>NW_004443996.1:14170704-14185416 GCF_000243295.1 Trichechus manatus latirostris
GTCTTGGTGACTTTCTTTTGGGATCTACCTTATATGGGGTTTGATGAGCATCTTGGATAGATACCTTGTCATCTTTCACGATATCAGCAAAGTTTTCTGCCAAGAAATCTTCAACAATTCTATCTGTATTTTCTCTTATCCCCCCGCCCCCGTTCTGATATTCCAGTCACTCGTAGCTTATTTCTCTTGATAGAATTCCCCCTAGTTCTTAGGGTTTCTTCATTTTTTTAAAATCCTTTTATCTGAGTTTTTCTCAAATATGTTCATGTCAAGTGCTTTATCTTCAGTGTCACTGGTTGACTTCCATTGCCTCATTGCTGCTCCTATGACTTTCTATTAAGTTGTCCAAGTGTGAAATTTTATTGTTGATCTTCTGGATTTCTGATTGCTGTCCCTCTATGGATTCTTCCATTCTGTTAAATTGTCATTATGCTCTTCTCTAATCTTTTTAATTTCCTCTATTGCATGTTCTGTGTATTGCTTAATTTCCTTCCTAATCTCTTAAAGAGTTCTGTATATTAATGTTTTGTATTGTGCCTCCACTGTTTACTAGAAATTTTCCTCCTCTGGAAAATTTCTTGATTGCTTTATTTTGGGAGCTTGCTGAAGCCATCATGGACTGCCTCTTTATGTGGTTTGATATTGACTGTTGTCTCTGAGCCATCAATAAGTTATTATATTTATTTTATGTTTGCTTACTGTGTCCTAGCTTCTTGTTTTGTTTTGGTATGCCCAAATAGGCTGCTTGCATGAGCTAGTTTGATTATTGGCACCTTTGAGGCTCTAATGTCCTGTCACCAGGTGGTTAGATCTGTGACTAGGTTTGTTAGCTCCGAAGCCCACCAACTCTTCCTGTGTGGATTCAGCTCAGGTGCCCAGGTAGATAGCCACCAAGTGTGTGGTGTAGGCTGTCACCTACAGTCCTAGACAGGCATGGGTGATTGGTGTAGGCACAGGCATCTGGCTGCAGCAGGGGGACACACTCTGAACAAGGCATGGGGCTGATGGCTGCCCCCAAGTGTCCAGAAGGAAAGTGTGTCCCCCTTCCCTAGAGTGTGTAGGTGGGTGGGTTTTGCAGCCAGACTATGAGCACCTAATGCTGTTGGCTGTAAGGACTGGGGGGCACCTCTTATTCATGGGCCCCTATTGCAGGTGGCTAGGTGGCGTGGGTGGAGCCTCCAGTCCTCAGGCCCCTGATGTGGGTAGGTGAAGATCTTGCTTAATGGGCAGAGCAGTGTCAAATGTCAGGAACCTGCCACTTCACAGCTGGAACAGTTGAAGTTATTAGACTTCCGGTATATACCCTGTTGTACTGTGGTAATGAGGGTCTATGCTGTTGTGATGGGCCTACACAAGTCTATGCGGGGGGAAAGGCCCTCAAAGTCCGTGGGTCCCTTATGCCTGTGGCTAGGCAGAGAAGCTGTGTCTACCCTGGTTTCTGGCTTATGGGAGCTGGCAGTTTATTTTTTACCCTGTTTGTTAATTTGTTTCCTTTCCAAGGCAGGGAGAATGTCTCTGGGCGTGTGACAGATCCTACTTCCAGACCAGGGGACTCAACAATTGCTGAAGCCGGTCCGGGACCCAGTGCAGAGCAGGGAGCGGGGAGGTAAATTGGAGAGAGGTTTTTCCCTAAGTGGGGTATTTTTGATCCGCACGGTAGGCCATACACAAGTACTTATCTTTCGCTGATCCAGGGCTGCTTCTCACTGGTTCTGGGTGGCCATGTAGACTCTCTGGCTCTGGATCTCTCCCGGTGCAGAAAACACGCCTCCTGAGCACTGCCGCTTGCCTGGCTCACTGCTCTCCCGTGAGCTGATCAGGCCTGAAGGGCTCAGGCTCTTGTCGGGTCAGGTCTGGCAGCTCCTTGCTGCTTCTGAACCATCTCTCCCTCCCCCTGCCACTCAGTCTGGTTCTTCAACTCTGCCTTTGATGTTCAGGGCTTCCAGATTGCCGTATATAATCGATTCACTTGTTATTTCGGGTCTTTGTTGTAAGAGGGTCCACAGGATGCGTCTGACTACTCTGCCATCTTGGCCCCGCCTTGGATAGATCTCTCTGAGTGGGCCAAAGAAGTGAAGATATTTACGTCTCATGTCAATGCTCAACAAAGAGTGACCTCAGTAGAGGGGGATTTTGACAGTCAAGTAGATTGGATGATGCTTTCTGTGGCAACCAGTCATCCTCTTTCCTTAGCCACTCCCATCATTACCCAGTAGATTCATGAACAAAGTAGCCATGGTGACAGGGATGGAGATTATGCATGGCCTCAGCATCATAGACTTCCACTCACCAAGGCTGATTTGACTACAGCCACTCCTGAGTGCCCAAATTGCCAGCCACAGAGACGAACACTGATTCCCTGATAGAGCACCATTCCTCGAGTTGATCTTCCAGCAACCTGTTGGCAGGTTGATTATATTTGAACACTTCCATCATAGAAAGGGCAGTGTTTTAGTCTTACTGGAATAGAAACTCTGGTTACTGGAATAGACACTGTGGATACAAAATTGCCTTCCCTACACACAGTGCTTCTGCGAATACTACTATTGGTGAACTTACAGAATGTCTTATCCACTGTCGTGGTATCCCACAGAGCATCGCCTCTGATCAAGGGACTCACTTCACAGCAAATGAAGTGAGGCAGTGGGACTATGCTCAGGGAATTCATTGGTCTTATCATGTTCCCCAGCATCCTGGTGCAACTGGCTTGATGGAACGATGGAATGGCCTTCTAAAGACACAGTTATGGTGCCAGGTAATTGGCAGTATCTTGCAGGGTTGGGACAGTGTTCTCCAGGAAGCTGTAAATGCTCTAAAGCAGTATCCAATATATGGTGCTATTTCGCCTTTAGCCAGGATTCATGGGTCCAGAAATCAAGGGGTAGAAATGGGAGTGGCACTACTCAGTATTACCCCTAATGACCCACTTACAAAATTTTTGCTTCATGTCCCCATGACCTTACGCTCTATAGGTCTAGAAGTCTTAGCTCCAAAAGGAGGAATTCTCTCACCTGATTGACACTAAAGTCAGTGGCAAACTACAACAATCCATTTCCAGCATGACCACTAATGTCCAGGACCCTTCAGGAATGAATGTTTTGGTCATCCTCCCTGGCAAAGAACCACAATCAGCTGCGGTCCTTGCTGAGGGCAAAGGGAATATGGAACTGGTGGTGGAAGAAGGTAGTTCGAAATACCAGTTACAACCACGTGACCAGTGCAGAAACAAGGACTGTAATTGTTATGAGTATTTTTTCCTTGTATGTGTACATTAAATATTCTTTATTGTTTACTTATAAAATATAGTATGTAAACAGGACTAGAGTGTTTTCAGTTGTACACTTGTGTCATTTTTGTGTGAAGTATGACTTTACAATTGACTTTATTCAGAGATTTTGTGGGGTTTAAGGTGATGGGTAGAGGTGCCAAGTTGAAAAGGTGCGGACTGTGATCATTAAGGTTATGTTTCAGCTTGGCTGGGCCATGATTCTCAGTGGTTTGTCAGTTATGATGTAGTTTGGCAGTCTTATAATGATGTAATTACTTCCATGATGGGATCTGCTGTGTGTAGCCAATCAGTTGAAAGGGCGTTTCCTTGGTGTGACCTGTATCCAATATAGGTGGAATTTCTGGCAAATCTTGAGGGCTTTTGTTCCCTCTGGATCCTGCACCTGGCTGCTGTTTATCTGACTGCTGATTTTTGGGACTTGAGCTAGCAAGTTACCTGCAGATCTTGGGATATATCAGCTTCCTCAGTCTGTGAGTCAGCAGCCTGCCAGCTTACCTGCTGATCTTGGGATTTGTCAGCCTTCCCCACTTGTGAGCCGAAGGCCTGTTTGATCTGCTGATCTTGGGTTTGCTAGCCCCTGAAGCTGCGTGAGTCAGGAGAAGCCTCCAGCTTGACCCACAGACTTGGTACTTTCCCGCTTCTACAACCACATTAGCCATTTCCTTGATATAAATATCTCTCTCTCTGTCTCTCTCTCTCTCTATGTATATAGACACTTCACTGGTTTTTCTTCTCTAGAGAACCCAGCCTAAGACAAGGACTAAGTTGTCCCTGACCCAAGTAATGGTATTTTCAGTGACCTCATATGCATGTGAAAACTGTGCAGTGAATAAGGAAGACCAAAAACAAATTGATGCCTCTAAATTATGGTGTTGGTGAAGAATATTGAATATACCATGGACTGCCAGAGAATTAACAAATCTGTCTTGGAGGAAGTACAGCAGAGTGCTTCTTAGAAGCAAGGATGGTGAGCCTTTGTCTCGCTTAGTCTGGGCGCTTTATCAGGAGGGACCATCCCTGGAGAAGGGCATCCTGCTTGGTAGAGAGTCAATGAAAAAGAAGAAGACCCTCAGTGAGATATATTGAGCTCCAGTGGTCTCAAAACATAACAACGATTGAGAGGATGGCACAGTACTGGACAGTGTTTTGTTCTGTTGTATGTGGGGTGGCTATGAGTCAGAATCGACTTGTCAGCACCTAACAACAACGACAACACTGTATGTGGTATTTTGGTGGATGTTGTTGAAAATGTAAACATAAACATAAACAGCTTCAACAATTTCTACATGTATAATTCAGTGACATTGGTTACATTCTTCACATTGTTCCCCTGTTGTCAACAACCTTTTCCAAACTTTCACCATCATTAAGAGAAACTCACTGCCACATCTATCCTTTTGAGTTGCTATTGTCAATCATAGTTTGTTGCTTTCTATTGCTGAGTAACATTCCATGGTATGGATATACCATAGTTTGTTTAACCATTTACCTATTTCAGTACATTTTGTTTGTTTCCAGGTTAGGCTATCACCAATAAAGCTGCTATGAACATTATACACAGCTTTTTGTGTGGATGAATTGTCATTTCTCTGGGATAAATGACCAGCAGTGTTATTGCTGGGTCAGTAGTAAGTATATGTTTAGTTTCTTAGGAAACTGCTAAATTTTTTTCCAGAGTGGCTGTACCATTCTACATTCCCAACAGCAATGTATGAGAGACCCAGTTTGTCAGCATCCTCGCTAGTGTTTAGTTTTGTCACTATTTTTTATTTTAGCTATTCTCATAAGTTTGTAGTGATATTTAATTGTGGTTTTAATTTGTATTTCCATGATAGCTAATTATGTTGATCGTCTCTTCATGTGTTTTTTTCTATTTTACTGTTGGATTTTTTTTTTTTTGCTTTTGAGTTTTGAGAGTTCTTTCTATATTCTAGATATGAATCCTTTGTCAGATATGTTGTTTGCAAGTATATTCTGCCAGTCTGTGGTATTTCTTTTTATCCTCTTCACAGAGTGTTTCACAGAGCAAAAATTTTTAATTTTAATGAATTCCAGTTTGTCATTGTTTTTGGAGAGAGGGAGGATCATGGTTTTGCTGTCACGTCTAAGTACTCTTCACCAAGTCCCAGGTCCCTGAGATTTTCTACTGTGTTATTTTCTAGAAGTTTTGTAGTTCTGTTTTACATTAAAATCTTTGATGCATTTTTTTAATTTCTGTTTTATTGTAAATATATATATGTAACAAGTTTGCCATTTAAAGCATTTTTAAGTGTACAATTCAGTGACATTAATGATTTATACCAAGTTGGGCTACTATCACCACTATCCATTTCCAAAAGCTTTACAGCACCCCAAACAGAAATTCAGTACTCTTTGAGCAATAACTCCCAGTCTTAGTTTCTTAGTGCTGCTATAACAGAAATATTTAACACAGAAATTTATTTTCTCGGTTTAGGAGGCTAGAAGTCCGAATTCAGGGTGGCAGCTCTAGGGGAAAGCTTTCTTTGTCAGCTCTGGAGGAGGACAGTCCTTGTCTCTTTTTAGCTTCTGTTCCTCAGTCCCTTGGTGATCTTCATGTGGCCTGGCATCTATCTTCCCCCATCTCTGCTTCCTTCTCTGTGCCTAAGCAGCTTGGTTTATATCTCAGAGGTGACTGACTCAAGACACACCCTACATTGATATGGCCTCATTAACATAATAATGGAAACCCTAACACTCCCAGACCCTTCCCCCCATACTTGTTAATCACTAATAAATTTTTCTCTGTGCATTTGCCTTTTGTAGTTATTTTGTATGAGTGGGAACATATAATATATGTCCTTTTGGGTCTGACTTATTTCATTCAGCATAATGTTTTCAGTGGTCATCCATGTTTTAGTATGTACCAGAATTTAATTTATAGCTCAATAACATTCTGTTGTATTCATATATCACATTTTGTTTATCCATTCATCTGTTGATGTACACTGGGTTGTTTCCAGTTTTGGCTATTGTGAATAATGCTGCAGTGAACATAGGTGTACACATACCTGTTTTAGTTTCTGCTTTCAAGTCTCTTGTGTATATACCTAGAAATGGAATATATGCCATATGGGTAATTCTGTGTTTAACCTTTTGAGGAACCACTGAACTGTTTTCCACAATGACTGCACCATTTTACATTCCCACCAGCAATGCACGAGGTTTCTAGTTTCTCGACATCCTTACCAACATTTGTTATTTTCCATTTTTCTGATAATAGTCATCCTAGTGGTTGTGAGGTGGCATCTATTTCATTGTAGTTTCGATTTGCATTTCCATGATGACTAATGATCTTGAGCATATTTTCATGTGCTGCTTATTGGCCATTTGTATATCTTCTTTGGAACAATGTCTGTTCAAGTCCTTTGCCCATTTTTTTATTGTATTTTTTATCTTTTTTTGTTGAGATGTAGGAGTTCTTTATATATTCTGGATATTAAACCCTTATCAGATATATGTTTCCCAAATATTTTCTCCATTCTTTAGGTTGTCTCTTCATTTTCTGAAGTCCTTTGATGCACAAAATTTTTTTTTATTTGATGAAGTCCAATTTATCTACTTTTTTTCTTTTGTTGCTTATGCTTTTAGTGTCATATTTAAGAATCCATTGTCAAAAACAAGCTCTTGACCTTTTACTCCTAGTGTTTACTTCTGACAATTTTAGTATTTCAGTTCTTATATTTAGGTCGTTGATCCGTTTCAAGTTATTTTTCATATATGGTAAGATGTATTGGTCCAGCTACATTCTTTTGCATGTTACTATCCAGTTGTCCCAGCACCATCTGCTAAAGAGAATATTCTTTCCCCTGTTAAATGGCCTTGGCTCCCTTGTCAGTAATCAGTTGACCATAGATTTTGGTATGAGTTTTCTCTGTACTCTCAATTCTATTCCATTTCTCTGTATGTCTATCCTTATACTGTACAACACTGTTTTGATTACTGTAGCTTTGTGGTAGGTTTTAAAATTTGGAAATATGAGTCCTACTTTGTTCTTCTTTTTCAAGATTGTTTTGGCTATTCCAGGCCCCTTGCAATTCCATGTGAATTTGAGGATTGGCTTTTTCATTTCTGCAAGAAAAGGTAGAATTTTTATAGGGATTGCATTGAATCTGTAGATTGCTTCGGGTGGTATTGACATCTTAATAATATTAGGTCTTTCAATCCATGAACACAGGGTGTTTTTCCATTTATTTAGGTCATCTTTAATTTATTTCAGCAACATTTTATACTTTTCATGGTAGAAGTATTTCACTTCTGTGGTTAAATTTATTCCTAGGTATTTTATCCTTTTAGATGCCATTGTAAAAGGGATTGTTTTCTTGATTTCCTTTTCAAATTGTTCATTGCTGGTGTATAGAAAAACAACTGATTTTTGTGTGTTAATCTTGTACCCTGCCACTTTGCTGAATTCATTTATTAGCTCTGGTAGCTTTCTTATGGATTCTTTGGGATTTCCTATACATAAGATCATGTCTGCAAATAGAGGTAGTTTTACTTCTTCCTTTCCACTTTCGCTGCCTTTTATTCTTTTTCCTTGTCTAGTTTCTCTGGCTAGGACTTCTAGTACAATGTTGACAAGCAGTGGTGAAAGCAGGCATTCTTGTCTTATTCTTGATTTTAGGAGGAAAGCTTTCAGTCTTTCCCCGTTGAGGATGATGTTAGCTATGGGTTTTTCATAAATGACCTTTATCATGTTGAGGAATTTCTCTTCCTTGTTTTCTGAGTCTTTTTATACTGAAAAGGTGTTAGAGTTCTCAAATACCTTTTTGCACTGAGATGATCCTGGTTTTGTTTTTCTCTTTGTTCTGTTAATGTGGCGTATTACATTGACTGATTTTCTTATATTGAATCACTCTTGCATTTCTTGGATAAATCCCACTTATCATGGTGTACAATCCTTTTCATATGCTCTTGCATTCAATTTGCTAGTATTTTGTTGAGGATTTTTACATCTATATTCATAGGGCATATTTGTCTATAGTTTTCTTTCCTTATGTTGTCATTATCTAGCATTAGTATCAGGGTAACACTGGCCTCATAGAGTTAATTAGAAAGTACTTCCTTCTCTTCTATTTTTAGGAAGAGTTTGAGAAGGACTAATTGTAATTCTTCTTTAAATGTTTGGTAGAATTCACCTGAAAAGCCATCTCATCCTGGATTTTTCTTTGTTGGGAGGTTTTTAATGACTGAGTCAGTCTCTACCTGTTGTAAATCTTTTGAGATTTTCTATTTCTTCTTGAATCAGTTTAGGTAGTTGGTGTGTTCTAAGAATTTGCTCATTTCAGCTAGGTTGTTAGATTTGTTGGCATACAATTGTTCATAGTAATCTCTTATCCTTCTTATTTCTGTATGGTCAGTAGTATTGTCTCCTTTTTCATGTCTCATTTTAGTTCCTCATGTCCACTCTCTCTCTCTCTTTTTTTGTTTTATCAGTCTAGCTAAAGGTTTGTTGATTTTATTAATCTTTTCGAAGAGGCATCTTCTGGTTTTTTTGGTTCTCTCTGTTGTTTTTCTGCTTTTTATTTCATTTATTTCTGCTCTGACATTTATTATTTCCTTCTTTCTAGTAGCTTTGGCTTAGTTTCTTTTTCTAGTTCTTCAAGCTGAAAGATTTGCGATCTTTCTTTTTTCTTAATATGGGTATTTTCAGCTGTAAGTTTTCCTCTGAGAACTCCTTGCTGCATCCCATAGGTTTTGGTATGTTGTGCTTTCATTTTTATTTGTCTCTAAAATTTTCTCATTTGCCTTGTGATTTTTTTTCTTTGACCTATTAGTTGTTTCTGTGTTTTTTAATTTCCACATGTTTTTCAAATTTCTAGTTTTCCTTCTGTTATTAATTTGTAGTTTAATTCCATTGCAAATTGGAAAAGATACTTCATAATATTTTGATCTTTTTAAAGTTATTGAGACTTATTTCATGATCTAGCATATTGTCTATCCTGTGATTCATCTGCTCTGGAGAACAATGTGTGTTCTGTTTGTAGGGTGAATTATTTTGCATATGTCTTTTAGGTCTAGATGGCTTATATTGTTCAGGTCTTCTATTTTGTTATTGTCTGTTGAGATGTTCTATCCATTATTGAAAGTGGGGTATGGATGTCTCCAACTGTGTATATCTCCCTTCAATTCTGTCAATGTTTGCTTCATATATCTTGAGGACCTCTTGTTAGGTGTATATACATTTTGTTACATCTTTTTCATGAATTGACCCTTTTATCATAATATAATGGCCTTCTTTGTCTGGTAATAGATTTTGACTTAATGTCTATTTTATCAGATATTAATATAACCATCTCTGATCTCTTTTGGCTACTGTTTGCATGGGATATATTTTTTCCATCCTTTAATCTTCAGCCAACCAGTGTATTTGGGTCTAAAGTGGGTCCCTTGTAGACAGTATATTGTTGGATCATGTTTTCTTATCCATTCTGCCAATTTCTGCCTTCTAATTGTTGTTGTTAGGTGCCATCAAGTCGGTTCTGACTCATAGAAACCCTGTGTACACCAGAACAAAACACTAGCCAGTCCTGTGCCATCCTCACAATTGTTGTTATGCTTGAGCCCACTTTTGCATCAGTTCATCTGATTGAGGGTCTTCCTCTTTTTCACTGACCCTCTACTTTACCAAGTATGATGTCCTTCTCTAGGGACTGTTCCCTCCTAGTAACATGTCCAAAGTACATGAGATGCAGTCTCGCCATCCTTATTTCTAAGGAGCATTCTAGCTGTACTTCTTCCAAGACAGATTTGTTCACTCTTCTAGCAGTCCACGGTATATTCAGTATTCTTTGCCAACACCATAATTCAGAGGCATAAATTCTTCTTCCATCTTCCTTATTCACTGTCCAGTTTTTGCATGCATGTGAGGCAAATGAAAATACCATGGCTTCAGTCAGGTGCACCTTATTCCTCAAAGTGACATGTTTGCTTTTTAACACTTTAAAGAGATCTTTTGCAGCAGATTTGCGCAGTACAATGCATCCTTTGATTTCTTGACTACTGCTTCCAAGGACAATGATTGTGGATCCAAGTAAAATGATATCTTTGACAACTTTAATACTTTCTCTGTTTATCATGGTGTTGCTTATAGGTCCAGTTGTGAGGATTTTTAGTTTTTTTATGTTGAGGTGTAATCCATACTGAAGGCTGTAGTCTTTGATTTTCCTCAGTAGCTGCTTCAAGTCCTCTTCACTTTCAGCAAGCAAAGTCATGTTATCTGTATATTGCAGGTTGTTATTGAGTCTTCCTCCAATCCTGATACCATGTTCGTTTTCTCCTTCATATAGTCCAGCCTTTTTTTTTTTCTTTTGTGCTTTAGGTGAAAGTTTCCAGCTCAAGTTAATTTCTCATTCAAAATTTTATACACATTGTTTTGTGACATTAGTTGCAATCCCCACAATGTGACAGCGCACTCCCCTTTCCACCCTGGGTTCCCTGTGTCCGTTCGACCAATTCCTGTCCCTTCCTGCCTTCTCATCCTGCTTTTGGACAGGAGCTGCCCATTTGGTCTCGTATATCTGACTGAACTAAGAAGTACATTCCTCACGTGTATTATTTATTGTTTTATAGTCCTATCTAATCTTTGTCTGAAGTGTGGGCTTTGGGAATGGTTCCATTTCTGGGTTAACAGTGCGTCCGGGGGCCATAGTTTTGGGGATTCCTCCAGTCTCTGTCAGACCATTAAGTCTGGTCTTTTTACATGAATTTGAGTTTTGTTCTATATTTTTCTCCTGCTCTGTCCGGGACTCTCTGTTGTGTATCCTGTCAGGGCAGTCATTGGTGGTAGCCGGGCATCATCTAGTTCTTTTGGTCTCAGGTTGGTGGATTCTCTGGTTCATTTGGTCCTTCAGGCTAGTATTTTCCTTGTGGTCTTTGGTTTTCTTCATTCCTCTTTGCTCCGAGTGGGATGGGACCAGTTGATGTATCTTAGATGGCTGCTCGCAAGCTTTTAAGACCTCAGACTCCACTCACCAAAGTGCAATGTAGAACATTTTCTTAATAAACTATGTTATGCCAGTTGACCTAGATGTCCCCTGAAATTATGGTCCCCAGACCCCAGCCCCAGCTACTCTGTCCTAGTCCAGCCTTTTAATTGAAGAGTTTAAATAATTTACATGTAATCACTGAAAAGGAAAGACTTTACTTCTGCCATTTTGCTATTTGTTTTCTGTTTATTTTTGGTTGATTTTTTTGTGATGAACTTTTTGATTCTCTGCTCTTTTTATATATATTTTATAGATATTTTTCTTTGTTGTCGCCATGAGGATTACATATAACATACTTGATTTATAACCACCTAGTTTAATTGATAACAACTTAACTTGGATAACATAAAAAACCTCTTCGTATATCACTCTTTCCTCACCCCCTTAAGTCATTATTGTCACAGATTACATCTTTATACATTGTTTGTGCAATGATACAGATTTATAATTATTTTCTATACATTTGTCTTTTTAATTATGTAAGATATAACAATTAATGTTACAACAAAAAATATCTTAAAACTGAGCTTTATATTTACCCATTAAATCACATTTACTGGAGATCTTTTTTTTTTAACTCCTTCATCAGTCTTCAAGTTACTCTCTAGCATCGTTTCTTTTCAACTTGAACTCCCTTTAGCATTTCTTACAGGGCTGGTCTTGTGGTAAGGAACTCTCTCAAATTTTGTTAATGTCTTAATTTCGCTCTCATTTTTGAAGGACAGTTTTGTTGGACATAGAATTCTTGGTTGACACTTCTTTTCTTTCTGCCCTTTAAGTATGTTATCCTACTGGCTTCTAGCATCTTTCATTTATGATGAGAAATTGCCAGTTAATCCAATTGAGAATCCCTTGTATGTGATGAGTTACTTGTATCTTGCTGCTTTCAAGATTCTTTGGCTTTGGCTTTTGGCAGTTTAATTATAAAGTGTTTTGGTGTGGCTCTCTTTGAGTTTATCCTACTTGGTGTTTGTTAAGCTTCTTTGATGTATAGATTCATGTCTTTCTTCATATTTGGAGACTTTTCACCTATTCTTCAAATATTTTTTCTGCCTCTTTCTCTCTTCGCTTTCTGGGACTCCCATATACATGTTAGTCCACTGGATGGTGTTCCACAAGTCACTTAGGCTATTTAATTTTCTTCATTCTTTTTTCTTTTTGCTCCTCAGACTCAATAATCTCAATTGCCCTACCTTCACATTCTCTAGTTCTTTGTTCTGCCAGTTCACATCTGCTGTTGAGCCTCTCCAGTGAATTTTTCATTTGCATTACTGTATTTTTTTAGCTCCACTACTTTTTTTAAGGGGCCCTGGTTGGAAACCTTGGTGACTTACCGGTTAAGAGTTCGGCTGCTAACCAAAAGGTTGGCAGTTTGAATCTACCAGGTGCTCCTTGGAAACCCTATGGGGCAGTTCTACTCTGTCCTGTAGGGTTGCTATGAGTCAGAATTGACTCAGTGGCAGTGGATATGGGGTGGTTCCATGGTTAAAGTGATCGACCGCTAACCGAAAGGTTGGCAGTTCAATACCACCAGCAACTCCACAGGAGAAGGATGTGGCAAACTGCTTCCATAAAGATTTATAGCCTTGGAAACCCTATGGGGTTGCTATGAGTCAGAATTGACTCGACGACAGTGGGTATAGTGTAAGTATATTACTTCCTTTTGGTTCTTTTTAAAAATTTATCTTTCTTAAAATTCTCATTTTGTTTCTATATTATTTTCCTGGTATCCTTGATATCTTCGTCCTTGTTTTCCTTTAGCTCTTTAAGCATATTTTGTACTGTTGTTTTAATGTCTTTGTCTGGTAAGTCCATTATATATCCTTCCTTGCAGACTTTCTGTCACTTTATTTCGGACTTTTGCATGTGCCATCTTTTACTATTTCTTCATACACCTTGTGATTTTCTGTTTAAACTATGACATTTGACTATTATACTCTGATAAGTCTGGAAATCACCTGCTTCCCCTTCCCTAGGATTTGCTCTTCTATTATTGTTATTATTATTGTTTTAATTGTTAATGGTTGTAGTCATCTCTTTCAGTACTGGGCTCCCTGCCTGGGGTCACTGGCTATGTCTACTCTGATACTAGGCTCCCCACTTGGTGCACCTGCTGTGGTGGCCTCTTCAACAGCAGAGTTCCTGCTAGATGTCCCCACTCCATCACCCTTGATGCATTTTGAGTCAATTTTTGTATGAAGTGTGAGATGTAGTTCAAGGTTTTTTTTGTTTTGGTGCCTGTGCACAGCACATATTTTGAAAAGGCTGTCCTTCCTCCATCGAGTAGCTTTTTCACCTATGGTTAAAAAATAAGTTGGCTATACATGAGTGGGGCTATTACTGGCTTTCCTGTTTTCTCCCATTGATCTCTATGTCTGTCTCTCTGTCAGTACCACATAGTTTTGATTACTGTAGGTATATCGTAAACCTTAATATCAGGTGGAATAATTCTTCCCATTTTATCCTACTTTTTTGAAATTGCCTTAGCTATTCTAATTCTTTTCCTTTCCATATAAATTTTAAAACAGTCTTATCTATATAAAAATATTGCAAGGATTTTGAAAGGAATTTTGTTAAACCTGTTATTAATTTGGAGAGAATTAACATATTTCAAGTCTTCCAGTCAATGAACATGATATGTCTCTCCTTTTATTTAGATCTTCTTTGATTTCTTTCATCAGTATTTTATAGTTTTCAGTATCGAAGTCCTGTATGTATTTAGTTAGATTTACACCTAAGTATTTCAATTTTTTGGAGTGATTATAAATGGTGTTGTATTTTTTATTTTGTTTTCAACGTGCTCATTGGTGATATATAGAAACGGAGTTGCTGTTCATATATTGATCTTTTATCCTGTGACCTTGCTGAACATATATTAGTTCTAGGAAATTTTTTTTTTTGTACTTCAGGTGAAGGTTTCCAGAACAAATACTTTCTCATTCAACAGTAATACGCATATTGTTTTATGACATTGGTTAACAACCTTGTCAACCCAATCCCTTCTCGACCTTTATTTATTTATTTATTTTTGGTGAAAATATACATAGCCAAAGATACACCATTTCAAAAATTTCTACATGCACAGTTCAGTGACATCAACTACGCTCTTCCAGTTGTGCTGCTATTCTCACTTTAGATAAAGGTTTACAGAAGAAAATAGTTTCTCATTAAACAGTATACATGTTTCTCTATGACAATAGTTAACAAACCCACTGCACATCAACACTGTCCTTATTCAACCTTGGGCTGCCTATCACCAGCTTTCCTGTCCCTTCCTGCCTTCTAGTCCTTTTTCGTGGACCGCTGTGCCTCATTAGTCCCGTTTTGTTATATGGGGCTGTCCAATCCCCGGCTGAACGGTGAACCTCGGAAGTGACTTCACCACTGAGTTAAAAGGGTGTCTGGGGGCCATACTCT
>NW_004443996.1:14186277-14215955 GCF_000243295.1 Trichechus manatus latirostris
TCTCTTTTGACTCTTTTGGTGAAGTCTTTTGAAGAGCATAGGTGTTTGATTTTTAGAAGATCCCAGTTACCTAGCTTATCTTCTGGGGTTTGTGTGTTGATGGTTATGGTTTGTATCCTGTTAATGCCGTGTATTAGGGCCTGTAGTGTTGGTCCTATTTTTTCTTCTATGAACTTTATAGTGTTTGGGCTTTTATTTAGGTCTTTGATCCATTTTGAATTTGTTTTTGTATATGGTGTGAGGTATGGGTCCTGTTACATTTTTTTGCAGATGGGTATCTAGTTTTGCCAGCACCATTTGTTAAAAAGACTGTCTTTTCCCCATTTGATGGACTTTGGGCCCTTGTCAAAGATCAGGTTACCGTAGGTGGATGGATTTACACTGGGTTCTCAATTCTGTTCCATTGGTCAACGTATCTGTCGTTGCACCGGTATCAGGCTGTTTTGACTACCGTAGCTGTATAGTAGGTTCTCAAGTCAGGTAGTGTCAGTCCTCCAACTTTATTTTTCTTCTTCAGTACTGCTTTACTTATTCGGGGCTGAAATTTTTTTTTTTTTTTGGTAGATTCCTTGGTATTTTTCCACATAAATCATTGTGCCATCTGCAAATAGGGTCAGTTCTATTTCTTCCTTTCCCTTTTGTATACGTTTTATTTAGTTTTCTTGCCTTATTGTACTGGCTAGAACTTCATTAACTATGATCTTAATTGTAGGGTTATTTATAGATAGTCTTTATCAAGGTGAAGATGTTCCCCTGTATTCCTAGTTTGCTGAGAATTTTTATTATGAGTGGGTGTTTACTTTTATCAAATAATTTTTCTTCTTCCATTAATATCATCTATTTTTTTTTCTTTAGCCTGATAACATGGTGGATTACATAGATTAGTTTTCTAGCATTGAACCAGCCTTCCATCCCTGTAAGCAATCCCACTTGGCCATGTGATATAATTCTTTTTATATAATACTTGATTCTATTTGCCATTGTTTTGTTAAGGGATATTGATTCTGTATTCAGATTTTTTTCTTAGTATCTTTGACTGGTTTGGGTATCAAGGTAATATTAGTCTCATAAAATGTGTTGCGAATTGTTTTCAATCCTTTTTTATGAAAGAGATCATGTCTAATTTGTGTTAATTTTTCTTAGTTTGGTAGAATTCTCCAGTGAAACTATGAGGGCCTCGAATTTTCTTTTTTAGGAATTTTAAAATCACTGATTCAATATCCTTAATAGTTGTGGGACTATTCAAATTATGTATTTTATATTGAATAAGTTGTGGTAGTTTGTCCTTTTTGAGGAATTGGCCTGTTTAATCTAAAATTTGAATTTTTGTAGTTCATAATGCTTCCTTATCCTTTTGAAGTCTGTAAGTTCTGTAGTGATATTCCCTGTTTGATTCCTGACATTAGGAATTTGTGTCTTCTCTGTTGTTTTTGTCAGTCTTGCTAGAGTCTGCCAATTTTATTGATTTCAAAGAATGAACTTTTTGTTTTAGTGATTTTTCTATTGGTTTTCTGATTTTAGTTTAATTGAGTTCTGCTCACATCCTTATTATTTCCTTTCTTCCTTCCTTTGTCTTACTTTGGGTTTATTTTGTTCTTCTTTTTCTAATTTCCTGAGGTGAAATCTTAGAATATTTATTTGACACTGTCCCTCGTTTCTAATGTAAGGATTTAATGCTATAAACTTCCTTTTCGGCATTGCTGTAGTGTTTTACCACAAATTTTGTTATGTTGTGTTTTAATTTTTATTCAGTTCAGAGTATTATTTTCTTTAAGACTTCTTCTTTGACTCGTATCTAGAATTAAGTTAATTTCCAAGTGTGTCAAGTGTTCCCTTTTATTTTTCTGTTAAGGATTTCTAGTTTGTTTCCATTTTGTCCAAAGCAATACTATCTGATTTCCATTCTTTTAAATTTTTTTTGCATTTTTTTATGGTCCAAGTTATGCTTTATCTTAGTATATGTTCCATGCGCCTTGAAATGAATGCATATTCTGTTGTTGAGTGGAGTGTTCTATAAATGTCAGTCACATCCTGTTGATTGATGGGGTTTTGTGTTCTTTATCCTTGTTGGTTTTCTCTCTCGTTTTTCTATCAATTTTGGGGAGAGGGGTTAAAGTCTCCAACTATGATAATGGATTTTGTCCACTTAGCCTTTCAGTTCTGTCACTTATTACATCTCATATTTTTAATTGAAACAACAGCTTCTGTTATTTAGTAATATACATTTAGAATTGATATATCTGTTTCTCATAATTTTCTTTGCTGTGAAGCCTACTTTATCTGATATTAATGTAGCCACTCCTGCTTTATTTTGAGTGATGTTTGCATGGTATATCTTTTTTCATTCTTTTAATTTCGGCCTACCTATATTATTATATTTGAAGTAAGTTTTTTTGTAGAAAACATACAGTTGGGTCATGTTTTTCTATCCACTCTGTTAATGTCTAGGAGCCCTGGTGGCACAGTGGTTAAGCACTCAGCTGCTAATCAAAGGTCAGCTGTTCTAACCCACCAACAGCTCTGCGAGAGGAAGACATGGCAGTCTGTTTCCGTAAAGATGTACATCCTTGGAAACCCTATTGGGCAGTTCTACTCTGTCTAACAGAGATGCAATGAGTTGGAATCAGCTTGATGGCAGTGGGTTTTGGATTTGTTAATCACTGACTTTTAAAAAATACATGTACACCATTTACATTTAATGTAGGGCTTAGGTTTGCCATTTTATTTTTTGCTCAGTTTGTTTTCTTATTCATTGTGTTCTCTTCTGTTTCTGTTTTCTTTCTCCTACCTTCTTGTGGGTTACTTTTACCTCCTTTTGAATTCCATTTTGATTGATCTATAGTGTATCAAAACCAGGGAACTGTCAGAAATTCAAGCTGGATTCAGAAGAGGATGTGGAATGAGGGATATCATTGCTGATGTCAGATGGATCTTGACTAAAAGCAGAGTATACCAGAAAAATGTTTACCTGTGTTTTATTGACTACACAAAAGCATTCGACCATGTGGATCATAACAAATTATAGAAAACATTGTGAAGAATGGAAGTTCCAGAACACTTAATTGTGCTCATGCGGAACCTGTACATAGATAAAGAGGCAGTCATTCGAACAGAACAAGGGAATACCGCGCGGTTTAAAATCAGAAAGGGGGCACCTCAGGGTTGTATCCTTTCACCATACTTATTTAATCTGTATTCTGAGCAAATAATCCGAGAAACTGGACTATATTAAGAAGAAAGCAGCATCAGGATTGGAGGAAGACTAACAACCTGTGATACGCAGATGACACAACCTTGCTTGATGAAAGTGAAGAGGACTTGAAGCACTTATTGATGAAACTCAAAGCCTTCAGTATGGATTACACCTCAACATAAAGAAACAAAAATTCTCACAACTGGACCAATAAGTAACATCATGATAAATGGAGACAATATTGAAGTTGTGAAAGATTTCATTTTGCTTGGATCCGTAATCAGTGTCCATGGAAGCAGCAGTCAAGAAATGAAACGATGTATTGCATTGGGCAAATCTGCTGCAAAAGACCTCTTTAAAGTGTTTAAAAGCAAAGTTACCACTTTGAGGACTAAGGTGCACCTGACCCAATTCATGGTATTTTAATTCGCCTCATATGCATATGAAAGCTGGACAGTGAGTAAGGAAGACCAAACAAGAATTGATGCATTTTAGTTATGGTGTTGGTGAAGAATCTTGAATATACCATGGACTGCCAGAAGAATGAATACACCTCTTAGAAGAGGTACAGCCAGAATGCTCCTTAGAAATGAGGATGACAAGACTTTGTCTCACTTGCTTTAGACATGTTACCAGGAGGGACCAGTGTTTGGAGGACTTCGTGCTTGGTAGAGAGTCAGCAAAAATGATGAAGGCCTTCAATGAGATGGATTGACAATAGTGGATGCAACAATGGGCTCAAACATAGAAATGATTGTGAGGATGGTGCAAGACTGGGCAACGTTTCATTCTGTCATACATAGGGTTGCCATGAGTTGGAACTAACCTGACAGCACCTAACAACGACAATAGGGTATTACAGTGTATCTCTTTGTATAGTTCTTTTACCAGTTGCTCTAAGTATTACATTACAGTTATTTTCACAGTTATCATTTTACCGGTTCCAGTGAAAGGTAGAAACCTCCCCACCTTTTACATCCCTTTTTATTCCCCATTTATTATATAATTGTCTTAAGTATTTTTTCTGCATACACTGATAACCACATCAGTGTTGTAATTTTTTCTTTAGCTGTCAAACATAGTTAGAAAACTCAAGAGGAGAAGTAAAATCTATTGTATTACTCATGCTTTTGCTCTTTTCGTTGTTCTTTTTCTTGTGTGTTTGCAACCATCACCATGCTTTGTTTCCAGAACTTTTTCATTATCCCAAAACTCTGCACTCATTAAGTATTAACTCACCATTATCCTCTTCCCCCAGTCCATGGTAACCACTAATCTACTTTCTGTCTCTGTGGATTTACCTATTCTAGATACTTCACTAAGTGGGATCGTATAATATTTTCCTTCTGTGGCTGACTTCTTTCACTTAGCATAATGTTTTCAGTGTTTATGTAATAGTATGAATCACAATTTTAGTTTTTTTATATGGCTGAATAATATTAATGTTATGAATGGATAAATAAGATGTGCTGTATATATAGAGAGAGAGTGAGAGAGCACATTTTGTTTATCCATTCATTGACAGACATTTGGGTTCTTTTCACCTTTTAGCTGTTGTGAATAATGCTGCAATGAACATTGATTTACAAGTATCTGAGTAGCTGCTTTCAGTTCTTTTGGTCATATACTTAGGAGTGCAATTGCTGGGTCATATAGTAATTCTATGTTTAAGTTTTTGAAGAACTGCCTGTTTTCCATAGAGGCTATACCATTTTACATTCCCATCAGCAGTGGATGAAGGTTCCAGTTTATCCATATCCTCACCAACACTTCTTATTTTCCATGTTTCTGATAATAGCCCTCCTATTGGGGGTGAAGTGGTATCTCATTACGGTTTTGATTTGAATTTCACTAACGACTAATGACATTGAACTTACTGGCCATTTGTATATATTCTTGGAGAAATGTCTATTCAAGTACTTTGCCCATTTTTCATTGTCTTTTTGTTGTTGAGTTATAGAAGTTCTTTATATATTCTAGGTATTAAACTCTTATCAGATATATTGTTGTGTTGTTGTTGTTAGATGCCATCGAGTGGGGTCTGACTCATAACGACCCTATGTACAACAGAGCGAAACACTGCCCGGTCCTGCACCATCAGATATATGGTTCCTAAATATTTTCTCCATTCTGTAGGTTGTCTTTTTTTCTTTCTTGATAATATTCTCTGATGCTCAAAAGTTTTTAATTTTGATAAAGTCCAAGTTAGCTAATTTTTTCTTCTGTCGTGCTTTTGGTGGCATATGTAGGAATCCATTGCTGGATACAATGCCCTGAAGTTTTACCCCTACGGTTTCTTTTAAAAGTCTTATGGTTTTTGCTTTTTTATTTAGGTTGATGATCCATTTTAAGTTAATTTTCATATATGGTTTGAGGTAGGGATCCAACTTCATTCTTCAGCATGTGGAAGTCTATTTGTCCCAGTACCATTTGTTAAAGAGATTATTCTTTTCTCATTAAATGGGCTTGACACACTTGTCAAAAATTAGTTGCCCATAGATTACTGGTTTATTTCTGGATTCTCAATTCTATTCCATTGGTCTACATGTTTATTCTTGTACCACTACCACACTATTTTAATTACTGTGACTTCTTAGTTTTGAGATTGGGAAGTGTGAGTCCATTAACATTCTTCTTTTTCAAGATTTTTGTTGTTGTTCCTATTTTGCCCTCCCTGCAATTCCATATGAATTAGAGGAACAACTTTTTCATTTCTATAAAAAGGCTGTTGGGATTTTTGATAGGGGTTGTATTGAATCTGTAGGTCACCTTGGGGAGTATCACCATTTTAGCAATATTAATCTTCTAATCCATAAACATGGGATGTCTTTCCATTTATTTGGTTAAATTTGTTCCTAGGTATTTTATTCTTTTAGCAACTATTGTAAATGTGATTGTTTTCCTGATTTCATTTTCAAATTGTCCATTGCTGGTATATAGAAACAACTGATTTTTGCATGTTGATCTCTTACCCTGCAAATTCGCTTAATTTGTTTATTAGATATAATAGCTTTTTTGTAGAATCTTTGGGATTTTTTTATGTACAGGATCATGTTACCTGCAAATAGAGATAATTTTACTTACTCTGTCCAATTTGGATGCTTGTTATTATTATTATTATTATTTTTGCCCAGTTGCTCTGGCTTGAACTTCCAGTATAGTGTTGAAAGTAGTGGTGAGAATGGGCATCCTTGTCTCATTCCTGATTTTAGGGCATAAGCTTTCAGTTTTCACCATTTTATATGATGTAAGCTGAGGGTTCTTTTTAAGTGTTCTTTATCACATTAAGTAATTTCCCCTGTATTCCTAGTTTTCTGAGTATTTTTTTCATTAATGGATGTTTTGATTTTGTCAAATGTCTTTTTTGCATCAGTTGAGATGGTCATGTAGTTTTTTTTTCCTTCATTCTATAATGGAGTGTATTACATTGAGTGATTTTTTTTTGTTTGTTTGTTTTGAATCACCATTGCATTACTACTATAAATCCCACTTGGTGATGGGTGTAATCTTTTTAATATACTGTTGTTTTCAGTTGCTAGTGTTTTGTTGAGAATTTTATGTGTATATTCAGAGGGGATATTGTATGTCATTTTCTTTCCTTGGGGTGTCTTTATCTGGCATTGGTATCAGGGTAATGTTGGCCTCATCAGAATGACTTAGGAAATGTTCCCTCCTCCTCTTTATTCTGTAAGAGTTTGAGAACAATTGGTATTCACTCTTCTTTAAATGTTTGGTAGACCTCACCAGTGAAGCCACCTGGTCCTGGATTTTTCTTTGCTGGGAGGCTTTTGATTACTCATTTCATATCTTCACTTGTTGTAGGTCTGTTGAAATTGTCTGTTTCTTCTTGAGTCAATTTAGGTAGTTTGTAGGTTTCTAAGATTTGCCCACTTCATCTAAATTGTCTAATTTGTTCATATACAATTGTTCATAGTATTGTCTTATAATCCTTTTTAATTCTGAATGGTCGGTAGTAAATATCCCACATTCATTTTTTATTTTAGTTATTTGCACTTTCTCTTTTTTTTCTTTGTCAGCGGAGGTAAAGCTTTGGCAGTATTAATGATCTTGTAAAGAACCAACTTTTGGTTTTATTGTTCTCTATTGTTTTTATATTCTCCTGTTTTGTTTATCCCTGCTCTAATCTTTATTATTTTCTTCCTTCTGCTACTTTGGGCTTAGTTTGTTCTTTTTCTAATTTCTTGATGTTTAAAGTTAGGTTATTTGAGATCTTTCTTTATATGTATATATAGGCATTTACAGCTATAAATTTCCCCCTGAGCACTGCCTTTGCTTCATTCCCTAAATTTTAGTATGTTGTGCTTTCATTTTGCTTCCTTTCTACATATTTTATAATTTCTCTTCTGATTTCTTGTTTGTCTCATCCATTGTTCTTCCTTATATTCCACTATTCCTTCTTTTTTGTCATTTTCTTTCTGTTTAAAGAACTTCCTTTAGCCATTCTTTTAGGTCATTTCTACTGACAACATATTCTCTTGGTTCCTTCATCTGAGAATTTGATTTTTCCCTTCATTCTTGAAGGTTATTTTAGCTGGATATAGAATTCTGTGTTGACAGTTCTTTCCTATTAGCAATTGAAATATATTGTTTCACTTCCTTCAGGCCTCTGTGATTTCTGATGAGAAACCTCTATCATTCAAATTATTTTTTCCCCTACTGGTAAGGTATTGTTTCTCTGTTGCTTCTTTCAATGTTTTTTCTTTGTTTTAATTTTCAGAAGTTTGAGTATGATGTGTCTTGGCATGGATTTCTTTGGGTCTATCCTGTTTGGGATTCATTCATTTTCTTGAATCTGTAGCTTGTGCCCTTTCCAAAATTTGGAAATATTCATCCATTATTTATTTGAATACATTTTCAACCCACCCTCTTCTGCCTCTTTTTCTAGGACTCCAGTGACCAGAGTTTTAGATTTTTTTTAATAGTCCCACAGGTCCCCGAGTCTCTGTTTTTCTTCTTTTTTTTTCTAAAGTCACTTTCTCACTATTGTTCAGACTGGGTACCTCCAGTTGTTCTATCTTCAGGTTCACTGAATCTTTCCTCTGTCGTCTATATTCTTTTGTGGAGCCCATCCCTTGAGTTTCTTATTTCTATTATTGTACTTTTCCGTTCTGAAATTTCCATTTGGTTCTTTTTTATGATTCCTATTTCTTTTTAGGCTTTTTTTTTTTTCATTTCTTTCAAGTGTATTAATGTTGCTTCTTGAAGCATTTTTACAATGGCTACTTAAAAATCCTTATCAGACAATTCTAACTTTTGTATCATCTCAGTGTTTATATCTGTTGGTTGTCTTTTTTTGTTGAATTCAAGATGCTCCTGGTACTTGTTATGACAGAGGTTTTCGGTTTAAAGTGGACATTTTGTTATTGTATCATTATATGCTAGATCTTACTTAAATCTATTATAGCAAGCTTCTTCTGACACATGTTTGGTGGTGTAAGAGGTGCCCTACCTTGTTACTGCTGTGTAGGGTGGGGTATTCCTGCTCCCTACTAGGCCTCCACTGATACTACCTTGGCTGGGAGGATCAGGAGTTCTTGTTTATTTCTCCCCACATGGCCTCCACTGATACTACAGGTGGGTAGCCTCCTTACTGATGGCCGGTGGGGTAATTCCTGACTGTTTTCTAGGCCTCCTTTGACGCAACTCCTGTAGAGAGATAGGATCTACTTTTAACCGCTGGGTGGGGGTGGATGGCCTGGCTTTCTGCATGGAGGAGTAGAAGCTTTTGTTAACTCAGACTTCTCTAGCACCACCCTGGTCTTACCTCTACAAGTGGATGAGGGTGGATGTCTGGGCTCCCCACTCAGCCATTAATGACAGGGTTGGGGATATGGCTGCATTTTTTTTTTTTTTTGTGCTTCTTGGCTGAGATTGTGTGGTTATTGTCTTAATATTTTCTGTCTTGCTATGATACCCCTTTCTTTTGGCTAGCGAGAGCAGGCTTTTCTTAGGAAGTTTTTCGGCAGCCCCGTGTTGTTTCCAGGATAATGGGTTCTTTATCAGCCAATATGGAACATATGACCCAAAAAGAAAACCCAGGGGACTCACCACCATGTCTTTCCTCTGGTCCATAGGTCCCTAGCCAATCTGCTTTCTTTTCTTCACCTTTAAGAGCCTTCTTATATTTGTTTTATATATAATGTCATGGTTTTTAGTTGTACTTATTGGGAGGAATAGGGAAAAGTACTTTTGCCCCATCTTTCCAGAAGTAAAGTCCAAGATTTAACTTTTTAAAGAATCGTTGGTTTTGGGTTTCTGTTGAGTGTATACCTAGGAGTGAAATTGCTGAGTCATAGGTATATGTGTATGTTCAGTTGTAGTCCGTACTGCCAAAACATTTTTTCATAATGGTTGTACCTATTCACACTTCCAACAGTAGTGTATGTGTGTTTCAGTTGTTCTCTGGTCTCACCATCATTTGATGTTGTCTTTTTTTTTTTAAATTTTAAGCCATTGTGATGGGTGTGTAATGATAAAACATCATAGTTTTAATTTGTATTTCCCTGATAGCTATTTAATTCCAGATAGATTGTAGATTCAAAAATGTAGAAGCTTAAACAATAAATATTCAAGAAGCAAATAGTGAAGAGTATTTTTCTGATCTTGTATTAAGAAAATTTTCATAATCAGGACACACAAAGCACTAATCATAAAAGGAATAATTGATAAGTTAAGCTTCATTAAAATTAAGCACTGTTCATCAAAGGCATTTCACATTAAGAATGAAAAAGCAAGCCACAGAGTAACAGAAGCTATTTGCAGCACTTAGATCCAAAAACGTCTCTTATCCAGAATATATAAAGAAATCTTAAAAAACAACAGCTTAAAGCAGACAACCCAGCAGAAGATACACACAAAAAACTTGAACAGGTACTTTACAAAAGAAGATATCCAAATGGCCAATAAACATATGAAAAGTTCTTGTCTTTATTAATCATCAAGAGAAATGCATTTTAAAACATTTTTGCCAAAGGTACAAAAGTAATTCAGTAGAGGGAGAAGTGTTTTTTACAAATTATATTGAAACAATTAGACATTCATAGGTCATAAACAGACCTTGACCTAAGCCTCATACCTATTCAAAAATCAACTCTAAATTGATCATAAAACTACATGCAAATCTATATAATACTTTTGGGAAGAAAACATAGAAAATCTTTACGATCTAGAGTTAGGCAGAGTTCTTAGTCATGAAACCAAAAAGGCACAGTCTATGAAAAGAAAAAAATTAATAATTGGACTTGAAATTAAAAACTTTTGTCTGATAAGGACCCCGTTAAGAAGAGGGAAAGACAAGCCGCAGACTCAGACAAAATATTCATAAATCACGTATCTAACAAAGCGCTCATATCCAGAATATATAAAAGAATGCGCTAAATGCAATAATAAGAAAACAAAGGACTTGAAATGACCCTTCACTGAATAGAACCTACGAATGGCAAATAAGCACAGGAAAAGATGTTGAACATCACTAGCCATTAGGGAAATGTAAATAAAAACCATAGTGAGATAGCACTTCACACCTGTCAGAACTAAAATAAAAAAGAGTGACAACACCAAATACTGACTAGAATGAGGAGAAAGTAGATCTCTCCTACATTGCTGGTGGGAATATAAAATAGTGCAGCAACTCTGGAAAATAGTTTGGCAGTTTGTTAAAAAACTAAACTAAGCTTACACTTACCATATGACACTGTGTTTGCATCCCAGAGAAATAAAAACTTACTTTATTTTTTTATTGTGTTCCAGGTGAAAATTTACAGCACAAATCAGTTTCTCATTCAAAAATTTATACACATTGTTTTGTAACATTGGTTGCAATCCCCACAGTGTGTCAGCACTCTCCCTCTTACCCTTTACACCCCAAGTTCATCCTGTCCATTTGTTCAGGTTTCCTGTCCCTTCCTGCCTTTGCCTTTGGGCAGGTGTTGCCCATTTGGTCTCCTATACTTACTGAACTAAGAAGCAAGTTCCTCACCTGTGTTATTGTTTGTTTTATAGGCCTGTCTAATCTTTGGGTGAAAGGTGGACTTTGGGAGTGGCTTCAGTTTTGAGTTAGCAGGGTGTCCGGAGCCCATAGTTTTGGGGGTCCCTCCAGTCTCTATCAGACCAGGAAGTCTGGTCTTTTTCTGTGAGTTAGAATTTTGTTCCACATTTTTCTACAGCTCTGTCTGGGACCCTCTATTATGATCCCTGTCGGAGCAGTCGGTAGTGGTAGCCGGGCACCATATAGTTGTGATGGACTCAGTCTGGTGGAGGCTGTGGTAGTTGTGGTCTGTTACTCCTTTGGACTAATCCTTCCCTTGTGTCTTTAGTTTTCTTCATTCTCCCTTGCTCCCTACGGAGTGAGACCAATGAAGTATCTCATATGGCCACTCACAAGCTTTTAAGACCGGAGGTGCAACTCACCAAAGTAGGTTGTAGAACATTTTCTTTATGAACTACATTATGCCAATTGACCTAGGTATCCCCCAAGGCCATGGTCACCAGCCCTCAGCCCCAGTAACTTGGTCCCTCAAGGTGCTTTGATGTGTCTAGGAAGCTTCTATGACTTTGCCATGGTCAACTTGTGCTGACTTTCCCTATATCATGTGTTGTCTTTCCTTTCACCAAAGTTAACACTTGTCTATTTAGTTAGTGATTTTCCCTCCCCACAGGTCCCCTCCCTCGTTAACCATCAGTAATTGTTTTTTTCTGTGCATAAACATTTTCTTGGGTTTTTATAATAGTGGTCTCATAACAATATTTGTCCTTTTTGTGATTGACTTGTTTCACTGAGCATAATACTTACCAGATTCATCCATGTTGTGAGATGTTTTGCAGATTCATCATTGTTCTTTATCATTGCATAGTATTCCATTGTGTGTATGTACCATAGTTTGTTTATCCATTCATCTGTTGATGGCTACCTAGGTTGTTTCCAGCATTTTGCTATTGTAAATAATGCTGCAGTGAACATGGGTGTGCATATGTCTATTTGAGTGATGGCTTTTGTTTCTCTAGGATATATTCCTAGGAGTGGGATTGCTGGGTCATATGGTATTTCTATTTCTAGCTTTTTAAGGAAGCGCCATATGGTTTTCCCAAATGGTTGTACCATTTTGCATTCCCACCAACAGTGCATAAGAGTTCCAATCTCCCTGCAGGCTCTCCAAAGTTTGTTATTTTCTGTTTTTTTAATTAGTGCCAGTAATGTATGGGTGAGATGGTATCTTATTGTAGTTTTAGATTTGCATTTATCTAATGGCTGATGATCGTGAGCATTTCCTGATGTGTCTGTTAGCTGCCTGAATGTCTTCTTTGGAGAAATATCTGTTCAAATCCTTGGCCCATTTTTTAATTGGATTATTTGTGTTTTTGTTATTGAGATCTTGAAGTATTTTGTATATATTAGAGATTAGACCTTTGTAGGATATGTCAGCCAAAATTTTTTTCCCAGTCTGTAGGTGCTCTTTTTACTCTTTTGGTGAAGTCTTTTGATGAACATAAGTGTTTAACTTTCAGGAACTCCCAGTTATCTAGTTTATGTTCTGTTATTTGTGCATTGTTAGTTATGGTTTGTAAACTATTTAGGCCATGTTTTAGGCCCCTAGCATTGTCTCTAGCTTTTCTTCAATGATCTTTTATCTTTTTAGGTTTTATATTTAGGTCTTTGATCCATTTTGAGTTAGTTTTGTGTATGGTGTGAAGTATGGGTCCTGTTTGATTATTTTATGGATGGACATCCAGTTTTGCCGGCACCAATTGTTAAAAAGACTGTCTTTTCCCCATTTAATGGACTTTGGTCCTTTGTCAAATATCAACTGACCATAGATGAGTGGGTTTGCATACAGGTTCTCGGTTCTGTTCCATTGGTCAACATGCCTCTCATTGTACCAGTACCAGGCTATTTTGACTACCATGGCTGTATAGTATGTTCTGACATCAGATAGTGCGAGGCCTCTTAACTTTGTTATTTTTCTTCAATAATGCTTTGCGTATCCAGGGACTCTTTCCATATAAAGTTGGTGATTAGTTTTTCCATCTCGATAAAGAATGCTGTTGGTATTTGAATCGAGAATGCATTACAGCTGTAGACTGCTTTGGGTCAGATTGACGTTTTCAGTGTTGAGTCTTCCTATTCACGAACATGGTATGTTTTTCCATTTATGTAGGTCTCTTTTGGTTTCTTGCAGTAATGTTTTGTAGTTTTCTTTGTATAGCTCTTTTACATCCCTGGTTAGATATAGTCCTAAGCATTTTATTTTTTTATGGGCTTGAAGTTCTCTTTGTTGGTGTATAGGAATCCAACTGATTTTTTATGTTGTTATTGTGTCCTGCTACTCTGCTGAATCTTTCTGTTAGTTCCAGTAGTTTTCTTGTGGAATCTTTGGGGTTCTCTATATATAGGATCATATCGTCTGTAAATAGGAATAGTTTTACTTCATCCTTTCTAATTTGGATGCCCTTTATATCTTTTTCTTGCCTTATTGCTCTAGCTAGGACTTCCAGCACAAGTGTTAAGTCGTAGTGGTGATAAAGGGCATCCTTGTCTTGTTCACATTCTTAGGGGTTATGCTTTCAGTCTCTCTCCATTAAGAGTAATGTTGTCTATTGATTTTTATAGATGCCCTTTATTGTGTTGATGAATTTCCCTTCTATTCGTATTTTACTGAGTGTTTTTATCAGTAATGGCTGTTAGACTTTATCAGATGCTTTTTTTGCATCTATTGAGATGATCTTGTGATTGTTTTCTTTAGTTCTATTTATGTGGTGGATTATGTTGATTGATTTTCTAGTGTTGTGCCATCCTTGCATACCTGGTTTGAATCCCACTTGGTTGTGGTGTATTATTTTTCTGATATGATGCTGAATTTGAATTCTGTTGGCTAGAATTTTGTTGAGAATTTTTGCATCTATGTTCATGAGAGATATTGGTCAGTAATTTTCTTTTTTGTTGTTGTGTCTTTGCCTATCAGGGTTATGCTGGCTTCATAGAATGAATTTGGGAATATTCCTTTATTTTCTGTGCTCTGAAATAGTTTGAGTAGTACAGGTGTGAGCTGTTCTCTGAATGTTTGGTAGAATTCTCCAGTGAAGCCATCTGCACCAGGGCTTTTTGTTGTTGTTGTTGGGGTTTTTTGTTTAAATTACCTCTTCAGTCTCTTCTCTTGTTATGGGTCTGTTCAGATTTTCTATCTCAGTTTGTGTTAGTTTAGGTAGACAGTGTGTTTCTAGAAATTTGTCCATTTCCTCTAGGTTCTCAAATTTGTTGGAGTACAGTTTTTCATAGTATTCTGTTATGATCCTTTTTATTTCATTTGGGTCTGTTGTAATGCCCCCATCTTGGTTCTTATTTGAGTTATTTGCTTCCTCTCCTGTTTTTCTTTCGTCAGTTTGGCCAGTGATGTGTCAATTTTGTTGATCTTTTCAGAGAACCAACTTTTGGTCTTGTTGATTCTTTTTATTTTTTTTTCTGTTCTCCATTTCATTTATTTCTCTCTAATCTTTATTATTTGCTTTCTTCTGATGGTTGTGAGCTTCCTTTGCTGTTGTCTTTCTATTTTTTCAAGTTGTAGGGCTAACTTTTTTATATAGGCCCACTCTTCTTTTTTGGTGTGTGAGTTTATTGCTATAAATTGACCACTGAATACTGCCTTTGCTGTATCCCAAAGGTTTTGGTATGATGTGTTTTCATTTTCATTTGACTTAAGAATTTTTGATTCCTTCTTTGATTTCTTCTATTACCCAGTTGTTTTTAAGCAAGGTGTTATTCAGTTTCCATGTATTTGATTTTTTTTCCTTGCTCTTCATGTTATTGAGTTCTACTTTTATGGCATTGTGATCAGAGAAGAAGCTTTGTATTATTTTGATGGTTTGGATTTTATTGAGGGTTGCCTAAAATGTGGTCTATTCTGGAGAATGTTCCATGTTAGTTGGAAAAGAATGTATACTTTTCTGCTGTTGGGTGGAGTGTTCTCTATATATCTGTGAGGTCAAGTTGTTTGACTTTGGCCTGTAGATCTTCTGTATCTTTGTTGAGTTTCTTTCTAGATGTTCTGTCCATTACTTAGAGTGGTGTGTTGTAAGTTTCTTAATATTATTGTCTATTTGTCTTTACAGTGCTGTTAGGGTTTGTTTTATATATTTTGAAGTCCTGTTGTTGGATGTGTATAATTAATTAGGGTTATGTCTTCTTGGTGGATTGTCCCTTTAATCATTACATAATGTCCTTCCTTGTCTTTTACGGTTGATTTTGCCTTAAAGTCTATTTTATCTGAGATTAGTATTGCCACTCCTGCCCTTTTTTTGTTACTGTTTGCTTGGTTATTTTTTTCCATCCTTTTATTTTTAATATATTTATTTCTTTGTGTCTGTGGTGTGTCTCTTGTAGATAGCATATTGATGGATCAGGTTTTTTTAATTCATTCTGCCACTCTCTCTTTACAGGCGAATTTAAGCCATTTACATTCAGTGTGATTATCGATAGGTGTGAGTTTATTGCTGTCATATTGTTCTGTTTTTTTGTTTGTTTGTTTGTTTTCTAGTGCTGACGTTTGCTTTGTTCCTCTTACTTTCCAGTGCTGAGGTCCTTTTGTTTGTGGATTTGCTTTTCTTTTTTATAGATTTTGTATTTACTGATAGTTTATGTTTTTGTTCTTTTTTATTCTGATGAGTAGGTTTGTTAGCTTTCTTTGTGGTTACCTTGAAATTTACCCTTATCTTCTTAATTCTGAACCATTCTTTTATTACTTGATATTGTCTTGACTTCCTCTCTATTTGAAAGTTCTATACCTACATCATTTTTCCCCTTTTATTGTTTTGATGGTCTTGTCATTTACAGATTGATGTCTCTGTTTTCCTGTTTTAAGTCTTTTAGCTTTGTGAAAACATATTTTCTTGCAGAAATCTGTACACAAATGTACATAGCAGCTTTATTTGTAATAGCAAAAATCTGGAAACAATCTGAATGCCCTTCAACTTGTGAATGGGTAAACAAGTTGTGTATCCATATAGTAGAATACTACTGAGCAATAAAAAGGAACAGATGATTGATATACACAACGATATGGGTGGATTTCAAAGACATCATGCTGAATGAAAAAAGTCAATCTCAAAAGGTTCCATATTGTATGGTTCCATTTGTATAGCATTTTTCTTAATTGAGGTACAAATATACACAACAAAACATTCACCAATTCTGTAGTGCCTGGGGTCTTAAAAGCTTGTAAGCAGCCATGCAAGGCACAACAATTAATCTCTGTTCACCTGGAGCAGTAGTGGAAGAAGGAGTGTCAGGAGTAGGGGGAGGATATGGAATGTGTTGCCAATTGCCTCCATGAACAACTGCATCCTTTGCCATGAGACCAGAAGTGGGTGGTGCCCGGCTACCATTACTGAACATTTTGATCAAAGATTCCATAGAAGAATCCTAATCAAAAGGGGGGAAATGACAGAATTTCAAATTTTCATGGAATTCATACTTTCTGGAGCTATGGTTGGTGAATGAACCCCTGAAACTATTGCTTTGAGAAAATCTTTAAAATCTTAAAAATATACACTGAAGTCATATTAAAACTGAACAATAGTTTAGCTTAACTAGTAAAAAAGAATATCTGCCTTGATCATTATGCTTTTTAAGAACTATATGAGATCAGTTAACAACAGCAACTTGAAAGATTAGATAGGAACCTTAGGGGGCAGTGAGTTGATGTTAATGAAGGAGAAACAACTCTATAAAAGGGGGTGAGAATGATTGCTCAACTTGAAAAATGTACATGTAGAGACGGTTGAATTGGTGTATGTTTTGTGAATATTCTCAACAATAACAACAAAATAAAATTTAGAAGAGATAAAATGTAAAAAAAAATTGCCAGTTCAACAGTTTCTGCACACACAATTCAATGACATTGGTTACACTCTTCATGTTGTACAGCCCTTACCCTAATTATTCTACCACCATTAGTGTAAACTCAGTGCCCTTCAAGGAAGAACTCCCTCTTTCCCCATCTCTCTCACCTCTTGTAACCACTATTAAGCTTTGTTTTCTATATATTTGCTTATCTCATATAAGTGAGGTCATACAATATTTATTCTTTTGTGACTGACTTATTTGACTCAGCATAATGTTTTCAGGGTTCATCCATGTTGTGGCATGTATCAGGACTTCATTTCTCTTTATGACTGTATAATATTCCATTGTATGTATGTACCACATTTTGTTTATCCATTCATGTCTTGATGAACATTTCAGTTGTTTCCACCTTTTGGGTATTGTGAAAAGTGGTGCAGTGAACATGAATGTACAGGTTTCTGTTTGTATTCCTTCCTTCACTTTATTTGGGTGTATACCTAGGGTTGGGATTACTAGGTCATATGGTAGTTGCATGTTCAACCTCTTGAGGAGGAACCACCAAATGTTTTCCACAGTGGCTGTACCATTTTGCATTCCCACCAACAAAGGATGAGGTTTCCAATTTCTCTACATCCTCTTTACCACCTCTTGTCCGGTGCCCCCCGCCGTTTTAGTCATTCCCATTCTAATGTGGGTGAGGTGATATTTCATTTTGGTTTTGATTTGCATCTTCCTGATGACTAATGATGCTGAGCATCTTTTCATGTGCTTGTTGGCCATTTCAATATCCTCTTTGGTGGAATGTCTGTTCAAATCATTTGCCCATTTTTTGATTGAGTTGTCTTTTTGTTGTTGAGTTGTTACCTTTACCCATTGCCGTCAAGCCTGTTCTTACTCATAGTGACCCTGTAGGACAGAGTAGAACTGCTCCATAGGTTTTCCAAGGAGCAGCTGGTGGATTCAAACTGTTGACCTTTTGGTTAGCATCTAAGCTCTTAACCACTGTGCCAGCAGGGTTCCTGTTGAGTTGTAGGATATGTATGTGTGTACGTATACACACATATTTTACATATTTTGGATATTAGACCCTTATTAGATAAATAATTCCCAAAAAAATTTTTTCAATCTTTAGGTTGTCTCTTTACTTTGTTGATAAAGTTCTTTGATGAACAAAAGTATTTAATTTTTGTAAGGTCCCAGTTATCTACTTTGTCTTGCTGCTTGTGCTTTTGTTGTCATATCTAATAATCCATTGTTAAGTACTAGGTCAGTTAGCCACACCCCTGCATTTTCTAAGGATTTTATGGTGTTAGTTTGCACATTTAGGTCTTTAATCCATTTTGAATTGGTTTTTGTATATGGTGTGAGGCATAGATCCTGTCTCATTCTTCTGCATGTGGAAATCCAATTTGGCCAGCACTGTTTATTGAAGAGACTCTTTCTTCATTGAATGGATTTAGCACCCTTGTTCAAAATCACTTGAGCATAGATGTTTGGATTTATTTCTGTACTATCAATTCTATTCCATTGGTCTACATGTCTGTTATTATACCAGTATTAAGTTGTTTTGATTACTCTAGCTTTATAGTACGTTTTGAAGTTAGGAAGTGTGATTCATCCTACTTTATTCTTTTTCAAGATTCATTTGTCTATTCGAGGTTCTTTGCCTTTCCATATAAATTGGAGGATTGACTTTTCCACTTCTACAAAGAAGGCTGTTGGAATTTTGATGGGGATTGTATTGAATTTCTAGGTTGCTTTGTGTAATATTGACATCTTAACTATGTTGAGCCTTCCAAACCATGAACATGAGTGTCCTTCCTTTTATTTAGGTCTTCTCTAGTTTCTTTTAGTAATGCTTTATAGTTTCCTGTGCACAAATCTTTCATCTTTTTGTTTAAATTTATTCCTAGGTACTTTATTCTTTTGGATGCTATTGCAAATCACATAGCATTCTTTTTTTTTTCCCACATAGCATTCTTGATATGACAGAATTATAGTAATGGAGTAGAGGTTGCCAAAGTTTAGGTTTGGGACAGGTGTGAGTATTAAGGGATAACACAAGGGAGTTTTTTTTGTGATTCTGTACTCTGCTTGTGGTAATGGTTACATGATTCTATATCTGTGATTAAAATCTCAAGAACTATACCCCAAATAGGAAACCTGGTGGCGCAGTGGTTAAGCACTTGGCTACTATCCAAAAGGTTGGCGGTTCAAACCCACCAGCCACTTTGTGGGAGAAAGATGTAGCAGTCTACTCTCATAGATTTAAGTGTTGGAAACCCTGTGGTGCAGTTCTACTCCATCCTATAGGGTCACTATGAGTCAAAATCGACTTGTCGGCAGTGGGTTATACACCAATATATAAAGTACACATAACAACTGGTGAAATTCAAATAAGCTCTGTACCTGAGTTGATAGTATTATACCAATATCAGTTTCCTGGTTTTCACAACATTTACTACCATTGGTGGAAGCTGTATGAAGAGGACTTGGGAATTGTTGCAAATTATTGTGAGTCTTACTTTTAAAAAGATTATAATAAAAACAACAATAAAGTACCATGAGTTGTCAAGGATCTGGAACAAGTGGAACTCTCATACACTGCTGGTGGAAGTATGAATTGGAATAATCACTTGGAAGAAGTATTTGTTCAGCTTTAAACAGTGTTATATGCCTTATGATCCAGCAATTTCATTCTTAGGTATAGACCTAACAAAAATACTTATGTGTTTTTTCCAAAAGACATGTACAAGAAAGTTTATAACCACACTATATAAATAACAATTCAAATGTTAATCATGCTTTTTTGAGTGTGTACTTTAATGCTCAGTATTAAGAAAATCTAAAATTTATCCTGATTAGTTTATCTCAATCTTGATTTACATAGTCCGTATTGAATAATATTAAAGGTTAAATAATGGTAAAACAATTCTTAATACCAGAATACCAGTTTGGTCACTTTATTTTCCTTTTGGGGGGAAATTAAACAGTTTTATTTCATATTTGTATGCTTTTAAGAACCAAAGTATGTCATTTACTACATCTATACCTTGTAAAAAGGAGCCCTGGTGGTACAATGGTTAAGCACTCAGCTGCTAACTGAAAGGTCAGTGGTTCGAAGCCACCTGCTCCCATGAAGATTACAGCCTGGGAAACCTTATGGGGCACTTCTAGTCCATCACATATGGTCATTATGAATCGAAATCAACTTGGTGGCAGACATCCACAATGTACCTTGTAAATAACTATTATTGTAAATTACACTCCATTACAATTGTTTGTATTTCTGTTGTGTTGTAGTTGGTGGTTTCCATTAGTGCAGTGACCAAATATTTTTTCATGTTTCTCTTCACAGTCTAGCTCAGTACTTGGGATGCTTTAGCAGTTTGATAAACATGCTTATTAAATGCATTTAACTTTTCATTATTGGAAAGATAAGATACCAAAGTTTTGAAGTTTTCTAAAATGTGTCTTTTTTTTAGCCTACATAGTTTATACCATTCAATATACTTGATCATTTTGTATGATGCATGCCATCTTTAGGTTATGTGGAATAGATTTAAATAATTGTAGTAATTTTGGAGCAGGATTTGCCCATAAACTTGTAAATGTCGCCAGTAATTTAAAGAAACCATAGTTTGTTCTCTAAAATGAGTATGTATTATAGGGAAGTATAAAGAAGAAATAATTATTGCAATTTTACTGATCAGATATAACCACTGTTAGCATAGTGTGTGTGTATGTTTTGTTTTTAATGCAGTTGAAGTTACACTTAGTAAAGTTCTATTTCCTGCTTTTTTCACCTAACATAATATCGTGGATATTTTCCCTTTTAATTAAAATTTTCTTATAAGCTTTTTTAATGCTGATGTAATCCATTGAATAACCACAGTGTAATTTAGTCCCATTTTGTACATCATTATTTTCAGTCGTATGCTATTATTAGTAAGTGTGATGGTTATATTTTCTTGCAAATTTGTTCATAGTTCTGATAATTTCTATATATTCTTAGACGTGTAGTTGTAGCTACGAGTTGATATAAAATGAATTTAGTCCCTCTTCATTTTGTACCAAGGTGTTTCTTTAGTGTATAATATGATGGGTATACTAAATTGTAAACTCTTTCCCATTATTTAAATTTAGTGCTTCTTCACAGTCTAGTTTATAATGCTGTATATTTCATGGATATGGTATTTTAGCTATTAGTTTTCTGTCATGAAACTATACAAAATAAGGCTTGATGTAAAAGCAAGTTTATGGTGATTGTTGGGAGCTTATTGTATTCCAGGAGTTTTTTCACTCCAGTAATATAAATTGCCAACAACAAACAAATTATTAAATCAATTAATGTTTAGTCATTCAAACTAAATATTATGCAGCTACCAAGCATGATGTTTACCGAGAAATTTGGGGAAATGCTCATAATATAAACTGTATATACAAATACTGTCTTGACTGTGTAAAACCAAAAATGTATATGCTTAGAAAAAAGAATCCTATAAGGAAACAACCACGATTTGAATGGAGGCTGTTTCTGAGGAGTGGAATTAACTTTTTTTCTTTAGACTTGTTTATATTTTCAAAAAAAGTTATAATAATTTTCATATTAAGTTTTTATTTATATCAAAGTAATATGTGCACATATTTAAAAACACAGTAGTCTTACAAGGCCTAAAATAAATACCAGTCCCCTGACCAATTCTACCCATGATTTCTGCTTTCTGGAGGTAACCAATTTCAACTCTTGGCAATCTGTCTGGCACAGGCAATTCCTGAATTACAAGAGAGTTCTGTTCCTAAGTCTGTCTTTAAGTCTAATTTGTACCTAAGTCAGAACAATTATAGTTCGTATCTAACATCAGTCAGTCAAATGTTTGTTGTAGTATATGGTATATAGTGTACCTTTCTATGCATAAAAAACATTAAAGAAATACTTCCAGATTCACTAAAACATCTTTAACTTAACACACTAATAATAATAATGTTTTGATACACATTGCAAAGTAGTGCCCGTTTGTTATTATTGTATGTACTTTGAATTTTTAATGTAATAGGCTTTTTGGGGGTTGGTTTGTAACTGCAGGTTGTATGTAAGTCAGATGTTAGTAACCTGGGGACTGCCAGTATTTACTTGCATGTATCCTTTGTAAAATGTAGGGTAGGAATTTACCCACATACACTCACAAGCTTTTTTCTCGCTTATTTTCCCAGTATGTTTTTTCATAATATTTGCCTAAAATCAATTTTAATGTTTGCTGTATTGTGACTATGTAAATATTCACAGTTAACGCCATTTAAAATGCTATGATTATTTTTCCTTTTTTTCGTAACCATTTAATTTTGGTGCTTTGTTTTTACCATTTGCTTAATTTTCTATGTACTCATCACTAATTCATTGCCAAATTCTCCTGCAGAAATATAAATCCTTCCTTATGTTCCAACACATCAGATAATCTCAGTTTTATTTCTTTTCTTGGACACATCTTTCTAGAGTGCTCTGTATTCTTGCTCCTATTCGTATTTAACATCTCTCCTTACATTCATTATATTATTATAACTGTTTGCGTATCAGCCACCCCTAACTACTACACTCAGCTCCTTTCATACTTTCCTTCATTGTAATGTACTTAGTACTCGTAACAGTACCTATCACAATGTGGACTTATGGTGATATATAAATTTTCTAAATTTACAAATAAAACCTTAAATATATTGTAAACATATGGTTTCTGTGTTCATCTTTATTCCTAAATCAGACTGTTTCATTTTCTAGCAATACAGTTCTTCCTAGGAATGTAAATCATAAACCTGACTACTTAGATATATCTTTTTTTTTGTTTTCACTAAATAAGTAATGAATTTTCTGAACTCCAGATTGTTCAAAAGATTGCCTTAGGGTCAGAAATTCATATTATAATTAAAATGTGTGAAGCACTCCATTACTTCTATTATTAAAGCATTTATTCTATATTTTCCTTTTCAGAGGGCGGTTATTTATCATTTCCACCAAAGCAGGATCTCTTGGGATTAATTTGGTAGCTGCTAATCGCGTGATTATATTTGATGCCTCTTGGAATCCATCTTATGACATCCAGAGTATATTCAGAGTTTATCGCTTTGGACAAACTAAACCTGTGTATGTATATAGGTTCTTAGCTCAGGTAGGTTCGTAATTTATATTGTCTTTTTTGTATTGAAAAGTTGGGTTGAACTGACATTTTAGGGGTTTAGACATGTGTATTACAGAGAGGCCAAGAAGGTTAAAAACATCATTCTATACGTAAGGGAGCAGAAGTTAAGTTTGGTCTCTCTTATGATTTTCTGTTTTGCAGTTGGTCCATTTCCATAACATCAGATTTTTTAGATTGAGATGATTTTGCATGGATAAACAGACTAGCATTCTTGCTTGTTCAGGAAAGTTAAACATTTATAGTTCATTTACTTAGCATACATAGAAAAGTAAATAACTAACTCTAAGTTGCTTATATATGAAAAGGTCAACTGATCATTATTTTTAATGGCCACTGGGTATTAAAGAATGTAGGTTAATAGGAAGAGAAGTTAACCTGTTGTAACAACACAGAATTATTACAAAGAATGATATTTTCTACTTCCTAGACAAGAATATTAAAGTCATTTTCCTTTAAATATAAACTTGGGTATTAAAAACCAGACAGAAACTCAAGTTTAAGAAAAATAAGTGAAATCAAAGAAATGGATGCAGTGCAAGGTAATATAAGTTTATAGAATCAAGTTGCCCTTTCAACTGGTACATCTGCTTTGGTAGTAGGTACTACTCTCTCCACCTTCCTCCCTTGCTTGTTTAATCTCTTTTATATCTCAAAAGAGATTAACTCAATATATGCCCTACACTAATCCTGCCTCATTAACATAACAAAGACAACCCATTCCCAAATGGGATTATAACCACAGGCATAGAGGTTAAGGATTTACAACACATATTTTTGGGTGGACATAATTCAGTCCATAACACTCTAGTATCTGCCTGCTATCCCACTTCCACTGAGCACAGGAATATATAAAGCAACGCATTAATGCATTTTGGTCAGATAACGTAGAATGGTTATCAGTAGTATGATTTTCCTAATTTGTCCTGGTAAACTATGAACAGATGAAATCTTTCATGAATTAGGCAACATTGTTAATAAAATTTGCTTTATGACAATATATTACTATGAAGTGTTACCATTTCACATTAACCAATAACTCCATGATTAAGTTTCTCCATGATTAAGTTTCATGCTTACAAAATTGTATTTATTTGTATATTGTTACTTCTTTTTACAAAGGGAACCATGGAAGATAAGATTTATGATCGGCAAGTAACTAAGCAGTCACTGTCTTTTCGAGTTGTTGATCAGCAGCAGGTTGAGCGTCATTTTACCATGAATGAGCTTACTGAACTTTATACCTTTGAGCCAGATTTATTAGATGACCCTAATTCAGAAAAGAAGAAGAAGAGGGATACTCCTATGCTGCCAAAGGTAAACATCTTTAGATTATTAGATTTAAAAAAAAACATATGGACCAGGGAAATTTTGCTACTAGTATGAAAGTTAATCTTCTGACTAATAATATATTTCAGGATTTTTCAAAGAGAATAAAATTGTATGTAACAAATTTTGTCTGGATAATTATAAGTGAGAGGATGCTTGATTAATTCTCCATGTGACACCACGAAGAAATAGTGTAATCTGAAATATATATTCTATGCCAAATAAAAAGTTCAGCCTTCCAACAAAAGGTCTCTGAGTCGAAACCTTAAAGTTGTGTGGTTCCTTTTTAGTAAACCTCCAGTAAAGGGCATACATTATTTTAATAACTATATGAAATTAAACTGTCTTTTCCTTAGCATTCTCTGCTGTCATACAGCAATTAAGAATCAGCAAAGAAAACCATATCTCTTGATATTTTTCACCATCCTAAAGCAAGTAAGACTTTCACACTTAGAAAAGAACCCTTAGAGGTAATCTAGTCAAGCCCTCTCGTTTATGGATGAGGAAACTTGGCTCAGAGACATTAGGTGACTTGTCCACAGTCTTCAGCTAGTAAGTGGCAGAGCCAGGACTACTATCTACATCTATCTTCTGGCCCATTATTCTTGGGTAAGAAAATGTTATTTAATATTAATGTAGCAAGTAAAGACTCCTCCAGGTAAAATGGTGACTGTGTATTTATTCTAGTTATCTAAAAAATAGGCCAATTTTCTTTTTTGAAATTCTTATGGGAGTTGCCTTTCTTGATGTCTTGGTTTCAAATTCAAGTACTTAGTTTCAAATTCAAGCAGCTACCAGGATACGATGTCAGTATAGCAAAGTAAGCAGTAAGCACTTTAGTCACTTGTAAAAAACACAAAAAGTAATTTAGTTCTTCATATGGTTGGATGCATTTAATTAAAGCAGAAGGTAATGGGAATAAATGTTTTTTCTCATACTAATATAAATCAGTGATTTCCCCAGTTTCATTTTTAATGTAGGTATCAATTAAAATAATACGTACATTAAGCATTTTGAAAATATTTTTTAAAAAGTCCTTTGTGTATAAACAAATATTTTTTCTGATCAGTGAACTTTTCTTCCATTTAAAGTTCACTGATAATAGCATTGAGAAAAGACTTTATTTTGTGACAACCTCCATTAAATCCTTTGGAATAATGCCTTAGGGACACATAGGGGTTTAAAATCTACCACTTTTTAATGAGTTTCAGAACACTTTTTAAAAGATCATTTTATTTCTATATTAAATTAATCATTATTTAGCTTTATATATAAAACAGAATGTGGTTAAGATTCTTGAGTAGTCTTCTAACAATTTTCTGTGAACATACAGATTTGTTTATATATCTTTGAAAGCATACAGACACAAATGATATCATACCATACATAATCTCTGCAGCTGGCTTTTTTCATCCAGACGTATTTTGAACTTCTTTCTATATTGGTGCATAAACCTGCACCTTTTTTTTTTTTAAACAAGTGCATTGTGTTCACTCACCTGTTTTTTTTTTAAGTCTTGAATCTCCAACATCTTTCATACCAGTTACTTAATTTTATATGGCAAGAAGTATTCCTCTAAGGATTTACACGTTTGCACACATGTTTATAATTTTAAAGATGCTGGACTTTCCCTTTTCAATTTGAGAATGATTTTATATCTGTCTAATTGGCACCTTTCTAAAAATTATACTTAACTTTAAATTTCAACTTTTATCAGAAATAGCCCATGATTAGTAACATTTCTGACAGGAAGCACACCTTCCAGTTAGAAAACGGAAATTGCCTTGAATTTATTATTTGGTAAATTTCTGGTTGTAGGAAATCTGTTTAATTTGATAAACATTTATTGTTTATTTGCTGACTTTGAGATGTACTATGAGGGGAGACGAGAAAGAATAAGACATTGTACCTTAAAGAAGATTTAAAAAATACAGTAGGGAAGAAATGCTATGTAATTATTATAGCGTGTCTGGAAGGAAACCATCTGTTTTATAATTTGGAGATCTGAGTCATCAAAGGTATTGTGCTTATTTATTTATAGTCTTTACTTACTGCTATATTGCTTTTGGTACTATACCTCTTCGCCCAAGAGCGAAGAGAAAAAGCAATATTAAATGGTATATTAACACAAAGTGTTAAACTCTCGCATAGCTCTTTAAAAAAGGAAAATAATAGTTAACTTATTAATTTCCTGCTGGGTTTCATACTCTGTGCTCAACAAATGAAAAGCAGATAATGCTGTGTTCATTTTGGAGAAAAGGAAATAGAAGCTCAGAGAGTTATGTAATTTACCCAAGTTTACACACCTAATTAGAGCTGAAGCTGTCCTTCAAACCAAGCCTGCCCAACTCCAAAGTGCGTACTTTTTTTTTCTATTTTTAACATTTTATTGGGTTTTAGGTGAAAATTTACGGAGCAAATTAATTTCCCATTTAACAAATTGTACACAAAGTGTTCCATAACATTGATTGCAGTCCCCACACTGTGTCAACACTCTCTGCATTTCCAACCTGGGTTCCCCGTTTCCTTCCATCTGGTTTTCCTAACCCTTCCTACTGTCACATCTTTACTTTTGGGCAAACGTTACCCTTCTGGTCTCGTATAATTGTTTGTTCTACAGAGCACATTCTTTTTGGGTGTTATTGTTTATTTTATATGCTGTCTGTTGCTTGGCTGAAAGGTAATTTCCGAGAATGGCTGCAGTTCCAAGTCAAAGGGGTGACTTAGGGCCATAATCTCGGGGATTCCTCTAGTCTCTATCAGGCCAGTGAGTCTAGTCTGTTTTTATGAATTTCATTTTTTTTTGTACTTTAGGTGAAAATTTACAGCTCAAATAAGTTTCTCATACAAAAATTTATACACACATTCTTATGTGACCCTAGTTGCTATCCCTGTAATGTGACAGCACACTCCCCCTTTATATCCTGGATTTCCTGTGTCCATTCAACCAGTTCCTGTCCCTTTATTCCTTCTCATTTCGCCTCTGGATAGGAGGTGCCCACTTAGTCTTGTGTATCTACTTGAGCTAAGTAGCACACTCTTCATGAGTATCATTTTATGTCTTATAGTCCATTCTGATCTTTGTCTGAAGAGGTGGCTTCGGAAATGGTATTCGTTCTGGGTTAACAGAGAGTCTGGGGGCTGTGTCTTCTGGGGTTCCTCTAGTCTCAGTCAGACCATTAAGTCTGATCTTTTTACATGAATTTGAGTTCTGCACCCCACTTTTCTTCTACTCCGTCAGGGACTCTCTGTTGTGTTCCTTGTCAGGGCAGTCATTGGTGGTAGCCGAGCACCATCTAGTTCTTCTGGTCTCAGGATGATGGAGTCTCTGGTTTATGTGCCCCTTTTGTCTCTTGGGCTACTATTTTCCTTGTGTCTTTGGTGTTCTTCATTCTCCTTTGCTCCAGGTGGGCTGGGACCAATTGATGCTTCTGAAATGGCCACTTGCAAGCTTTTAAAACCCCAGACACCACTCACCAAAGTGGGATGCAGAGTATTTTCTTAATAAACTCTGATGGCAGTTGACCTCGATGCCCCCCAAAACCATGGTCCCCAGACCCTCACCCCTGCTACTCTGTCCCTCGAAGTGTTTGGTTGTGAGGAAACTTCTTAGCTTTTGGTTTAGTCCAGTTGTGCTGACTTCCCCTGTAGTGTGTGTTGTCCTTCCTTCACCGAAGTTGATACTTGTCTACTATCTAGTTAGTGATTTCTCCTCCTCCTCTCTCCCCACCCTCGTAACCATCAAAGAATGTTTTCTTCTGTGTATAAATGTTTCTTGAGTTCTTAAAATAGTGGTTTTGTACAATATTTGTCCTTTTGCAACTGACTAATTTCACTCAGTATAATGCCTTCCAGATTAATCCATGTTATGAGATGTTTCATGGATTTATCATTGGATAGTATTGCATTGTGTAAATATACCATAATTTGTTTATCCATTCATCCATTGATGAGCACCTGGGTTGTTTCCATCTTTTTGCTATTGTGAACAGTGCTGCAGTGAACATGGGTATGGATATATCTATTCGTGTGATGGCTCTTATTTCTCTAGGATATATTCCAAGGAGTGGGATTTCTGGATCGTATGATATTTCTATTTCTAGCTTTTTAAGGAAGCACCAAATCTATTTCCAAAGTGGTTGTACCATTTTATATTCCTACCAACAGTGTATAAGATAAGTGTTCCAGTCTCTCTACAACCTCTCCAACATTTATTATTTTGTGTTTTTGGATTAATGCTAGCCTTGTTGGGGTGAGATGGTATCTCATTGTAGTTTTGATTTGCGTTTCTCCAGTGGTTAATGATCGTGAGCATTTCCTCATGTACCTGTTAGCTGCCTGAATGTCTTCTTTGGTCAAATGCCTGTTCATATCCTTTGCCCATTTTTTAATCGGGTTATTTGTCTTTGTGTTGTTGAAGTTTTGCAGTATCTTGTAGATTTTAGAGGTTACACCCTGACTGGATATGTTGTAGCCAAAAATTTTTTCCCAGTCTGTAGGTTGACTTTATACTCTTTTGGTGAAGACTTTTGATGAGCGTGTTTGATTTTTAGGAGCTCCCGCTTATCTAGTTTCTCTTCTGGTGTTTGTGCATTGTTAGTTAACATTTTACATTCTGTTTATACCATGTGTTAGGGCTCCTTGCATTGTCTCTATTTTTTCTTCCATGGTCTTTATCGTTTTCAATTTTATATTTAGGTCTTTGATCCATTTGGAGTTAATTTTTTTGCATTGTATGAGGTATGAGTCTTGTTTCATTTTTTTGCAGATGGATATCCAGTTATGCCAGCACCATTTGTTAAAGAGACTGTCTTTTCCCCTATTTAATGCACTTCAGGCCTTTTTCAAATAGCTGCTCATAGGTGGATGAATTTACATCTGGATTCTCAATTCTGTTCCATTGGTCTATGTATCCATTATTGTACCACTACCAGGCTGTTTTAACTACCGTGACAATATGTGATTTTTGTTAGGTGCCATCAAGTAGGTATACCATGGCAGTATAATATGTTCTAAAATCAGGTAATGTGAGACTTCCCACTTTGTTCTTCTTTTTTTTTATATTTTATTGTACTTCAGGTGAAGGCTTACAAAACAAATAGTTTCTCAT
>NW_004443996.1:14224536-14226187 GCF_000243295.1 Trichechus manatus latirostris
GAGAAACTGAGCAATGAAGAAAGACAAAAAGGGAAAAAGAGGGAAAAGAAATTAAAAAAAAAAAAAGAACAAGAAAGGCCCCCCAAAGAAACAGAAAAAAAAATACAATGAAAAAAGAAATGCCTTCAGGGATCCCTCTGCACGTCTGTGGAAGCTGAAGGGGAATTCCTTGCCACGCAGCTCCGCCTGGCCATAAGGGGCTCGCAACTGAAGAAAAGGAAAAGAAAACAAAAAACAATTCAAAACAAACAAAAGCCCCGGGATCCCACCAGCGCGGTAGCCCAGACCGGTAAGCAGCTCCACACTTGAATGGAGCTGCGCAGCCCCTCAGGAAGAAACAAAGATGGCTCACAGAGCCAGGCAGTCGAGCGAAAGGAGGGGGAGGCAGCGAGAGGCAAGCAAGAAATCAAAGGAAGCAGGAAAAAAAAAAAAAGAAAGCAACACCAGCAGGCAACAAATGGCACTCAGAGAGCCAGCTAGTGCAGGCTGGTGTTTTTGGACAAGAGACTGTGTCCGTGGGAAGCAGAGGAGGCCGAGTGTTGGTGAAGAAGTATAGAGAGTGGGAAAGTGTATATCACAAATTGCCGGCACTCTGCAGCCCCTCAGGAAGAAGCAAAGGTGGCGCATGGAGCCAGGCACTCGAGTGAAAGGAGGGAGAGGGGGAGGTGGCGAGAGGCAAGTGAGAAATCAAAAGTAGCAGGAAAAAAAAAGCAACACTAGCAGCCAACAAATGGCACCCAGAGAGCCGCCCGCTTGAGTGTGTGGAATCAAAGTAGCCAGCTCTTCCTGGTCAAGAGACTGTGGCCACGGGAAGCAGAGGAGGCCAAGCCGGAGCGAAGAGGGGTGGGGGGGTAGGAATGCGCACACCACAAATTTCCGATTGTTTTGTTTCCTGCTGAACGCTCCGTGAGGCTGCTTTCTCGTACCCCCGTTTGCTGGTCTCCGGTAGGAGTCCAAGATGGTGGATCCGCGGTGCGTTAGCTGGTAGGGGACCTCTGTATGAATCTCTCCTCGCTCTCCGTTCTCTGTCAGTTTTCTCACTCCATTTGGTGCTTGGCTGAGTTCTTTATCTCTTCATTTGTTGTTTTAGGGTTTCAGGATTGTTGTATTCTCTGTTCGGCTTAGTTTTTCGGATGTTTGCTATGGAGGGATGGCTTGGTGCTTCTGCCTAGAGCGCAATTTTGCTGGAACCTGTTCTTTTTCAGTAATGCTTTACTTATCCGGGGCCTCTTCCCTTTCCATGCGAAGTTGGTGATTTGTTTCCCTAGCTCATTAAAAAATGTCATTGAAATTTGAATCAGGATTGCATTGTATCTCTAGATCGCTTTGGGTAGAATTGACATTTTCACAATGTTAAGTTTTCTTATCCATGAACAAGGTATATTTTTCTACTTATGTAGGTCTCTTTTGGTTTCTTACAGTAGGGTCTTGTAGTTTTCTTTGTATAGGTCTTTTACATCTCTTGTTAGATTTATTCTTAAGTATTTTATCTTCTTGGGGGCTAGTATAAATGGTATTGATTTGGTGATTTCTTCTTCGAAGTTCTCTTTGTTGGTGTAGAGGAATCTAGTGATTTTTGTATGTTTATCTTGTATCCTGAAACTTTGCTGAAATCTTCTATTAGTTCCAGTAGTTTTCTTGTGGATTCTTT
>NW_004443996.1:14226906-14232398 GCF_000243295.1 Trichechus manatus latirostris
TTTTCAATCTCTTCTTTTGTTATAGGTTTATTTAGTTGTTCTGCCTCTGTTTGTGTTAGTTTAGGTAGGTAGTGTGTTTCTAGAAATTTGTCCATTTCCTCTAAGTTTTCAAATTTGTTGGAGTACAGGTTTTCATGGTATTCTGTTATGATTCTTCTAGTTTCAGTTGGATCTGTTATTATCTCACTCATCTCATTTCTTATTTGGGTTATTTGCTTCCTCTCCAGTTTTTCTTTTGTCAGTTTGGCCGGTAGTTTATTGATTTTGTTGATCTTGTCAAAGAACCAGCTTTTAGTCTTGTTAACTCTTTCAATTGTTTTTCTATTCTCTATTTCATTTAATTCTGCTCTAATTTTTATGATTTCCTTTCTTCTGGTGTGATTTGATTCTTTGTTCTACCTTTTTCTCTCACTCTGTCTGGGACCCTCTATTGAGATTCCAATCAGAGCAGTCGGTAGTCGTAGCCGGGTACCATCTAGTTCTTCTGGTCTTGGGGTCGTATAGGCTGTGGTGCGTGTGGTCCATTAATCCTTTGGACTAATTGCCTCCTTGAGATTTTGGTTTTCTTTACTCTCCTTTACTCTAGACGGGAAGAGACCACTAGTATCTTAGATGGCAGCTTGCAAGCTTTTAAGACCCCAGATGCTACTCACCAAAGAAGGATGTAGAACATTGTTTTTATGCCCTGTGTTATGCCAGTTGACATACACGTCCCCAAGTCTATGGTCCTTAGCCTTCAAGCCTAGTATCTTCATCCTGGGATGTGTTTAGTTGTGCGTAAGAAGCAAAGCATGTACTCTTTTTAAAAAAAATTTTTTGTACTTCAGATGAAGGTTAACAGCACAAATAGTTTCTCATTAAACAGTTAGTACACATATTGTTTTATGACAATGGTTAATAACTGCATGACATGTCAACACTGTCCCTTCTCAACCTTAGGTTCCCTATTACCAGCTTTCCTGTCCCATCCTAAAGCATGTACTCTTAATCATTATACTTTACTGCCCCCCAAATGGAGTTTAGAAAGTTAGTTCCAAGTACAAGAAATAAGGCAGTGGACCTGGGATCCCCCAAAGTGAATGACATTTAAAATGCTTTATTTTATTTTAAATAGAGCTGGGTTTTTAAGTATAGAATGCTTTCACAAAATACTATTATGTGTTATAATTGTTAAGATTGTATAATATAATCAGTTTAGCTCATGGCTTGTGAAATCGTAAATTTCTCAAATTTATAGAATTCTTTAAGGTTTACAAAGGCCTGTCTCCTACATGGAAACCCTGATGGCATAGTGGTTAAGAGCTACAGCTGCTGTCCAAAAGTTTGGCAGTTTGAATCCACCAGGTGCTCCTTGGAAACCCTATGGGGCAGGTCTACCCTGTCGTATAGGGTCGCTATGAGTCGGAATCAACTCGATGGCAACTGTTTTATTGCCTACATATGTATTATCTCAGGCAACTGAGACTTAGAGAGTTTATGATTACCCTGCGGTAACACGGTAGAGCTAGAACTTGATCCCAATAGTTTTCAAATTGTGTTCCAACAAGTACATTAATATATATATGTGAGACTTACAGTTGGAGAGAGGAAAGTAACATTCTTAAAACAAAAGGATGAAGTGTACTCAGTGACTAGTACTGAATACGTGTGCTATTAATAGTTAAAGAAAGGAGAATGGTGCATTCGGGTACAAGTTGGATGGAAAAAATCCGACTGATTGGCCCATAAAGGATGGGTTAGTATTTAATTGAATTAGGGAGGATGAGATGTGAAGGTGGGATTGAACAGTTTGGGCAAGGGCACAGAGGTAAGAATTTGTGTACTGGTTTCAAAGTATGGTGAAGACGTTTGTCTGATGAAAGGAAGAATTGAGGTTGGATGCCATGAAGGGCATTTGTATTTAAAATAGTATTCACCGTAAGTTCTTGAATATACCTGTTTTATGACAAAAGTGATCTTTTGGAAAATTGGCCTGGCAGTGAGATGCGGAATGGGGACTTGAATCAGACATTTCAATAAAAGAAATAATAGAACTAAGTAACCAGTGATAGACTCTAATGGTTAAGTAGTAAAAAGTTTTCACCTAAATAATGGAGCTTATTTATTCATTTATTCATTCATTGATCAAAAGTTATTTAGGTACCTACAGTGTACCAGTTATTATGCTGGTCACTAGGGATACACTGGTGAATCTGCTCCCAAGGAGTTTACAGTCTAATAAGCATACCTTAAACAAATAAATATAATAAAAGTTTATGTTGTTGTTGTTAGGTGCTGTTGAGTCTGTTCCGACTCATAGTGACCCTGTGTACAACAGAATGAAACACTGCCCAGTCGTGTGCCATCCTCACAATCATTGCTGTGTTTGAGCCTATTGTTGCAGCCACTGTGTCAGACCATCTCATTGAGGGTCTTCCTCTATTTTGCTGACCCTCTATTTCACCAAGCATGATGTCCTTCTCCATGACATGGTCCCTCCTGATAACATGTCCAAAGTACGAAGATGAAGTCTCGCCATCTTTGCTTCTAAGGAACATTCTGGCTGTACTTCTTCCAAGACAGATTCGTTTGTTCTCTTGACAGTCCCATGATATATTCAGTATTCTTCGCCAACGCCATAATTCAAAGGCGTTAATTCTTCTTCAGTCTTCCTTATTCCTTGTCCAGCTTTCGCATGCATATGAGGCAAATGGAAAATACCATGGCTTGGGTCAGGCACACCTTAGTCCTCAAAGTGACATCTTTGCTTTTTAACACTTTAAAGAGGTCTTTTGCTGCAGATTTGCCCAATGCAATACATCCTTTGATTTCTTGACTGCTGTTTCCATGGGCATTGATTGTGGATCCAGGTAAAATGAAATCCTTGACAACTTCAAATATTTTCTCTGTTTATCATGATGTTGCTTATTGGTCCAGTTGTGAGGATTTTTATTTTCTTTATGTTGAAGTGTAATCCATAGTGAAGGCTGTAGTCTTTAATCTTCGTTAGTAAGTGCTTCAAGTCCTCTTCACTTTCAGCAAGCAAGGTTGTGTCATCTGCACGTTGCAGGTTGTTAATGAGTCTTTCTCCAATCCTGATGTCACTGTCTTCTTCATATGGTCCAAATTCTCAGATACATTTGCTCAGCATACAGATTGAATACGTATGGTGAAAGGATGTATCTCTGGTACACACGTTTCCTGATTTTAAACCATGCAGTATCCCCTTGTTCTGTTCGGACAACTGCCTCTTGGTCTGTGGACAGTTTCCGCAAGAGCACAATTAAGGGTTCTGGAATTCTCATTCTTTGCAATGTTAGCCATAATTTGTTAGGATCCACACAGTCGAATATCTTTGTGTAGTCAAACACAGGTAAACATCTTTCTGGTATTCTCTGCTTTCAGCCAAGATTCATCTAACATCAGCAGTGATTTCCTTCATTCCACGTCCTGTTTTGAATCCGGCTTGAATTTCTGACAGTTCCCTGTCGATGTACTGCTGCAACCATTTTTGAATTATCTTCAGCATAATTTTACTTGCACGTGGTATTAATGATACTGTTCAATAATTTCCATATTCCATTGGATCACCTTTCTTTGGAATAGACACATATATGGATCTCTTCCAGTCAGTTGGCCAGGTAGCTGTCTTCCAAATTTCATGGCATAGACTAGTCAGAGCTTCCATAGTTGCATGCCTTTGTTGAAACTTAATGAATTTGTATGCCATCAGTTCCTGTAGCCTTGTTTTTCACTAGTGCCTTCAGTGCAGCTTGGATGTCTTCCTTCCGTACCATTGGTTCTTGATCATATGCTACCTCCTGAAATGGTTGAATGTCGACCAGTTCTTTTTGATAAGTGACTCTGTGTATTCCTTTCGTCTTCTTTTTACACTTCCTGTGTCATTCAGTATTTTGCCCATAGAATCCTTCAGTATTTCAACTGAAGACTTGAATTTTCTCTTCAGTTCTTTCAGCTTAAGAAATGCCCAGTGTGTTCTTCCCTTTTGGTTTTCTAACTCCAGGTCTTCTCACATTTCATTTTATACTTTACTTTGTCTTCTTGAGTCACCCTTTGAAATCCTATTCAACTCTTTCGCTTCATCATTTCTTCTATTCGCTTTATCTACTGTACGTTCAAGAGTAAATTTCAGAGTCTTTTCTGACATCCATTTTGGTCTTTCATTCTTTATTTTTACTGATCTTTTGTTTTCCTTATGTATGATATCCTTGATGTCACCCCACAACTTGTCTGGTCTTCGGTCATTAGTGTTCAGTGCATCAAATCTGTTCTTGAGATGTTCTCTATATTCAAGTGGGATATACTCAAGGTCATACTTTGGCTCCTGTGGACTTGTTTTAATTCTCTTCAGCTTCACCTGGAACTTGCATATGAACAATTGATGGTCTGTTTTGCAGCCAGTCCCTGCCCTTGTTCTGACTGATGATATCGAGCTTCTCCATCATCTCTTTCAACAGATGTAGTTGATTTGATTCTAGTGTATTCAATCTGGTGAGGTCCACGTGTATAGTCACTGTTTATGTTGTTGAAAAAAGGTATTTCCAATTCATAGATAGTTGGTCTTGCAAAATTTTGTCGTGCAATCTCCAGCATCATTTCTATAACCAAGGCCATATTTTCCAACTACTGATCCTTCTTCTTTGTTTCCAACTTTTGCATTCCAATACCAGTAATTATCAATGCATCTTGATTGTATGTTTGATCAATTTCAGACTACAGAAGTTTGTAAAAATGTTAGTTTCTTCATCTTTGACGTTAGTGGTTGGTGCATAAATTGAATAATATTTGTATTAACTGTTCTTCCTTGTAGGTCTATGGATATTATCCTATCACTGACAGCATTGTACTACAGGATAGATCTTGAAATGTTCTTTTTGACAATGAATGTGACACTGTTCCTCTTTACTTTGTCACTCCCAGCATAGTAGACCATGATTGTCTGATTCAAAATGACCAATACCAGTCCATTTCAGCTCACTAATGCCTAGGATATCTATCTTGAAGCATTTCATTTTTGACAACTTCCAATTTTCCTGGATTCATACTTCATACATTCCACATTCTGATTATTAATGGATGTTTGCAGCTGTTTATTCTCATTTTGAGTTGTGCTGCATCAGCACATGAAGGTTCCAAAAGCTTTGCTCCATCCACGTCATTAAGGTCAGCTCTACTTTGAGAAGGCACCTCTTCCCCTGTTGTATTTTGAGTGCCTTCCAACCTGAGGGGCTCATCTTCCAGCACTATATCAGACAGTGTTCCACCGCTATTCATAAGATTTTAACTGGCCAGTTTTTTTAAAAATAGATCACCAGATCCTTCTTCCTAGTCTGTCTTAGTCTGGAAGCTCCGCTGAAACTTGTCCTGTAATACCTGTACAGGCACCAAGGAAGGAGTATTCAGTTCCTTCTGGGAAAAGTTGGGAAGGGATGAAAAACTATACTCCAACAAATTTGAAAAACTAGAGGAAATGGATAAATTTCTAGAAACAC
>NW_004443996.1:14232498-14244464 GCF_000243295.1 Trichechus manatus latirostris
AAGGGAGAGGGTTGACATGTTGTGGGGTTGTTAACCAATGTCATAAAACAATATGTGTACTACTGTTTCATGAAAAACTATTTGTTCTGTAAGCCTTCACCTGAAGTACAATAAAAAATAAAAATAAAAAGTTGGGAAGGGAAACTTCATATTAGGAAGACTTGAACTTTTCTTGAAAATAGAAGTAGGTAGCTGTTTACATTGCTAGGAGGGCAAAAGATAAAGGCCCTTAAAGAGGAGAAGCAGAAGAAAAGAAACATAGGCATAAAGCAGGATGGCAAGTTTGTGGAGCCTTAAGTAGTTAAAAATAAATAAAAGATAGGGTGTAAGGGGATAGAGGAAAGAGGGGTATGCATGGGAATAGGTTAGAGAGGAGCCTGGAAAGATAGGTAGAAACCAGATCATAGAAGTTAGAGTTTGGACTTCATGTTGTAGAGTATGGGGTCTATTTAACAATTTTAAGCAAAAGAGTAACATCCAATTTTTATTTACAAGAATCACTTTGGGTATCAGTGTAGAGGATGGATTGGAGAAAAGAAGAGTTGACGTTAAGAAACTTGTTAAGACACTGTTAAAATGATCCAGATGACAGAAGATAATGCAGGCCTGAAGTAAAGTGGTAGCAATGGGGATAGAGAGATACCCGGCACGGTATTGATACTCAGTAAATCTTAACTGTGTTCCCTAGACTTATATTTAGAATTTCTGTTAATTGTCCCACTATTATTTGGTTTGATTTCTTTTAACGAGATTTGGATTGATCCTTTCTGAATTGGGTACTAGTAGATGTTTTTATATTTATGATGAAGGATTTCTTGTTATTTGAACCAGCTCTTATTGAAGGCCTTTGAAAGTTAGGTTCCTATTATTATAGTACTATTGCAAATATCTTTCTTTTTATCCATAATTTTAAAGATGAAAGACTGCTAAAAATGTTACATCTTCATTTTCCCCCCAAATTGCTATTATCAAAATAATGATTAAATTGCATGTCTTTTCTGAATTAATTTTTTAGTGTCCTTTTATAGTCTTGAAAGTATTTGTTTTCAACTTATGTGTATGTGATTATTATATCTATTTCTGCTTTATCTTTTCCTCTGTAAGTCATTATTATATAATTTCTGTCCTTGTTTAGTTTCTTTTTACTTCATTTTCTAATTAGATTTAATGTCTCAGACCTAACTTATTGGCTACTTGACTATTTTTCTTGTCTTTTGTCTCATAGCTCTTTAAAGGCAGGAGCTATATTCCTTGCTCCTTTTGCATCATCCATAGAAAATAATACAATGCTGGGTACGTTTATAGATCTGTACGTGGCGCAGATGTTTAAGCACTTGGCTATTAAGTGAAAAGTTTCTCCCAGAGGTGCCTGGGAAAAAAGGCTTGACAATCTGTTTTGAAAACCCTGTGGAGTAGTTCTTCTCTGAAACACATGGAGTCACCATGAGTCAGAATGGATTCGACGGCAACTAGTTTGGTTTGGTTTGATTGGGCACTTTTATATGGCCTTTTTTGAAATTCTAGTCACCTTTATAATGATATTTAACTGGACTTTTATTATTTTTTACTGATCCATATGTCGTTTAAAAGTGGTGGTGGAATTAACTTACTTTGCAATCCGTAAAATTGAAGTAAAGAGTGATTTGTCTGTCACAGTGGAGTTGTGAAAGGAAAAGAATTGGAGCTTTAATTCATGTCTTCAAGCCTATACTGAATCTGCTTAGTCAGCTCTCTTCACTACCCTACCCCATTACATATTTTTTTTTACTTAAATATTTTTTATATCCCCTTAATAGTTTCCTATTGTTGTTGCTGTTGCTGCTTTTCCCTTTTTAAAATCTTAGGATTTTATAATCCTGTGAACCTATGCTTTAGTATCTTGATTTCAGGGCTTCCTGAATCATGTTTACCAAGTGTCTATGCATTTCTTTAATTGTTCTGGATAATGTTCCTCAGTCGTTTTGAAATTTGACCATGGTACTAACTTATAAATAGTTTAACCCAAGTTTCTATTGATATATATATTTGTTGACTGACGTTTAAATGTTTGTTTTTTAAATATTAATGTAATTTGTAACCTCTGTTAATATTTCTGTAAATTATGTTGGGGAAAGTACCTTTCTGGTAATAAACTTATGAATTACACGTATATCCGAGTTGAAAATCTTGGTCAAGGTCACGTTTCATAATATGCTTGAGTGGATGTGTTGTTCCTTTTAAGTACAGTGTGCACAAGCTGTGTGCTGTGCCCCTTAGTAAGAAAACAGAAGCCAGTAAAAGTGGTATAGAAATTTTTTTGCATTTCCCTTTTCCAGCACGGTACTACCTATGTCTTTTAAAATGCAGACTGCTTGTTGGTAATTATAGAGAGAACAAACTGAGGATTTAAACTAAAGTACCCAAAGTAAGGCTTTAGGTTTTCTTCCTCCACCCTGATTTTTGTATACAATTTTCTCCCCTTGTCTTTAGTCTTTTATTCAGACTTTAATACCTCAAAGCATAGTTTACTGAACAAAGATGTTATTGTGCAGCTTTATTAGACTGCAGATGGTAATACAAGATTTTACTATAGTCGTTCTTTACACTGCAGTGAAATATACTCCATTTAAATAATTTCATGTAAAGTATAAAATGACTAATAAATCAGCCTATTTCAGGAAGTTTCTCTGAACTTCCATTGATTTATATTTGAGAGTCAGAGTTCAAAAGGACCCATTTAATTGTAGGGCAAGTGGTAGTAACCTGTGGCATATGAACCACATGGTGGCACATGAACCCAATTTTTGTTGACATGGATCTCTGAAGAGCTGTGCTCATAGTTGAAGTGCACATGAGGTTCAATGTCATTATCTTCTTCTCTGCCTCTTATCACAAGTTTAATATGTTTATTATTTAATAAAACAATTTCTAATATTTCTATATTTGTAGTCACTGGTATAAAAATCATTATTATTCATCTGAGTAAGAACAGACCATCAGAAAACATAAACTCGAGAGAAATTGTTTTAATTCTTCCATTTATTTGTAGATTATGAAAGTCTCTTCTTCAGTATTTGCTGGGATAGTAAATGCCAGGTAAAAAGAGCAAATCATTTAAGCCCTGTCTCTCTCCCAGGTAACCTGCCAACTGCCCTTTTTGGGATGTAATCTTAGTCAAGTCACATATACTTTCCAAGTCTCACGTACCTCAAGAAGATAATAGTAACTACCTCACAGAGGAGATAATCCATGTAAAGCACACTACCTAGCACTTTGTAAGTGCTCAAATGTCAGCTGCTATTTTTGTTTCAGTAATTGTTATTAATATTGCCATTATACTTGGTTTATTTCTTCAAAACAAGTATGGGCTTACATTTTTGGAATTTCAGAGGAGTTTATTCCTCACAGACCTTGTATGAGGTCCTGATCTTTAGGAGAAGATTAATCTTGACATAGATCATCAGAAAACTAAAAATATTTTGGGACCAGAGCAAATTATCTCAGCTAGGCTGCAGAAGAGACAAGTATTCAAGGCTTGAATCTCCCCTAGAGATCAATTATAATCAGGAGGGAATATGATAATATTATCTAATTACTAGATATTGATAATTACTTCCAATGAAGTTAGCATGCAGTTGACTAGAGACCATTACCATTTCCAACAATTAACAGTTTTTCCCTTAAATAATACAGGCAACTGTAGAATTATCTACCTTATAGTCACCTGATACCTCTGTAGTAATTTAAAAAAGTGAAGAAGTATTTCTAGTGTCCCCCACAAACTACACAATCAATACTTGTTGATAGACTGACCATGTTTTATTTACAGTGCTGCTTTGTGTCTCTGTTGTTTTTGTTGTTGTTGAGCAGCTGGTAGATTCGAACTGCTAACCTTTTGGTTAGCAGACAAGCTTTTAGCCACTGCACCAATGCACCACCAGGGCTCCAAGAATACAATATAGACATCAAAACAGACACCAGTTCATCAGTTTCTGCATGTACCATTTAGTGACATTGATTACATTCTTTGAGTTGTGTAACCATTCTCACTCTGCTTTTCTGAGTTGTTCCTTCCCCATTAACATAAATTCATTGCCCCCTAAGGTTCCTATCTAATCTTTCAAGTTGCTGTTGTCACTTTGATTCCATGTAGATAGTTCTTAAAAGAGCATAAGGCTCAAGGCAGACTTTTTTTTTTTACTAGTTAAGCTAAATTATTAGTTGGTTTTAAGAACTTCAGGGGATATTTTTGTTTTAAGGTTTAAAGATTGTCTCAGAGCAGTTGTTTCAGGAATTCAGCCAACCTTCATGGCTCCAGGAAGTCTGGATTCCATGAGAAATTCTGTTCTGTGTTTTACCCCTTTTGATCAGGATTCTTCTATATAGTCTTTAATCAAAATGTTCAGTAATGGTAGCCGGGCACCATCCAGTTCTGGTCTCATGGAAAAGGAACAGTTGTTCATGGAAGCAGTTAGCCACACATTCCATATCCTCCTTCTGTACCTGACTCTCCTTCTTCCTCTGTTACTCCAGGCGATAGAGACCAATTGTGCTTTGGATGGCTGCTTGCAAGCTTTTAAGACCCCAGGCACTGCACAACAAACTAGGAGTTAGAACAGAAGCACACACTAAACGTGTTATTAGGCTAATTAACTGGGATGTCCATGAAACCATGACCATAAACCCCCAAACCAAGAAACCAAATTCCATGAGGTCTTTGGTTGTACATACACAACCTCAGCAGCTACTCTTTTTTTTTAATTGTTGTTTTAAATATAACTATCACACAACTTTTGCCAATTCAACTTTTTACAGGTGTACAACTTATTGGCAGCAATTACAATAATCAGCTGTGCAGCCCTACCCTTAATCAGTGCAGTATTTTTCCATCACTGTTAACCCCCTTCCCCCCTCATTCCCACCCCAGTAACCACTAATAAACTTTGTTCTCTATGCATTTACCTTTTCTTGTCTTTTTATAATAGTGAGGTCATACAATACTTGTCCTTTTGTGATTGACTTATTTTGCTCAGCATGTCTTCCAGTTCCATCCATACTGTAGCATATATCAAGACTTCATTTCTCCTACTGGCTAAGTAGTATTGCATTGTGTGTATGTACCACATTCTCTTCATCTAGTCATCTGTTGATGGGCATTTAGGTTGTTTCCACCTTTTGGCTATTGTGAATAATGCTGCAATGAACATTGGTGTACAAGTTTCTGTTTTTTGAGTCTCTGCTTTCAAGTCTTTTGAGTTTATGTCTTATTTTGATTGTATTCTTTATAACACAGGAAGAACTACTAAGGAGCCAAAGTCACTAAGTCGTTTAGGGAAAACATTGGATTAAAGAGAGAATGGTGCCAGTGATGCCCTTAGATAGCAGCCTTTCTAACCCTGGCCAGCTTTCTTACAAATTGGTGTAAATAGAAACTATCATCATACATGAGACAGCCTTAGTGGCAGGGTTGGCATAGAGGGCAGAGTTGGGGGCAGTATGCAAGATTCCATTGGTAAGATTTGGAGTAGACTTTAGAAAACGTCTCCTTATGGAGAGTTGAAGCACTAGAAATATTTGCTACATGAGATCATGGAAATTCTGAAATTTAAAACACCAGGCTTGTACTTACTAAATACTCATTGAGTAAATTAAGTGGTAGGAACCTTCTTGACTTCATAGACAAAATAAATGATTTATCTATTACCTTTAGACTATAAGCTTCCTACTAGTTAAGAGGGCAAGAACTATTTCAGTGTATCTTCATCACTGTATCTCCAGCACCTGGCATAATATCTAGCACATAGCAAGTACCCGAATCCATACCCGTTGACATCGAGTCGATTCCAACTCCTAGCAACCCTATAGGACAGAGTAGAGCTGCCCCATAGGGTTTCCAAGGAGCGGCTGGTGGATTCGAACTGTCAACCTTTTGGTTAGCAGCCGAGCTCTTAACCACTGCGCCACCAGGGCTTCCACATAGCAAGTACTACATAAAAATTTGTTAAATGAACAAATTAATTTTTGTGCTAAAATTGCAAGCTGAACTTTGTAAAGCAATGATTGACATGCCTTTGAATTTGTTTTTCCTTGTCTGTAGTCCATGGATTAACCTGCATCAGAATCACCTGGGGGCTTGATAAAAATGCAGATTCCTGGCTTCATCTAAGACCTGCTGAATCAGAATTTCTGAGGGTGGGCCCTAGGAATCTGTATTTTTAACAAGGTGCACTGTTGCTATGGGTACAAGGTATGTAGTAACTTGATATTCCTTTATAATACTATCAGCTAAATTTTTAAATTAAAAATAAAATAAGCAGTAGCTAACATTTAAGAGGTCCCTGGGTGGCACAAATGGTTAAGCACTCGACTATTAGCCAAAAGATTGGTGGTTTGAACCCCACCCAGAGGCACCTGAGAAGACAGGCATGGCTATCCGCTTTCAAAAGGTCACAGCCTTAGAAACCCTGTGGAGCATAATCTACTTTGAAACACATGGTGTCGCCATGAGTCAGAATCAACTGGAGGGCAGCTTACAACAACAATGTTTATTGAGTGCTTTTTATGCCAGGCACCGTGGTAAGGGCTTTACTAGTATTATCTCATTTAATCCTTATAGCCGCCTTCCAAGGCACGTACTATTTATTTCAATTTTGTAGATGTTGGTTATTACAGCATTAGAGAGGTCACACAGCTAATAAGTGGTGTCGCCTGCATTTCAACTCAGTGCCGTGACTCCAGACGCCACACTCTAACCATTATACTGTACTATGCTAAAATTAATATTTTATTGATTAAACTTGTGGAAGAAGTAAATTGAGGTACACTCCTTTGATATGACTGCACACCTTCTTAATATTGTGAGTTGATGGAAAGGCATATTCAATGTTACCCAAGTTTTGTAATATTGGAGATTATGGATTCCATCCTTTGGTTATTTCATAATCCTAGAGTGGCAAAGCTGATTTTAGTCCTCCTTAATTATCTTTGACACTGAACTTACTAATCTTCAGCCATGAATCAGTATAGCATAGTGGTTAAGATCAGGGCCCTGGGGCAAGACTACCTGTGTTTGAATCTTGACTAGTTATTTTATTTGACTTCTCTGTGTCTCAGCTTTCTCATCTATAATTCTGAGAAATTTATGTCTATTAATTTTTCAAAAATCTCATCCTCTCCATTTTTATTTTTGTCTCCTTTGAGACTGTTATTATCTGAATGCTGGCTCTTCTGCTTCTAGCCTCCATATCTTTTAGCTTTTCTTTTGCATTTTGTATTTCTTTATCCTTTCTTCCTGTCTTCTGGAAGAGTGCTTTAGTCTCATCTCCTAACTCACTCGTTTATTCTTCAGCTATATCCCTCCTGCTATTTGTACTTTCCGTTGGGTTATTTCAATTATTATCTTTTATCCCTAATATTTCATTTTGATTCTTTTTTTATAATTTATAATTTTTGTTCTAATTTCATATTGATAATATCTTCCTTTGTTTCCTTAAGTATATTTATCATGCTTATTTTAAATTCTTGTTTCAGCTCTTTCAATAACTCTTCTTCGGATAGAATGTGATACAAGTTTGTTGTCTCCCCAGGGATGTCGTGTGTGTGTGTGTGTGTGTGTGTGTGTGTGTGTGTGTTTAAGTCCGTGGGTGCGTTTAAGTCCGTGGGTGCACGTTGCCTTTTTTGTTGTATAGTTTCAGCAAGGTTGATTTTTGGGGAGGGAGCCATCAGCCCATGCTGGTTCACCATCCTAGAAGTCTCATTAGTAATATGGGGATAATAATAATAGTATGTACTTCATAGAGATATTATGAAAATTAAATTTGATATTCTATGTGAAGTTCTTACGGTCTCCATAAGTCCAGATCGACTCCATGACAACTGCGTTTTTTGGGGGTTTTTTTGGCATGAAGTTGTGCATTCAATTTACCTTTAAAGAAAAATCTATAGAGAGCTGACTTTAGATTCAGATCTCAGCCTTAGAGAACTGTTTTGATATGCTAAAATATAGCGCTAACCAGGGGAAAAAGAGTACTGACCCTCTCTTTTAGAGTTTGGGCTGTCCCAGGATTCTGCCACATAGTCTAGTGTCTCCTGTCTCCTTATCGCAAAGAAAATATGAAAAATAAAAACGTGGTTTAAAAATTTTTCTATCATGAAGAATTTCAAACGAGGAAAATATAATGAATACTCATAGATCCATCACCTAGATTTAACAGTTGCATTGGTAGTTTAGAAGTAGAATTTTCACCTTCCATGCAGGAGACCTGAGCTCAGTTCCCACCTAAGTGCAACCACCACCCGTCTGTCTTTGGAGGCTTGTGTGTTGCTATGATGCTGAACAGGTTTCATGGAGTTTCCAGATTAAGACAGACTAGGAAGAAAGGCCTGGCCATCTACTTCTGAAAATAAGCCAGTGAAAATCCTGTGGTCCAGTCCACAACTGATCATGGAGATGGGGCAGGATCAGGTAGTGTTCAGTTCCATTATGTATAGGGTTACCTTGAGTTGGGGCCCGACTCAGTGGCAGCTAGCAACAGCAGCAGTATTTTGCCATGTTTGCTTCATCTGTTTTTCTGAAATATTTTAAATTATAAACATTATGGTATTTCACCTCTATATATTTTAGTATCCATCTCTAAAGTATGAAGACATTTCTTATATAACCAAAATATCAAAGTTTATTCTTAATTCCCTAGCATCACCTAGTACCACATCCATATTCATATTACCCCAGTTGTCTCCTAAGTGTCTTTTATAGCTACTTTGTTCAAACCAGGATCCACTTAAGGTACACTCTGTGTTAATGTATCTTTTAATTTAGTGTTGTCATCTCTTCCTCCTCCCCCCATTTTGGATTTTTCTGATTGTTTCGTGATGGTGTGTTTATTCTTCTATCTCATATATTCTGTAAACTGAAAATTAGATCTATAGGCTTAATTAGATGCATGAAAAACCTTTTTTGCAAGAATGCTTTATAGATAATGTATAAAAGATTAATATTTTTTCAAAAACAGGATAAGGAAAGTATGAGGAAAAAGGAATAATACATAGTCCTTTAAATACATTATCTCATTTAATCTTTACAATAATCCTATGAGTTATAGGTGGTATTGTCCCTGTTTTAATAAGGGAATTGGTTCTGAGAGGTCACCCAACTAGTAAGGAGCTAAGTTAGGATTCCAAAAGAGAAGGAAAAAAAATCAAGGCCCTTTATCTTTATATAAACATAAGAATTACTAACAAATCATGTGCTGCCTCATCTCTGGTGAAATGACATCAAAGTGACTTATTTCTGAAATCCCTTCCAGTTCTAATAGTATTTGATCCTGATGTGTATAAATTGCTCAGGCTTATCATACTTTTCATTTTGGCTAATGAGAGGTGTGCTTTAAGTATCAGCTAAAAATTTTTTTTAACATGTATACATTCTCAGGACAGGTAATAACTTAATGGGCCTTCTATAACCATGGCAGCCATATATCTAAGATTTTCTAGGACAATTCTGATATCAGATAATCTATTCTGGCAAACATCTCCTGAAATTTTTTTTTAGAAAAACTTGGTTAAGGTATCTGTAACCCCTCTCTCCGTTTGGAAAGACCTTTTTTTTTTTTTTTTTTTTGCGTTTGTGTGTCTTTTCTTATTGTTTTGGGGCTTTTTGTTTTTTTTTTAAGTTTGAACCCTGGGTGGGTTCAGACCACCAACTTTCAGCTAGTAGTCCAGAGCTTAACTGATTGAGCTACCCAGGGACTCCTGTGTGGCTATCTACATTAAAATTAGTTAAAATTAAATAAAATTAAAAATTCAATTCTTCAGTCACATTAGCCACATTTCAAGTGCTCACTAGCCACATATGGCTAATAGCTGTCATATTGGACAGCACAGACAGAGAACATTTCTCTCACTGCAGAGAGTTCTATTGGACAGCGGTACACTAGAGCTTGTGCTTTTAACCACTAATATAAAGCTTCTCAGTTTACAAAGTTATTACCTTTATACCTATAACATTCATTTAAACTAAATTCTGACATTAAATTTTTCTCTGAAATTTGAAAGGCTAACACAGGTCTTTTTTATTGGCTCAGTTGATTCCCTCCAGCAGGAGAAATACATTGTATTGATATCTATATTTCAAGCAGTCTGGTCATGAAATTCTCTCTAATTGTAGAGAGAAACCTGGAAGCAAGTATATATATATCCTTCTATTTTTTTCTTATTTTCGTTCAGGGGAGTTCATTCTGAGCATACTGGAATGATCAGTGATCCTGAATTACTATAGATACTTGAGTATCACAGTATCTGTATATTAATATCCTAAAGTGTGTTACTCAATTGGTTAAGTTAACTGATTCAAATGTAAGTTTTTTTTTTTAACACTTTCAGAAATAGGACCAGCAGAAAATTGAAGCTGTGATACTTAAAGGGGAATTAAGTAAATGAATGCCTCATTTTTGTCTCCTCAGTTACTAATGTTTGCATTATCAAGCTTTTCACATCAGATTAATTATTTTGGACCCTTAAAGAAATACAAATTACTGGAGAGATTTGGTCAGTATAAGAATTAGTAGATGATCTTATTTATATCATTTTTAAAATGATTTTACTTTTTATCTTTTAATATTTTCTTTCTTTAAGATATAATTTGAACTACTACATAGTTGCTTTTGTTCCTATATTTTATCTCTTATTTCCTTTTTATAACACACCTATAGTTGAGTTAGAGGATGTAACAGTGTTTGTGAAATAAAGAGATAATATGAACTCTAGATTGGTATAGGATGAGAATTGAGTTCCAACTCAGGCTCTACTTGGATAGCTGATAGAAAGTAACTAGAGTCATATAAAATCTAGAATCACAGCCCTCTACATCACAGTGACATGTGAAAAAATTGTAATGAATAATTAATTTTTAAAGGTTAAGTGCTAAATACAGTATCTAGTTCTTTAAATGTTTAATTGAGTAGAAAACATTATCAAAGGAAACTATAGCTTTTATTCTCCACCAAAGTCAGTTTGGCTGGTCAGCCTTTTATTTGAAAGTGACAGGTTCTATAATTGTCACTCTTATTCATATCAACAATTTGCTTTGGGAATCTGGATATATTTATAAATGCTTTTTGGTAAAGGTGTTATGTACTCTTGACCCAAAAATCTGATATGTGAAGGTATGTGAACTTCATTCAGTAGCTCTCTAGTTACTTATCAAATACATGCATTTTTTTACCAGTGTAGTTTGGGAAGAAACAGGCTTCGAATTTTAAAGTAGAGACTTTTTGATCAGGAATATTAAATTTCTTTACTAAGAATCTAGACTTATTTAAGTAATAAAAGGAATTTTTCATAGCTTTTTGAGTGGATCATGTGGCACTTAAGTATTCTAGCGACATTTTATTTTCAGATATTAACAAAACTCAAAATCAAAGTGATGGCAAGCAAAGTATTTTTGACAGATGGCAAACCCCACTCCCCAAGCAAAGCCTTGATTGTTTTGTTTTAATAATATTTTATTGTGTTTAAGGTGAAGGTTTACACAGCAAATTAGGTTGCCATTTAACAGTTTCTACACAAACTATTCAGTGTTATTGGTTATATTTTTCACAGTGTGTCATCATTTTCATTCATTCCGTTCTGGTTGTACCATTACCAGTACTCTGGTTTGCCTTGATTGTTTTTTAAAAATTTTATTTTCAGGGTTGAATTTCAGAAAATTAAGTGGAAATTTTTGTCAGCTTGCAAATACTTTAAACTTCTAAATGAATTAACAAACTTTTAATTTATCATTAATTTTGTTTATTGAATTTTTTAAAAAATTAAACTTTTAACACCTCTACAACAAAAAGACAAATAATCCTATTAAAAAATGGGCAAAGGAAATGAATAGACACTTTACCAAAGAAGACATTCAAATGACCAACAGACCCATGAGGAAATGCTCGCAAGCACTAGCCATTAGAGAAATGCAAATTAAAACCACAATGAGATACCATCTC
>NW_004443996.1:14245901-14267202 GCF_000243295.1 Trichechus manatus latirostris
AATTTTTGAAATGGTGTATCTTTGGCTATGTGTATTTTCACCAAAAAAAAAAAAAGAGGTTGAGAGGAGAAGTTAGAAGGTTGATATGTTGTGGGGTTGTTAACCAATGTCATAAAATAACATGTGTACTTCTGTTTCATGAGAAACTATTTGTTCTGTAAGCCTTCACCTGAAGTACAATAAAAAAAAATTAAACTTTTAAAGCTTAAGCTAATTTAGATTGTTAACTAGAATATAGACCATGCTTTTCCCAGCTTGTAAGCTTTTTCACTTAAGCAAAATGAAGTTTAGACAAAGAAAAGCGAAGGTACACATTTGGATGTAATTTAAACCTCATGTTGATGACTGTTGGCCTAGTGATTATAGATTCTGTTCCAGTATTATATTAGTGGCAACTAATATATATGCATACTTTAAAGAGAAAAAAAAAAACTTCTTCACAGATTTATGTGTTGTATATTAGGATGAAATTTTTTTATTAACTTTTATAACTTGTGGACTTTTCAAAACTTTTTCCCAAAGAAATGTTCTGTTACAGATATTTATTGCCCCCTTAATCTCACATATTTCTTATATTGAAGGTGTGCTGCAATTAATCTAAAGGCGAAGATAATAGAAACAGTTGTATTAGAAATCCTGTATCTTCTTTCTCTTACTTGTGTCTCTTGTACAGCACTTTGGAGAAAAGAATGATTTCTACTTTCCTGCTTCTGAACTATATAAATGAATCATATTCCTATAAAAGTCAGTTAACTTGTAGTGTCTTGTCTTTGTTAAGATGAAAACTGTGGCAAGCATACATCTAAGTTCTTGAGTATTATCCATATAATCATTATATGAATAAGTTAAGTGATTGAAATACATTAAAATTTAATCCATTAACCGATTTCATTACAGATTTAGTAATAATGAAAAACTGGAAGTAGTCTAAATGTCTTCATAAACTCTTGAGTAAGGGACTGATTATAAATGATACAATGTATCTATATAATGTAAGCAGTGTGTAGTCATCAAAAATGATGAAGGTTTAATAATCCAATTAAAAAATGGATATGAACAGATGCTTCACAAAAGAAGACATTCAGGTAGCTAACAGACACTTGAGGAAATGTTCGCAATCTCTAGCTATTAGAGAAATGCAAATCAAAACTACAATGAGATACCATCTCACCCTGACATTACTGGCATGAATCAAAAATCAGAAAATAACAAATGTTGGAGAGGTTGTGAGGAGATTGGAACTCTTAATGCATTGCTGGTGGGAATGCAAAATGGTACAACCTTAAAAAGCTAGCAATAGAAATACCACACGAACCAGCAATCCCACTCCTAAGAATATATCCTAGAGAAATAAGAGCCATCACATGAATAGACATATGCAAACCCATGTTCATTGCAGCATTATTCACAATAACAAAAAGATGGAAATAACCCTAAGTGCCCATCAACAAATGAGTGGGTAAACAAACTATGTACATACACACAGTGGAATACTATGCAACAATAAAGAACAATGATGAATTTGTGAAACATCTCACAACATGGATGAGCCTGGAGGGTATTATGCTGAGTGAAATAAGTCAATCACAAAAGGACAAGTACGGTATGAGACCACTATTATAAAAACACCATGAAAATGTTTCCACACAGAAAGAAATAATCTTTGATGGTTATGAGGGAGGGAAGGGGGGTAGGAAGGGAAAAACAATAGGTAGTAGATAAAGTGGTAACTTTGATGAAGGGTAAGCCAGTACACAATACTGGGGAAGTCAGCACAACTTGACCAGGGCAGTCATAGAAGCTTTACAGACATATCCAAATGCCCTGAGAGACCAGGCTACTCACCTGAGGGCCGGGGACCATGGTCTCAGGGAACATCTAGCTCAATTGGCATAACATAGTCTATAAAGAAAACATTCTACATCTGACTGTGGTGAGTAGCAACTGGGGTCTTGAAAGCCTGCGAGCAGCCATCAAAGATACATCTACTGGTCCCATCCCGGCTGGAGCAAAGGAGAATCAAGACCATTGACAAAAGGGAAAGAAGTCACTCCCGAGGTGCACCCTTCAGCCAAAGATTAGACAGGTCTATAGGGCCAACAATAACACACGTGAGGGACATGCTTCATAGTTCAATCGTGTATAAGACGAATGGGCACACCACCCAAAAGCAAAGACAAGAAGGCAGGAAGGAACAGGAGAACTGGACGAATGGAAGTGGAGAAGGGAAGATTGTTGACACATCGCAGGGTTGGCAACCAACATCACAAAACAATTTGTGTGTTAACTTTTTAATGAGAAACTAATTTGCTCTGTAAACTTTCGCCTAAATCACAATTTAAAAATTAGTTAAAAAAAGATGAAAATTTATATTTGATGTAAAATGATGTCCATGGAAAGATTTTAAAGGGAAAAAGAAAGTTTCAAAGCTATATATTGCACAATCCCATTTTTATGCAAAAGTATGTATGTGTGTGTGTAAGTATAAAATGCATGGAGGAATATATACCAAATGTTACCAGTAGTTGTCTCTAGTGTTTTTTTTTTAAATTAGATTTAAGTATTGTTTCAATTATAAATGTATCTTTAATTCTTTGAAAAGGGTGTAGTAGCCAATAGAAGCAGTATGAATTTTGGTTTGATGGAAAGAGAGGCAATGTTTTAGAAAATGAGTCTAAAGCTTTTTAATAATAGAAAAGAAAACCACACACACTTTTCCTGTGATTTATTGGCATATCAGTCGTCTATGGGTCTGAAGGAAAGATACTGTGAGGGCAGAAGCTGAACCTCCATCATAATCTAACCTTAGTCACTTCAGCATGTTTTACTTAATAGGATAGATCTTGAATCTGGAATTGGTGGGGAGAAGACATTAAAGAGTTTTAGAAATGGGGTGTCCTAAAATGAATACTTCCTAAAGTTGAAAATGGTAAAATAATGTATGTCCGGTTTAGACTAAGCATGCTAGCCTTTCACAGGTTTGTCTCTGAGAATTGTCTTTGTTTCAGTTTGTATATTTTCTTTTATTAAAAATCAACATATGCTTTAAAAAAAAAACTACAGAAGTGTTAAAAAAGACATACTTAGATTTCTCCCTCACCCAGAATCCTTCTGGGGATTATTTTTTTTATGTAAGAAAATAGATCTGGGAAATGGAAGGAACCATGCCTCAAGTAAGCAGGCATTCTTTGCAGTGTGATAGAATGACCACTGGGTAAGAGTTAGGAAATTTGGCTTCTAGTCCCAGCTAGTCCCTAGCTGTGTGATTTGAAAAAAGTTACTTTGCATCTCTGTACCTCAGTTTCTACCAATTCTAAGATGATAAGTGTGGACTTTGAAATTACAGGATGCTAAGGATTGATTTGATGAAGCTCCCTGATATCGCAGACATTTTGTTTAAAATTGACTAAAATGTATAGAGGGTATGTATGATTGTGTGTGCACACATGCATACATGCATTTCTGGAAAGAATTCCCCCAACAAGAGCAATAAAAAGTAATAAATTGTGAATCATGATGTTTATAATTGAGAAATAAACACTAAATTGGCATAATGTTTATTTCCAAAGAATTGGATGTTTCATTTATTCCTGCTATTCTTGTATCATTCTGTTACCCATGGGAACAGAGAATATTTCATCCATGTTTAATTTACAGTCAAGAGTTAGACTAAGTTATTATCCAGTGTTACAAAGAAAATCAGTGGCACAGCTGAAGTAAATTCCGTTCCTAGTACACTGGTCTTTCCCTTAGATTGCTTTCTTACAGAAATGTCGTGATTTTGACTCTTGTTGATTAAGAACATCACTTACTGCCAGACAGAAATAAAATTAGCTACTAATCATAGAAAATGTTTACCTTGTAATTTATTTGGTGAATTGTAGAACAGCTGACTTTTCTAATTATATTTGGATTGGTTGTTTGCTAAAAATATTATTCAGTTATCTGGTTTTATTACATATTCTCTCGAGTCATGTTTTGGGGAGGAGAACATGAGAGACACGCATGTAAGGAAGCATTTTTTTTTTTTTAATTGTGGTAAAATGTATTTAACATAAAATTTGCCATTTTAACAATTTTTAAGTGTACAATCCAGTGGCATTAATTACACTCACAATGTCGTGCAACCATTACCACTACTTGTTGCCAAAACTTTTTCATCACTCCAAACAGAAGCTTTGCACCCATTAAGCATTAACTCCCTGTTCTCCCCTCCCCCCAGCTCCTGGTAACCACTAATCTACTTTCTGTCTCTGCATTTGCCTATTCTAGATATTTCGTATAAGTAGGATATAATATTTGTCCTTTTGTGATTGACTCATTTCATTTAGCATAGTGTTTTCAAGGTTCATCCATGTCGTAGCATGTATCAGAACTTTGTTTCTCTTTATGGATGAATAATACACCATTGTATGTATGTGAAGAAGCCCTGGTGGTGCAGTGGTTAAAGCACTTAGCTGCTAACCGAAAGGTCAAGTGGTTCAAACCCACCAGCCGTTCCGTGGGAGAAAGACGTGGCAGTCTGCTTCCATGATTTACAGCCTTGGAAACCCTATGGGGTAGTTCTAGTCTGTCCTGTAGGGTCACTGTGAGTCGGAATCGACTAGACAGCAGTGGGTTTTGGTATGTGTGTACCACATTTTGTTTATCCTTTCATCTGTTGATGGACATTTGAGCTGTTTCCACCTTTCGGCTATTGTGAATAGTGCTGCTGTGATCAAGTGTATGAGTATCTATTTGAGCCCCTGCTTTCAGTTCTTTTGGGCATATAGCCAGGAGTGGAATTGCTGGGTCATACAGTAATATCTGTTTTTGGTTTTTGAGGAAACACCAAACTGTTTTCCACATTGGTCATATCATTTGTTGTTTTCTCCAGCAATGGATGAGAGTCCCAATTTCTCAACATTGTTGCCAATATTTGTTATTTTCCTTTTTTAAAAAATAATAATAATAGCCATCGTAATGGATATACAGTGGTATCTCATGGTTTTGATTGGCTTTTCCCTAATGACTAATGATAGGAGTCCCTGGGTGGTGCGAATGGTTACTCATGCAGCTACTAACTGAAAGGTTGGAGGTTTGGAACCACCCGGAGGCACCTTGGAAGAAAACCCTGGTGACCTGCTTCTGAAAGGTCACAGCCATGAAAGCCTATAGGGTCCAGTTCTACCCTGCTCACATGGGGTTGCTGTGAATCGGAATCACTTTAATGGCAACTGGCTTGGTTTTGGTTTGGTAATGACTAATGATGTTGAGCATCTTTGCATGTAGGAAGCATTATTTTTTAATAGAATTAATGCAGGCTGGTCAGTAACACTGGGCTTTGGAGATCTATCTAGGGATGATAAACCTGTTCCATGTGACTTAAGCCAGAGAAGTCAGCTTTGGTGGCAGATTTCTACACTGATGTAGGCGAGAAGTGTTAACATTTCAAAAGAACTAAACCTGTTAACTTCTATGTATTCCACAAGCAGACTTCCATGAGCCCTCTCTCCTTGAGCCCTCTTGTTTGTATGGTTTTTTAATGTTAACCTATTTTCAACAAAGGAAATAACATGCATATCAAAATGAATTATGAAGCCTCAGTTCCAGCTGTTATCTGTTAAGAAAATCGCTTTCTTTGCTTTCATGAAAAGAAGTAATTGTTTCAGGTGTTTTTGGGGTAGCAAGATAAATTGTTTGACTACGTGATACTAGATATCACAGTATTTGGAATTAGTGTCACCATTTGCTATTTTACAGAAAAAACTTAGGGGCTGATGGTTTGAAATTTTCATCTTGAGTGATTTAACAGACATTTGAGTTCCTCCTGTGTGTTGAACTCTACGTTATAGATGTGGTTGTAGACGTAAAGACAAAATCCTGCTCAATGTGTGCTTTGTCTGTGCTGAAACCTATAGATGTATTAAACATTACTAGATACAGATTAAATTTAAATTTAATGTGTTATACTTCCCCATACCTTCTTTTGATCAGTAATTATGTTCCTTTACTAAATCTACACTCAATTTAGAAAGTGTATTCTAGGGGAACTTGCTTTTAAAAAGCTATGGAAAATGCTCCAGGCAAATAGAGACCAGTTGTTGTAACCTGAATGACAGCCTGCAAGCTTTTAAGACTCCAGGTACTATGCAACGAACTAGGAGTAGAATCAAAAACCCGTCGCCGTCCGACTTATAGGACCCTATAGGACAGAGTGGAACTGCCCCATAGGGTTTCCAAGGAGTGGCTGGTGGATTCGAACTGCCGATCTTTTGGTTAGCAGCTGAGCTCTTTACTACACCACCAGGGCTCCAGGCGGTAGAACAGAAGCACTAAAAACATTATTAGGCCAACTAACTGGGATGTCCCATGAAACCATGACCCTAAACCTCCAAACCAAAGAACAAAATCCATGAGGTGTTTGGTTGTACATAAGCAGACTCAGCAGCTACTTTTTCTTTTTGCCATTGTAGTAAATATATCAATTGAACAACTTTTGCCAACTCAGCTTTTTACAGGTGTACAACTTATTGACAGCAATTACATTAATCAGCTGTGCAACCCTACCCTTAATGTGATTTTTCCATTACCATAAACTGAAACTCAGTACTCCATAAGTGGCCATCCAAGGCGCAACAGAGGAAGGAGAGTCAACAACAGGAGGATATGGAATGTGTGGCTAATTGCCTCCATGAACAACTACCTCCTCTGCCATGATACCAGAACTGGATGGTGCCCGGCTACCATTACTGAAAATTTTGATCAAAGATTCTATAGTAGAATCCTGATCAAAAGGGAGAAGATGCAGAATTTCAAATTCTCATGGAATCCAGACTTTCTGGAGCCATGGAGGCTGAATGAATCCCTGAAACTATTGCCCTGAGATAATCTTTAAACCTTAAGCCAGAAATACCCCTAAATTCTTCTTAAAACCAAACAATAGTTTAGCTTAACTAGTAAAAACATGTTTTGCTTTTAGCATTATGCTCTTTTAAGAACTATATGGGAACAAATTGACAACATCAACTCGACAGATAAGATAGGAAGCTTGTGGGCAGTGAGTTTATGTTAATGGGGGAGGAACAACTCAGAAAAGGAGAGTGAGAATGGTTGCACAACTCGAAGAATGTAATCAATGTCACTAAATTATACATGTAAAAACTGTTGATTTGTTGTATATTCTGCTGTGTATATTCTTAACAATAACAAAAATAAAATAAATTATTTTAAAAATTGTCAAAATATCTGAGTGGCCAAAACAAGGGACTATTATGCAACTATTAAAGAGATAATTTCTATAATTATATAAGGATATGAGTGGGATGAGACAGAACCCAAAACGGTACATATAATATAATATAATCCCAGCTTTGCTTAAAGTGGACATATTTTTATAGGTGTGCATGGAAAACTCTACAAGAAAATAAAGTACATATAATGGGAATTGTACTTATCTCCAAATGGTGAAACTATGATAAATTTGTCTTTCTTTGTACTTCCCTGTAAATTCTGAAATTTCTATGATTGACATGAATTGTTTTTATAATCTAAATAGTTTTAAAAGAGAAAAGAAAAGCTATGGAAAATTCTTTTGTAAAGTGGATTAATTTGTCTTTTATAGATCCAGATTTTCATGTCTGAGTTGTTAATAAACAACTTGTGAATATTTTAATTTTTTATTAGTAAGTAGCATATCTGTAATTCACTTTAACCCTCTTCCCCATCCAGTTTGTCTTGTGTCTTTCTCTCTCATGATTATAATTACCCAGAGCAGGAGTTTCGTTTTCTTACTAAGTATATAAATGATCCCAATTTTTAGACTTTTATTTTTTAACCTTAAAAAACTGACTGAAGATACCATGTTGTTTTCTTTAAGACACTATAATAATAGATAAAAATATACATCAGTTTAAATTTGGCTCATGGATCTTTACAGTGTAATTTATATTTGACCTTCCTCCAGTGTTGAATATAAGGAGTATATGTTCCCATTGTATTGTCCTGTAACTTTTTAGTCTAATTGAGTTTGTTTTTTGTCTGTGTATTGTTTGGAAGCTAAAGTGGTTGAGAAAACAAAATTGTTCCATATGTATAAACAAGAATAGCCATGATTTTTAGTACAAGCATCCAATGTAATCACTAATTTAAGCAGATTTATGTTAGCATAACTATCAACTCTGAACTAAGCACAGAACAAAATGTTCATGAAAAAAATAGGGAAATGGTTGGGGGGGAAATGACCCTGAATGTTGAAAAGTGGAAAGTTTTTAAAAAATTGAATTCTTAACACATGCTATACAGAGATGAAATTGTTGCATAAAAAGCTGGTGTTGCATGTATTATGACTGTTTTCTAGATAATTTATCATATGTATCAGAAATGTGTATGGCAACTAGTTTCTAGTTTCTATCTAACAGTTGACCATAGAAATATAGAGATATGATCCAGAGAGATGAAATAATTTTCTATTATATTAAATCCTCTAAACAGGATACCATACTTGCAGAACTTCTTCAGATACATAAAGAACACATTGTAGGATATCATGAACATGATTCTCTTTTGGATCACAAAGAAGAGGAAGAATTGACTGAAGAAGAAAGAAAAGCAGCTTGGGCTGAGTATGAAGCAGAGAAGAAGGTAGTTCATTCAAAATACGTTTTAGTTTTTGCTTTTATGTTAGTTATTGGAAAGAGCAGTGAGGAAAAAAAGAGTCACATTTGAAATAGGTAGTAATACAGTGGATCTTCAGGAACAGTCCCCAAATACGAAAATCTTTACAGGGTTTGGCTACCTTTGGTGGAAAAGTGGGAGGAAAGAAGAGAAGAAAATAATATTTTCTGCTTAAAGAGTAATAACTCCATTTCTCCTTAGCCCTCACTGAATTGAGACATGAGTGGGAAGCTATATATTTAGCATTATTAACACCCATCATCACCCTCATCGTAGTAACAAACATACAGGAACTGTTTGGAGGTGGGAGTAAATGTTGCTTTAGTATGCTGCTATGAAATCTAAATTTTGACTGTGTATCAGAACACAAAAATTTCTAGCAGCAACTTTATTTAAAATAATTTCATGTCTGTTTTAAATACTAATCCACTTGAACAAAAATGTGCCTGAGCATGGGAAACATTATCCTAATACCTGAATCCTTTTTAAACTCCTAAACTCATTGTGCCAAACTTATTTAACATTAGTATGATGTTAGGAATCTCATCAGAATTCTCTGAGTTGCCCCATTCTGTGGGAATTATCAGAAAAAGAGTAAACCTTTAGGGGTTAAAGCTTTCTGTGTAATAAGATCTTGGTTTCGAGTAAAAAGGGTGTTTTGTTTGTGTGTAGAAGAGTGTTAATAATTTCCTAGATCTGAGAATGTGGATTCTTTCCTAAATTAGTAGGTGATGTAGAATTTCAAGTTTTAAATCATAATGTGAAAAGTACATAATTTTTTGTTTTTAGGGACTGACCATGCGTTTCAACATACCAACTGGGACCAATTTACCCCCTGTCAGTTTCAACTCTCAAACTCCTTATATTCCTTTCAATTTGGGAGCCCTGTCAGCAATGAGTAATCAACAGCTGGAGGTAAGTTTTGAAGTACAAAAGTAGTTTAACATGAATTAAAGGCAATTTCAGGTGCCCCGTTGTTGAGGGTTCCCTATGCAGGAATATCACGTTCTCCAAAAGATTACCTCTGAAAAGACCAAGAAACTTTTATTTGTTGACCTTTTTGAACCAACATAGTATGTAGTAAAACGTGGTTTATTCATAGCACAAGAGAATCAGGCCTTGAATTAATGTAGTTTGAATTATTTTGAATAAGGAACAATAGGACAGCTGACTAGGTACGAAAACAGCACTTTCTTCAGTTATAAAATATTCTGAATAAACAAATAACTTGCTTAATATGTGGAAGAATGATAAATACATCAATTTATATTCTAATGTAATGTAGATGTACCATTAAGTATATGATAATGTCCAGTATTATGAAATAAGTGATTTAAAACTAGTCAATTATGAATTAAATAAGCAAGATTAGGTTTTATTGTACCAACAGTTTAATAACTTAATTGAATCTGTGGTTTTCTTTTTAAATGTATTTATAGATTCATTTATATTATTAAATTATTGGTGCAGTAAAACCCAAACTTTTCCTAACAAGATCATTTTGGCATTGATGAGTTTTACTCCACTTTATTGGTGCTGAATCTTGCTGTTGTTTTGAATTATTAAGAGTTTTAAAACCAAGTGCTGTAAATTGATAAGGGGAAGGATCCCTAAACTTTAAAACTATGCTGTCTTGTATATGCCCTGTATAACTTATTTCTTGCATTCTTCTAGGACCTCATTAATCAAGGAAGAGAAAAAGTTGTGGAAGCAACAAACAGTGTGACAGCAGTGAGGATTCAGCCTCTTGAAGATATAATTTCAGCTGTAGTAAGTTAATTGGCAGTTGTCTTACTCCAACCTCCAATTTGTGGTCCCCCCTTCATTTGTTTTAATTTTTATTTTTGTTGCTTCACTATTTCTGTGGGAAAAACAGCATAATTCTTATAACTTGATTTGCAATATAGTAAAATACTAATAAACTGGATAATATATATATATAGAGATGTTAACACAAAAGAGAAATGGGTAAATTCTAAGAATTGAGGAATCAATCAATCATAGATACGTGTACATTGTTTACATAAACATATTTTAGTTACCAGTTGCATAAAGTAAATCCACATAATTATTTCAATCCAAAGATAGCCAATCCATGTATAATAGTAGACAACTTAGTACCCTACTTTTACATCACTATATTCCTTAAAAAAAAAAATGAAGAAAAAAAAACTTTAAAAATCCTGAATATCTTTTAAATACCTTAATTATTTTTCTTCAATCTGCTGCAATAAGGAGTAAATAGAAATTTTTTCTTTTAGTGGAAAGAAAACATGAATCTCTCAGAGGCCCAAGTTCAGGCTTTAGCATTAAGTAGACAAGCCAGCCAGGAGCTTGATGTTAAACGAAGAGAAGCAATCTACAATGACGTATTGACAAAACAACAGATGGTAAGAATTCTGACTATCTCTAGGTTATGTTTAGTTTTCCTGAATTTATAATACTGGGTTTGTGTGACGTCTGTGTCAATAACTAGCCCCTCTCTAGATGGATGGTCATTGGTTATTCCTGGAAGAAATTTTGTCAAAAAACCTAATAATGTCAAGTAAAGTTATTTGGGTTATAAAGGAGCAGCTTCCCAAATGGGTTTCCTTAAAGTTTATATAGGATCTCTTTCATATTTCATTTTTTTATATATTCTGGACATCTAAATAGGAATTTTTGCCAGTTTTTTTTTTTTTAACCACATTTACCATTTTAAACAACTTTCAGTATAGGTTTTTTTAAATATATTTTACTTGAGAGTAAAAAGTCAGAACTATGGATGATACATATCACAAGTTCCTACTAAATTATATAATTCTTTAAAAGACTAGCATATTCCAGGATCCTTGCTCATCTTTTCCAGCACTGTCCTTTGCCAGCCATCTGCCTTGCACTGGGAAGTATCAACTCTTGACACCAAGGAATTAATTTCTGTGGCATAAATTTTACTTAGAAAGCACTGCAGAATTAATGTGGTTTTAAGTTATCTTAGGAAATTTGAGACATTACAGGTAGCAATTATTTTCACTGCAAGTGCTTTTCCCTTTGGTGTTTGTCACTAGAAACGTTTATTTGTCATCATGTGAAATATTCAAAGGAATGACAAAGAAAGGAGACATGAGAAAAAGTGCTGTAAGTAATACTTGAGATTAATCCAGTGTAGGACAGGTTACTATGGCAACTAACCTAAATGCTACTTACAATACAATAGTTAGGTCATTAAGAGAATTTAGTCCTAAATGGTGCTACTAACTGGTTTCTACAGTAATGGTCCTGTGAGTGCCATCAAATTAGTAATGGTGATAACAATAATGTACTTTCCTTTTGGCATGGTACCCCCTTAACAAATTGATTTTAACTCAAAACTTGATACTTACTTCTTTGAGACAGGTCATGCACTTGTAACCACTCTCTTTTCTCTCTATAGTTAATCAGTTGTGTTCAGCGGATACTTATGAACAGAAGGCTCCAGCAGCAGTATAATCAACAGCAACAGCAACAAATGACTTATCAACAAGCAACACTGGGTCACCTCATGATGCCAAAGCCTCCAAATCTAATCATGAATCCTTCTAACTACCAGCAGATTGATATGAGAGGAATGTATCAGTCAGTGGCTGGTGGTATGCAGCCACCACCATTACAGCGTGCACCGCCCCCAATGAGAAGCAAAAATCCAGGACCTTCCCAAGGGAAATCAATGTGATTTTGCACTAAAAGCTTAAAGGATTGTTAAAATCATAGAAAGATCTTTTATTTTTTTAGGAATCAATGACTTAACAGAACTCAACTGTATAAATAGTTTGGTCCCCTTAAATGCCAATCTTCCATATTAGTTTAGAAAAAATTTTTTAATAGGGCATACCGTTTCTCCCTGACATTTGTCAGTGATGTTGCCTAAAATCTTCTTACATACATTGAGTACAGAAGATATTTCAAATTGTTTTCAGTGAAAACAAGTTCTTCCATAACAGTAACAGCTCCACAGGTTTCCTCTCTAAACTTTTATGCCTGCTTTTATCAACCATAAAATTACTGAATTTAGGAAAGAATACGGATTTATATAGTCGTTCTTTACGGATAAAAACACACAGCTGAGTTCTTAGAGTTGATTCCTCAAGTTACGAAATACTTTTGTACTTAATCCATTTCTTGATTAAAGTGATTGAAATGGTCTTAAATGTTCTTTTGACTGAAGTGTGAAACTGGGCTCCTGCTACATCATCTCTGTGATTGAAAAGTTAGAAACTAAAGGTTATCTTTGACACAGAATTGTGTGCAATATTCTTAAATACTACTGCTATAAAGCTTGGAGGAGTCTTGCATTTATCTTAGCATTGTATAAACAGCCTTAAGTACAGCCTGAGAAGAGAATTCTTTTTTCTTCTCTAGTCTTTCTGCCATTTTTTATTTTCGGTTGTATGTGCTGAAATAATAACTGGTAAAATTTCAGGGTTGTGGATTATCTTCCACACTTGAATTTTCTCTCTCCTGGCACTAATATAAAGCACATCTCTTAACTGCTTAGTGCCAGGACTAGTGCTTCATCCTGTTGCTGGCAGTGGGATGTGGACTAAGAAAATCAAATTCTAGCATTTTAGGAGGTTAATGCTGAAGTTGTGGTTGTTAGGTTCACACCCTGTTTTATAAACAACATCAAAATGGCAGAACCACTGCTGACTTTAAGTTCACATGAGGAATGTGCTTTAACAATTCCCAGTGCTGTCAGTATTGTGAAATAATTCATTTTAAAGATAAGGATCACTGGCTTCTATGCTCTTCTCCTTTTTTCTCATGTTCTTTCACCCCACCTTCCCTACATTTTCTTAAATAAATAATGTTTCAAAGTTCTGAGTTTTTTTTTTTTTTTTTAGTTTAGTTTAGGTCTGTGAGGCATTTTTATGATTGGTTTTACTTCATTTAATACCCTTTTACAAAGTTTTACTAGAAAATCATTACTTTTTCTTAATCTAGGTCTGTAAAAATGTTCCATAATTTTATTCACGTATAATTTGATTGCTTGAATTTCTTAAAGGAAAAGATTGTTAGACTGCAGGAGTCAACTCAATGTGGCAAAACCATTTTTGAGATGGTGATATAACAGGTAGTGGAAACAGCTAAGGAATTCCAGGGAAAAAAAAAGAAAGCTGGATGGAGGATTTGCTCTAGGTATCACTGGATTAGAATGAGTTCAGCATTAGCTAAAACTGTTTTGAGTTGTTTGGGATGATTAGGAGATTTCCATTTTTATCTTAAAAGAACTAGTGGTAAAACATCCAAAAAACACTAGGTTTGTGATAAAGAATTTGTGAAGTTTAGTGGTGTAAAATGGCTGACTACACCCCCAGCCCACTTCCGAACACCACTCCCACCTTCCCAATTCCTCCACTCCTCACCTTCATGGTGAGATGTTGTTAATAAATTTCATATATTTGAATATTACACCAGCCACATAATCAGATTTATTTAATTGGGTGGGGGGGGGTGCAGATGTGCATTTACTTTTAAAGAAATGAAGAAGACTAGATTTATGAGATAAATATTTGAAGGCAGTATTCTCTGGCCATCTGTTATCAGTTGGTATTTCTACAAGTCCAGAATACTTTAAACCTGATTTACTAGACCTGGAAATTTTCAACATGGTCTAATTATTTGCTCAAAGACATAGATGTGAAAATTTTAGGCAACCTTCTAAATCTTTTTCACCATAGATGAAACTATAGCTTAAAGAATAATAGATAGAAGGATTAATTGGAAATAAGAGGGTTTGAAATAAAACTTGGACCACTTTGCGTACACTCTTCTCACTTGACATTTTAGCTACATAATATGTACTTTGAGTATAACATCAAGCTTTAACAAATATTTAAAGACAGAAAATCACGTCAATAAGATACTAAAAGGCTCATTTTTATATTTGTTTTAGATGTTTTAAATAGTTGCAGTGGCTTAAAAATAACAATTTAAAATGTTGCTTGTAATACAGTTTTGCCTGCTAAACTCTCCACATTTTGTAACCTGTTTTATTTCTTTGGGTGTAAAGCGTTTTTGCTTAGTATTGTGGTATTGTATATGTTTTGTCCCAGTTGTATAGTAACGTTTCAGTCCATCATCCAGCTTTGGCTGCTGAAATGATACAGCTGTGAAGACTTGCCTTTGTTTCTGTTAGACTGCTTTTCAATTCTGTATTGAATATCTTAAGTACTGTAGAAAAGATGTCACTTCTTCCTTTAAGGCTGTTTTGTAATATATATAAGGACTGGAATTGTGTTTTTAAAGAAAAGCATTCAAGTATGACAATATACTATCTGTGTTTTCACCATTAAAAGTGCTGTTTAGTAGTTGAAACTTAAACTATTTAATGTCATTTAATAAAGTGACCAAAATGTGTTGTGCTCTTTATTGCATTTTCACAGCTTTGAAAGTCTGTGCACATACTGTTTCATAGAAAATGTATAACTTTTGATGTCCTATTTAATGGTGGTTCTTTTGCACAGTTAGTTTATTTCATATTGGGATGCCAAGAAGTTTGCTTTTTTTTTTTTAACGTTATATACTAAATTCTGTAAAAGGAGATCTCTAACTTCAAAAAGAATTTACATACCAGGAAACCTATGTGTGTTTGGGTTGTCTGTGTGTAATCCAGCACTGTTTTGTGCTTCCCAACAGCTGCATCACTCATTTAAGTCAAGGCAGGGCTACCAAACACACTTGATACAAAAGCTGCCAGAAGTCATAGCAGGTAGATTGAAACCTCATTACCTGGACTCTACATGCCTCCAAAGAAGCGGAATATTTTGTAGTTTTCCCTTAGCTATGCCCATTCTCCCTTTTTTATCATAAAATCAGATACATATTTATGTACCCCCAAACAAAACCTAAAAAAAAATTACTTGCCTGTCCTGGTAACCATGGTTCCCTTTGAATATGGCATGTTAAGAGGCTATAGATACTTAACTGTAAGAGTGAAATAGGTTATTTCACTAAAAATTATGTTCAGGTTCTTACCAACCTTATTTCACCAGACTTAGTTTCAGGTGACTTGGCTATCCCCAAATCAAGTCTACCTTTAGATAATGAAAAATTTTCCACCATTGATTTTTTTTTTCCCAAAGTCTATAGTCCAATCCCAAAGGAATGACAAGCTTCAGAAATGCTTTTGTCTGTGCAACATTTTATATACACTATTATATGGGGGTGAATAAAAATCCAAAATACATACTATTTCTAAGCTTAGTATCTTCCAGGTAACCAAACTCTGCCCACATCACTAGTGTTGGATCTAATAACGGAACGATGGCCTCTCTGCCTAAGAGTTTTACTCCCCAGTGCATGTACTGCCATAAAATTCCATTACAAAATATACTACCACCTTCTCTTTGGGAGGAGACCTGGTGGACAGTGGTTAAGCACTCACCTGCTAACCAAAAGGTCAGTGGTTCAAACCCACCCACGCTCCACAGGAGAAGGATGTGGCAGTCTGCTTTTATAAAGATTTACAGCCTTGAAGCCCTATGGGGCAGTTGTCTGTCCTAGAGGGTCGTTACGAATTGGAATTAAACTCGACAGCAGTGGGTTTGGTTTTGAGTTTTATTTTTGTCTTTGTGATAACCTCTTGACACCATTGTGCCTACTTGGCTAACTAAGAGACTCACCCTTCCTGCCTTCACTCTAGGGATCTTTTTGATAGTGGCCACTACACACACACCTTCATCAAGGATGAGAACACGTAAATTGAGGCCTTTATTAAAGGTAGTAAGGATACAACTTTTAAGAAATGAAGAGGTGAGGCTAATCCTAAAATAGTGCAGGCCCTCTTAACTACTTAGAACTACTATATATCACAAGGATTATCTACTCAGCAACACTTATTAATCCCACATTCTGCTCCTGAGCATTCTGCTCGCTGCCCTTCCCTGATGGAAACACATTAAGGGGGGGGGGGTCAACTCCCTCCCTATAGTCCTCATCAGTTGGTTTTCAAGAAAGGTGATGAGAGAGGGCTTGGATGGATGGGATTTGTTTCAGGTATATGGGGAGAAAGTATTGAAAGAACAAAGAGAAGCATCAGGGAAGAGACAGACTAGATTGGAGTTGACTGATGGAGGGTCTTAAAAGCCTGAATGAGTAATCCAATACACAGGATAACAGCGGTTTGTGAGGCCAGTGATGTGTTCAAAGTAGTAGGTAAAGATGATTATTTAGGCGTGGAGAATTTGAATGATTTAGAATGCAAGGTGAAGAAAGATTAGAGACAGGAAGGTAGATCATGAGTCCTGGCATTCAGTGACCAGACAGAATTTTAAGAAGAAAAGGAGAAATCATTAGCGTTTGTATAGGATAGTAACTTTAAGATTGTAAGAAAAATCTGTTAGTTTTCCTTTACCTGTTCCCAAAGAGTCTGCTTTGCTCAGGATTTCTGATTCCATACACAAAATTTCACTTAATGCCTTATTATTCTCTCGAGCCTAATATGTCCATTAATAGCATTCTTTGTCTTAATTTTTATTATTATTACCCATAATTATACCCTTATACATATTTGCAGGAAGTGAGATTGGTCCACTTAAGTTGACTAATTCTAGTTCTTCCTCAAGCCAGTCTTCAAAGAGCTAAATCCATTCCTGTTAACTTTTCCTCGAGAAGCTAGTATCTCTGTTGGTAATATTTATAAGCTTCCCTTGGTATTTTCAGAGTGCTTTGTGGTTATTATGTGTTAACCTGTATACAACATATCTGTGAGAAAAGCGAGAATAACTATGCTTTCTTTCTCATGGACAATTAAGCTAAAAGTGGGACCCAAATCAAATCCATTGTACTTAGGAGGCAGAAGACATTCTAGTTATTTAAGTTTTCTGGGTCTTTCGTGTCTCATTTGAAAAATAGGACTGTAATAATACCTTACTTGCTTGAAGGCAAGGGACTGGATCGGTGATTTCCTGAGGTCCCTTTCAGCGCCAAGAGTTAGGGTGTAAGCACAGTTTGAAGCCAAAAAGCAATGTATTTGTCTAAAGTTAATGGCAAGTTTTCGAACAGAATTAGAAACCCCTTGCCTTTGCTAACCCTCTCCACCACTAAGCTATACCTTTTCTTTTCCTCTGTTTAGAAAATGAGAGCTCTTGACAGGTATTTTAATGACAAAGCAGATAAGTCAAGTTGTAATTTGCTCTAATTACCACTTCCACAAACTATAACCTTTATCTTTTGCCCAGAGGCACTCCCAGAGCTGTGTTTCTTACTGCTTCTGGAACTCAATGCAAAAAATGAAAAAAACATTTAAGAATCTGATTTGTATATATTAGCTACCTGATTGGATTATGAACATGACAAAATATCAAGAGTTCTGGTGGCACAACAGTTAAGCGATCAGCTGCTAACCGAAAGGTTGGTGGTTTTAACCCACCCAGTGGCCCTGAGGGAGAAAGACCTGGTGATCTGCTCCTGTAAAGATTACAGCCAAGAAAACCCTATGGGACAATTCTACTCTGTCAAATGGGGTCGCTATGAGTTGGAATCAACAGCACCCAACAACAACAAATATAAATCAACTTCTATAAAGTCAGTTTTTAAGCAAATAATTGGTAACTTAACATTCTATTCATAACTGTAAAGGCCAAATTAGGCCAATATTTAAATTATCTGGTCTAGATACAGTTTATAGGGAGTAAGAGACAATATTTGTTTATGTTGACTCCTGTGTAACAATACATATGTAATGCCTTTTGAGGTGTAGGTTTCTTTTTAAAGAAAATCAAATCTTGTGACAAAAATTATGAATACTAATAGAAGAGTGAAATAGTAATTTTTTTCTGTAGCTGCTTGTCCCCACATGCCAGTAGCAACGCAGGTAGAAACCTGTGCCTAGCCTGCTAAATATATTTCAATAAAAACAAAACTAAAAAGGGAAAAAAAAAGTTAATATAACCATCTGAGGTCCTGTTAGTTCATCCCCACTTCTCGGTGGGTTTTCAACAATAGAACATGGGGAGGCTGGGCTTCAAAGGTCTTAGTGATGCAGTCTTACTTGTACAAAATAAACCTTTTATTCTATCGGGAAAAAAATTGTCCACCCTTTCTCCTCACATCTTGCACACTCTCCTGGATGTAATAAGCTCAAATGAAGCGCCTGCCTGCAATCCCCCCAGTTTACTTCTCCCTACTATCCCCCCTACATACAGGCACACACGCTTATATGCTAATACATAAATTAGGGGACAGAACTTGTAGAATCATAGAATGCCAGAGATGGTACCCTTCTTTTACAATTAGGGAAACGGGCCCAGAGAGGGGAAGGGACTTGCCTAAGTCCTATGTGTTCTAACTTCTATTCCAGTTCTCATTCCACTCCATTCAGATGCTTTGTATTAGATTTAAATTCCAATTCATTTTTTCAATCTTCTAGACCACATTAAGCAAATTTTCAGAATAATTGGTACCGAACTAAACATAAAAATGAGAGCTGCTTGTGAGTAGTGAAGGAGCTCATGAACTAGAATACAAAGTAAGCAAATTCCTGTGTGAGTGGCAACTGTAAAATGGGAAGACCCCAGACGTATCCCTAAGCCTTAGATTTGGCACCCAGGACATTGGATCTCTGTCCTTCAGTGCCAAGAATAGGATCATTCAGCCTTCTGCAGAGCAGGTAGGTTTATGTACTAAGTACTTCAAAATCCTCTATTTCAAGTGAGAAATGCTGGCATAATTCACAAGGAAACAAAATGGAAAGCTCCATGTTAGTATAGTCAGAATAGTCCATCAGAATAGAGGCAGCTATTGTTGAGTTAAGGAAATGTGACACGAGGATCATGAATAGCTTACGTATTTTCAAAGAATTAGAAAACAGCACTATATATATATATATATATATATAACTTCTACAACTTAACAACAAAAAGACAAAAACTCGATCAAAAAATGTGCAAAGGACTTGAACAGACATTTCATCAAAGAGGACATTCAAGTGGACAACAAGTGCACAAAAAGATCCTCCACATCATTAGCCATTGTTGGTGTTAGGTACCAGCCAGCTGGTTTTGACTCATAGCAACCCTATGTACAACAGAAAGAAATACTGCCAGGTCCTATGCCATCCTCACAATCGTTGCTATGTTTGAGTCCCCGTTGCAGCCACTGTCAATCCATCTTATCGAGGGTCTTCCTTTTTTATGTTGACCCTCTACTTTACCAAGCACGATGTCCTTCTCCAGGGACTGGTCCCTCCTGCTAACATGTCTAAAGTACGTAAGACAAAGTCTAGCCATCCTCTCTTCTAAGGAGCATTCTGGCTGTACTTCTTCCAAGACAATTTGTTTGTTTTTCTGGCAGTTCATGATGTATATTCAATATTCTTCACCAACACCGTAATTGAGAGGCATCAATTCTTCAGTCATTCCTTATTCATTGTTCAGCTTTTGCATGCATATGAGGCAATTGAAAATACTATGGCTTGGGTGAGGCACACCTTAGTTCTCAACGTGACATCTTTGCTTTTTAACACTTTAAAGAGAGGTCTTTTGCAGCAGATTTTCCCAATGCAATATGTCGTTTGATTTCTTGACTGCTCCTTCCACGGGCATTGATTGTGGATCCAAGTAGAATGAAATCCTTGACAACTTCAAAATTTTCTCCTTTATCATGATGTTGCTTATTAGTCCAGTTGTGAGGATTTTTGTTTTCTTTATGTTGAAGTGTAATGCATACTGAAGGCTGTAGTCCTTGTTCTTCATCAGTAAGTTCTTCAAGTCTTCTTCACTTTCAGCAAGCAAGGTTGTGTCATCTGCATACTGTAGGTTGTTAATAAGTCTTCCTCCAATCCTGATGCCTCGTTCTTCATATAGTCTAGCTTCTCAGATTGTTTGCTCAGCATACAGATTGAATATTATGACAAAAAGATACAACCCTGATGCACATTTTTCCTGATTTTAAACCACACAGTATCCCCTGTTCTGTTCGAATGACTGCCTTTTGGTCTATGTACAGGTTCCTCATGAGCATAGTTAAGTGTTCTGGAATTCCCGTTCTTCACAATGTTATCTATAATTTAGGATTAGCCCTTGGGGAAGATGCAACTCAAAATCAATGTGATACCTCTTCACTCCCACTAGGATGGTTAAGATTTAAAAAAAATGGAAAATAACAAATGTTGGGAAGGATGTGGAGAAATTGGAACCCTTATCCATTGCTGGTGGGAATGCAAAATGGTACAGATATTGTGGAAAACACTGAGGCAGTTCCTCAAAAAGTTAAACATAGAACTACCATATGACCCAGCAATTCCACTCCTACATATTTATCCAAGAGACCTGAAAGCAGCAACAGAAACAGACACATGTACACCAATGTTCATTGCAGCACTATTCACAATATCCAAAAGGTGGAAACAACCTAAATGCCCATCAACAGATGAATGGATAAACAAAATGTGGTGCATACATACAATGGGATACTACTCAGCCAGTAAGAGAAATGAAGTATTGATACATGCTACAATATGGATGGAGCTTGAAGACATTCTGCTGGTGAAATAAATCAATCACAAAAGGACAAATATTGTTTTACCTCATGTGATGGTTAAGATTGTGTGTCAACTTGGCTGGGCCATGATTCTCAGTGTTTTGGCAGTTGTATAATGTTGTGATCACTTCCCTGTTGAGATTTGATA
>NW_004443996.1:14267514-14270855 GCF_000243295.1 Trichechus manatus latirostris
TGAGCCATGTCCTTGATATAAATCTCTCTCTCTCTCTCTCTATATATATATATATATTTATACGTTTTACTGGTTTTGCTTCTCTAGAGAACCCAGCCGAAGACACCTCATTTATATAAAAAGACAAGAAAAGGAAAATGTATAGAGACCAATGGTTATTAGTGGTTATCAGGGGTGGGAGGGAGGGAGAAAGTGGGGCAGGGAGGGTGGTTATTGAAAGCAGGGACTCAAACAGGTATTTGTACACCAATGTTCATTACAGCATTATTCACAATAGCCAAAAGGTGGAAACAGACCAAGTGTCCATCAACAGGTGAATGGATAAACAAAATGTGGTACATATATACAATGGAATACTACCCAGCCGTAAAGAGAAATGGAGTCCTGCTACATGCTACAACATGGATGAAACTTGAAGACATTATACTCAGTGAAATAAGTCAATAACAAAAAGACAAATCTTGTATGATTTCACTTATATGAAATAACAAGAATAGGCAAATATATAGAGACCAAAGTTTGTTAGTGGTTACCAGGGGTAGGAGGAAGGGGGAAAGGGAGAGTCATTGTTTAGGAAGTAGTGAGTTTTTGTTTATGGTGATGGGAAATTTGGCAATGATTATGGATGATGGTTGCACTTGCACAACATTATTAATGTAATTGATATCACTAAATTGTACACTCAAAACTGTTGAATTGGAAAATGTTTTGTTTTATATATATGGAGCCCTGGTGGTGTGAAGTGGTTAAGAGCTCAGGCTGCTAACCAAAAGGTCGGCAGTTCGAAATCCACCAGTCAGTCCTTGGAAACCCTATGGGGAAGTTGTACTCTGTCCTGTAGAGTCGCTATGAGTTGGAATCAACTTGACGGCACACAACGACAATATATGTATATACTTACAACAATAAAAAATGAATTAGAAAACAAAATGATTTTGATATGCTAGAATTTGGGGGCTTGGTTCCATGTGTGTAAATTTGGACAAATCACTTCACCTCTCCAAGTCTTTCTTCTCTCACACAGCAATAAAAATTTATTGAATGACTAATATGTGTCAGGCACTATGGCCAGTCACTTTCATTATTACTGCTTTACAGATGAGGAAATAGGCTTAAAATAATTAAATTATTTGCTCGGTGTCACACGACTAACTAACTGGAAAAGGCAGGATTCAGAGCATGTGTCTGAGTCTATGTTTTTGCTGTTGAACAAGCCTGCATCTCTTGCTTGAACTAAAATTTAATCCCAGCCTTTGCAAACCATTTAGAGTACCTTATCATTTTGTTCTTTTGCACCTCAGCTCCCAACTCTCTGCTTTTACTTTAAGCAAGGCCTTAAAGAAACAGCATACTGACCCTCTTCAGAAGGTCTGGATACTTGAAATATGTTTTAAGATATCAGAACTCATTTTTAATGAAATGGTTTCCTCACAAGTTCAATTGGACACCAAGTGAGAATCCTAAAGATGGAAGTATTCTGAACTAAGTTTATGGTTCATTGTTCCAGTTGATAAAGTCTAGGCAGCATTTGAGCAAGGCCTTAAAAGATAGCTAGAATATGGACATGTAGAGATTGAGGAGGAGGACATCTCAGGAAGAGGAAACAGCAAGCACAAATGCATGTAGGCAGGAAAGGACAGAACTCAGAGTAGGATCCAAAAAAAAAAAAAAAAACCAAACCAAACCTGTCGCCATCGAGTCGATTGAGACTCATAGTGACTTTATAGCTCCAGGAAATATCATGCTTCTGTATTTGTGCATAAAAGGTCATAGCCCCATTCAAGCCAATAGTTTCTGTAATGCATAATTTGTAATTAAATGGTGTGGTAAGCAGAATAATGGTCCCCAAAGATGCCCATGTCCTGATCCCTGGAAACTGTTAATATGTTACTTCACATGAGAAAGGAAAATTAAGTTGGCAGGTGGAATTAAATTTGCTAATCAGATGACCTTGCGATAAAGAGATTATTCTGGATTATCCAGGTGGGCCCAATATAATCACTACCAAACCAGTAACAAGTTGCCATCTAATGGATTCCGATTCATGGCGATTCCACATGTGTCAGAGTAGAACTGTGCTCCACAGGGTTTTCAATGGCAATGGGATGACATACATGGCTCATTTTTCAGAAGTAGATTGCCAGGCCTTTCTTCCCTAAGGTGTACTTCTAGGTGGGTTCAAACCACCAACCTTTCAGTTAGCAGCCGAGCATGTTTACCATTTGCACTACCCAGGGACGCTGTGTAATCACAAGAGTCCTTAAAAGTGGAAGAGGGCAGTAGAAGGAGAGTCAGTCAGAGGAAAATGTGACTAGGAGAGAAAGACACAGAGAGATACAATAATGCTGGCTTTGAAGATGGAGGAAGAGGGCAGTGAGCTTCTAGAGGGTAGCCTCTAGAAACTGGAAAGGGCAAGGAAAATAATAATAATAATTCTCACCTAGAGCCTCCAGAAAGGAACACAGCCCTGCCAACAGCTTGATTTTAGCCCTATGAGACCCATGTCAGACTTCTATCCTACAGAGCTGTAAGATAATAAATGGGTGTTGTTTAAGCCGCTAGATTTGTAGTAATTTGTTACAGCAGCAGTAGGAAACTAATACAAATGATTCTTTGTGTGATTATTTGATTAATGTCTTACTCCCCTGCTAGACTAAGGAGACTCGGTGGCACAGAGGTTAACCAATTGGCTGATAACGAAAAGGTTGGCAGTTTGAACCCACCAGCCACTCCATGGAGAAAGTTGTGGCAGTTCTACTCTGTCCTATAGAGTCAGAATTGACTCGATGGCAACGAGGTTGTTTTTTCCCTGCTATACATGTAAGCTCTTTAAGGGCAGGACCCCTGTCTATTTTGCTCATTTTAGTATCCTCAGTGCCTGACACATAAAAGGTATGATATAAATGTTTGATGAATGAATGTCAACACCATCTAAGCCGATCTCTGTCTGTATTTTTCTTTGGGTCACTGTTTTTCTTTCTCCTTTCCCTTCTTTATTCTCTCTTCTCCCTTACTCCTATCCCTATTTCTTTTTTTTAATTTCTTTTTTATTGTACTTCAGGTGAAGGCTTACAGAACAAATACTTTCTCATGAAACAGAAGTACACATGTTATTTTATGACATTGGTGAACAACTCCACAACGAATCAACACTCTAACTTCTCAACCTCTTTTTTTTTTTTGGTGAAAATACACATAGCCAAAATTACACCATTTCAAAAATTTCTACATGCAAAGTTCAGTGACATTGACTACACTCTTCCAATTGTGCTGTTATTCTCACTTAAGATGAAGGCTTACAGAACAAAATAGTTTCTCATTTAACAGTTACTACAAATGTT
>NW_004443996.1:14272240-14302700 GCF_000243295.1 Trichechus manatus latirostris
TAATTTCAAGTTGTGAATTTATTTTGGCATTTTGTTCCTGCATCATCTTCCTGAATTCTTCCAATTTTTTGTCTGTATGTTCCATGAATTTGTCTATTTTTTCCTCATGTTTGTCAGCTTTTTGCCTCAGCTCTTGGAGACTTCTGAGTATTAGAGATTTGAATTCCCTGTCAGGTAGTTCTAGTGCCTGTTCTTCCACTGGAAAGTCATCTGGTGTTTTATTTTGGGCGCCTACTGGAACCATCATGTCCTGTTTTTGTAAATGTTTTGATATTGTCTGCTGTCTTCGGGGCATTCAGTAGTTATTTTTCTCATTTATTGATTGTATATTTGTTTGTTTTGTCCCTTTTTTAAAAAAATTTGACTATGAGCAGACAGACTGTGTGTTCTTTGTTGTTCGCTCGTCTGTCGGCACAATACTTTTCGCCTCCTTCTTCAACTGGCAGGGTCAGTCACTCAGATATTGTATGGCAGGGCAGGTCTAGCTGAAAAGGAGTTACTGGGACGGGTTGTTTGTGGCACTTACTATAGCCACCAGAGCGGGTTGGTAACCAGTGCAGGGCAGGTTCCAGTAGGCCATGTCTGTGCTGCTTGGTGGTGTGATGTCAAGCGCATGGTGCAGGTAGGCAGGATGCAGCAGGGAGATAGTTATGTGTGGAGCTAAGATGGATATGGGAGAGAGGAGGGAGGAACAGGAGCCAAAAACATACAAACAAACAAAAAGAATGCTAGGGGAGCTTGCCATTGGAGTGGAGAGATGAGAGACTATGAAATGGAGAAAAACAGAAAGGGGAGGGGGAAGAAAAGAAAGAATGAATAAATAAGAATCAGAAAGGTTAAAGAACCGCAAAGTTCCCTGTGATCTCACCAGTGCAGCTATGAGGTCTGGGGAAGTCGCTCTCAGGTGTTGCAGTACAGCCTGGCTGGAAGGGGTAGAGGTATACAACGCCAGGTATTCAGGGAACAGAAAGAGAAGGAAGATATAGAGAGATGATAAACTGAGTAATGAAGAAAGACAAAAAGGGAAAAAGAGGAAAAAGAAAACAAAACAAATTAAAAAAAAAAAAAACAAGAAAGGCCCCAGAAGAAACAGAAAAAAAAAAAAGTAAAAAGAAATGCCCTCAGGGATCCCTCTGCACTTCCGTGGAAGCAGAAGGGGAGTCTCTCTGCCACGTAGCTCAGCCTGGCCAGAAAGGGCTCCCAACTCAAGAAAAGGAAAAGAAAACAAACAAACAATTCAAAATAAACAAACAAACAAAAGCCCCGGGATCCCACCAGTGCCACAGCCCAAACCGGGAAGCAGCTCCACACTCAAATGGAGCTCTGCAGCCCCTCAGGAAGAAACAAAGATGGCGCACGGAGCCAGGTACTTGAGGGAAGGGAGGGTGAGGTGGTGAGAGGCAAGTAAGAAATCAGAGGAAGCAGAAAAAAAAAAAGCAACACTAGCAGCCAACAAATGGCACTCAGAGAGCCAGCTAGTGCGGGCTGGTGTTTCTGGACAAGAGACTGTGTCCGTGCGAAGCAGAGGGGGCCGAGTGTGGGTGAAGAAGTGTAGAGAGTGGGAAAGCGTATATCACTAGTTACCAGAGCTCTGCAGCCCCTCAGGAAGAAGCAAAGATGGCGCACGGAGCGAGGTACTCCAGCGAAAGGAGGGGGAGGTGGGGGGAGGCAGGGAAGAAATAAAAAGAGGTGGAAAAAAAGCAACACCAGCAACCAACAAATGGCACTCAGAAAGCCACCCATTCGGGTGTGTGGAATCCAAGCAGCCACTGTTTCCTGGTCAAGAGACTGTGGCCGAGGGCAGCAGAGGAGGCTGAGTCGGGGTGAAGAAGGGTGGGGGGTGGGAAAGAGTATATTGCCAATTACCGGTTGTTTTGTCTCCTGCTTGAAGCTCCGTGAGGCTGCTTTCTCATACCCCCTGTTTGCTGGTCTCCGATAGGAGTCCAAGATGGCGGATCCACGCTGCGTTAGCTGGTAGGGCACCTCTACATGGATCTCTCCTTTCTCTCCGTTCTCTGTCAGTTTTCTCACTCTATTTAGTGCTTGGCTGAGTTCTTTATCTCTTCATTTGATGTTTGAGGGTTTCAGGATTGTTGTATTCTCTGTTCGGCTTAGTTTTTTGGATCTTTGCTGTGGAGGGACGGTATGGTGCTTCTGCCTAGAGTGCCATTTTGCCAGAACTCCCTATCCCTATTTCTTAACTGGCCATAATAAAGGCCTGAAGTATATCTTGAAATTCCCTATTATGTTTATGAAATTAGTTCTCATATTTTCTGTTCAAAGTTTTTAAAAAGAAATAAGTAACATAGTTTATTTCAATGAAAAAAATTGCTCCATACTCAAGAGCTCCTTTGTTTATTGATTGTTTAAATTATGTCAGTTGAGTTGAATTTATGTCAGTTGAGTTGATAGAAGTTTCTCATCTCTGACTTAGGATAGTATATAGAACCCAGGGGTAGAAACATCCTGCAGAAGCTGTCCCTTTGAACCTGCTGATAGGAACTTGTTCTCTGATTATATGGCCCACATTTCCCAGACAACGTAATTTTCTCTCCTCTGAAAAACAACTGCTGGACGTTGTCTACTCAGAAGAAATCAGATCCTCCCTTAGGACTAGAGTTATTCAGTCTTTTCCCTGGCTCCACCTTCTGGCTGCTGAGTTTGATCATTAGAATATTTAATTTAATGTTTGAATAACATGTATTGAGATCTTAAGGAAGGCTTTGGGTCTATGGTTCACCTATAAAGCTCATCCAGTTCCATGAAAGGGAGTGGCCTAATGAAAGGTGAAAATTTGGTGGGAAAGTTCTTGATGTTTCTAGTGTTCAAGACCATTTAGGGAAATCTTCATTTTTAGAATTGAAAGAGCTCTTAGAGATCACCTAGTCCAATGCTTCTCAAACTTTAATGTACACATATATCAGCTGGTGAGCTTGTTAAAATTTAGATTATGATGTAGTGGATCTGGGGTGGGGCCCAAGAATTTGCATTTCACCCTTGCAGTTGATCTTGATGCTGCTGGTCCAGGTACCATGCTTCTAGGAGCAAAAGGCAGCCAGAGACAAGGTGTCTGCATTTTACTCAGGGGAACAAGAAACTGGGAGTTCTTAGAAGCAGAGCCTCAGAGAAGCAATATATGTGCTCCCTTTTAGGGCAGATGGAGGGCTTAGGTCTCTCATGTGTTAGAGTCTCCAGAACTAGGGGCTGGGCCAGAGTACAGTGGGTCTGGCTTTCCCTGGGAGTATGGGGTTATGGGAAATCAGGTTATGTGTATTAGGGTAATTAACCCTAGCTGCCACAACAAGCAAAGCTCTAAAGCCCAGCAGAAGTGCTTACCTGGTCTCCCTGTTGTACACACACACACACACACACACACACCCCAAAACACAATTTGAAAACCATCTTTGGATGATTAAAAAAATATCTGAAAGTCTATACAACCAGAATGTTGAAGATAATAGGGAATGAAGATACAGTTGTTTTTGTTTTCTTCTTTTTGCTTATCTTTATTTTCTGTAATGAAAAAAAAAAATACATAATTTTTGAAAAGCTACTTTAAAAAAAGGCATATATATCACTTTTGCAATCAGGAAAAAAAAAGTTTACCAAAATCAAAACAAAACCAATCATATCCTGCAGGTGATTTTGACAATAATAATGAAAACACTTATTGAATACTTACTATGTGCCAGTTACTGTTCTAAGTGTTTTACACATATTATCTCATTTAATCCTTGCAACAGTCCTGAGGTAGGTACTGTAATTATTCACATTTTATCAGTGAGAAAGCTGAGGCATAGAGGTTACGTGACTTACTTAAGGTTAAGTGGCAAAGCCAGAATTTTGCCCATGCTCTTAACCATTACTTTATGCTACCTCCATAAGAGTACATAGATAGCTAGCTACCAATGCATCTTTTTTTAAGCCTCAAAGTCTTTCCTACCCTAAAAACAAACACAGAAATGTCCCTTCTCTTCTTTCTCCTCAAGTCATGGCCCTATCTCCCCCTTTCTCTTTTCTGACAAGCCCCTTGAAAATGTTTTCTACTCTTGCTGCCTGCACTCAGTGCCCCCACTTCACTTCTGAAGCCACATCAATATGCCTTCTGCTCTACTCCTCCACAGAAAATACTTTTTTTCTATATATTTTTTATTGTGGTAAAAATATACATAATAAAACATGTGCCAGTTCAACAATTGTTACATGTATAATTCAGTGACGTTGATTACACTTTTCATGTTGTGCAACCATTATCACTACCCTTTTCCAAATCATTCCACTACCATTAACGTGAACTCAGTACTCCCTTTCCTCCTCTCTCCCACTCCTGGTAACCACTAATAAGCTTTGGTTTCTGTATTTGCCTTCCTCCACAGAAAATACTTTCTTGACAAGAACCACTGATATCTAAATCACCAAATCCTATGACATTTTCTCAGAAAGAAAATCTCACAACCCTGTGGACTGGAGCCACAACAGTCATGATCTCTAAACCCAACTGCCTGAAAATCCTTTCAAGTGTCCCTAATCAGCTGTCTATTACCTTCCTTTCCAAGATCAGGAGATGACCTCGAAAACATTATGCTAAATGGAACAAGTCAGTCAAAAAAGCTATTTATGCAAAATGACCAGGATAGGCAAATCTATAGAGATAGAAAGTAGGTTAGTGGTTGCTAGGGACTGGAGGAAGGAAGAATGGAAAGTGACTCCTAATGGGTACAGAGTTTCTCTATGTGTGGGTGAAAATTTTTTGCAACTTTGTGAGTATACTAAAAATCACTTAATTGTACACTTTTAAAAAGGAATTTTATGGTATGTAAATTGTATCTCAACAAAAGAGCACACATTCACTGAGAATGACAAGAATCTCTCAACCATCTTTTCACCCAATCCGCTTCACAAACTTATCCTTCCTTTCACTTTCTCTTGTGTTTCATTGTTAGCGTCGCCCATTTGGAAATAAACTAATCCTCCACTGGTGCTATGGATCCAAGCACCTCTCTAATCTTTAGAAAGCACACTCTATCCATCAACTCTTCTCTTTCCTATGCCTTCACCCTCCACATACCCAATGCTGCTCTTATCCTGACTGGATAAATGCAATAGCCTCTTTTTTAATAATTTTATTTTGTTGTTGTTGTTGAGAATATACACAGCAGAACATACACCAATTCAACAGTTTCTACATGTACAATTCAGTGACATTGATTACATTCTTTGAGTTATGCAACCATTCTCACCCTCCTTTTCCAAGTTGTTCTTCCTCCATTAACATAAACTTACTGCCCCCTAAGCTTCCTATCCAATTTTTTGAGTTTCTGTTGTCGATTTGATCCCATATAGATAGATCTTAAAAGAGCACAATGCTCAAGACAGACATTCGTTACTGTTAAGCTAAACTATTATTTGGGTTTAAGAAAACTTCAGGGGTTATTTTTGGTTTAAGTTTTAAAGATTATCTCAAAGCAATAGTTCAGGGGTTCATCCAGCATCCATGGATCCAGAAAATCTGGAGCCCATGAAAATTTGAATTTCTCTTCTGCATTTTCTCCCTTTTAATCAGGATTCTTCTATAGAATCTTTGATCAAAATGTTCAGTAATGGTAGCCAGGCACTATCGAGTTCTTCTGGTCTCATGGCAAAGGAGGCAGTTGTTCATGGAGGCAATTAGCCACATATTCCATTTCCTCCTCCTATTTCTGACTCTCCTTCTTCATCTGTTGCTCCAGGTAAATAGAGAACAACTGTTGTTCCCTGGATGGCCTCTTGCTAGCTTTCAAGACCCCAGGTACTACACAACAAACAAGGAGGTGGAACAGAAGCTCTAAAAGCATTATTAGGCCAATTAACTGGGATATCCCATGAAACCATGACCCTAAACCTCCAAACCAAGCAACCAAATTCCATGAGGTGTTTGGTTGTACATAAGCAGCCTCAGTAGCTACTCTTTTTCTTGTCATTGTTGTAAATATATCTCTCACACAACTTTTGCCAATTCAATGTACTGACAGCAATTGCATTAACTGGCTGTGCTACCCTATCCTTAATCAATGCGATTTTTTATCATCATAAACTGAAGTCATACAATATTTGTCCTTTTATGGTTGACTTATTTTACTCAGCATAATATCTTCATGAAGCCCTGGTGGTGCAGTAGTTAAGCGCTTGGCTGCTAACCAAAAGGTCAGTAGTTCGAACCCACCAGCCGGTCCACAGGAGAAATATGTAGCAGTCTGCTTCCATAATGATTTACAGCCTTGTAAATGCTATGGGGCAGTTCTCTGTCCTATAGGGTGGCTATGAGTGGCATATACTCTACGACAATGGGTTTGGTTTTTTGTAATGTCTTCAAGATCCATCCATATCATAGCATGTATCAAGACTTCATTTCTCTTACCAGCTGAGTAGTATTTTATTGTATGCATGTATCACATTTTGTTTATCCTTTCATCTGCTGATGGGCATTTAGGTTGTTTCCACCTTTTGGCTATTGTGAATAGTGCTGCAGTAAACATTGGCGTACAAATATCTGTTTGAGTCTCTGCTTTCAAGTCTTTTGTATATATACCTAGGAGTGGAATTGCTGGGTCATAAGGTAGTTCTATTTTTAGTTTTTTGAGGAATCACTATAGTGTTTTCCACAATGGCTGTACCATTTTGCATTCCTACCAGCAATGGACAAGGGTCCCAGTTTATTCACATCTTCCCCAACAGCCAACATTTGTTATTTTCTGTTTTTTTGTTTGTTTGTTTTATTCTTAGCTATCCTAGTGGGAGTGAAATAATATCTCATTGTGGTTTTGATTTGTATCTCTCTGATGGCTAATGACATTGATATCTTTTCACGGGTGTTATGGATTGAACTGTGTCCCCCCAAAATGTGTGTCAACTTGGCTAGTCCACGATTCCCAGTATTGTGTGACTGTCCACCATTTTGTTATCTGATGTGATTTTCTATGTGTTGTAAATCCTAACTCTATGATGTTAATGAGGCAAGATTAGAGGTAGTTATGTTAATGTGGCAGGACTCAATCTACAAGATTAGGTTGTATCTTAAATCAATCTCTTTTGAGATATAAAAGAGAGAAGCAAGCAGAGAGACATGGGGACCTCATACCACCAAGGAAGAAGCACCAGGAGAAGAGTGGGTCCTTGCACTGAGAAGCTCCTAGTCCAGGGGAAGTTTGATGACAAGGACCTTCCCCCAGAGCCGACGGAGAAAAAAAGCCTTCCCCTGGAGCTGGCACCCTGAATTCGGACTTCTAGCCTCCTAGACTATGAGAGAATAAATTTCTCTTTGTTAAAGCCAACTGCTTGTGGTATTTCTGTTATAGCAGCACTAGACAATGAGTTTGGTGGGCATTTGAATGTCCTCTTTGGTGAAATGTCTATTGAAGTCCTTTGCCCATTTTATGATTGGGTTATTTGTCTTTCTGTTGTTATGTTATCAAAATTTTATACATATTTTCATTATTAGATTCTTATTGGATATATGTTTTCTGAAGACATGTTCCCAGTCAGCAGCTTGTCTTTTCACTTTTTTTGTAAAGTCTTTTGATGAATAAATATTTTTAATTTTTGTAAGGTCCCATTCATTTATTTTGCCTTTTTCTGTTTGTGCTTTTGTCATTGTTTTAGATAATCCATTGTTAAAAGCTAGGACTGAATCACATTGATTAAGGGCAGGGTTGCACAGCCAATTATTGTAAGTGCTGTCAATAAGTTGTACACCTGTAAACAGTTGAACTGGCAAAAGTTGTGTGATAAGTATATTTACAACAACAACAACAACAAAAAGAGTAGCTGCTGAGGCTGCTTATATACAACCAAACACCTCATGGGATTTTGTTCCTTGATTTGGAAGCTTACGGTCATGGTTTCATGGTCCTAATTGGTCTAATAACGTGTTTAGTGCTTCTGTTCTACTTCTTAGTTCATTGCATAATGCCTGGGGTCCTAAAAGCTTGCAAGGCACAACAATTGGTCTCTATTCACCTGGAGCAACAGAGAAAGAAAGAGAGTCAGAAATAGGAGGAGGAAATGGAATGTGTGGCTAATTGCCTCTATGAACAACTGCCTCTATTGCCAAGAGACCAAAAGAACTGGACTGTGCCCAGCTATCATTACTGAACATTTTGATCAAAGATTCCATACAAGAATCCTGATCAAAAGGGGAAAATGCAGAACAGAATTTCATAATTCTCATGGACTCTAGACTCCTGGAGCCATGGAGGGTGGATGAACCCCTGAAACTATTGCTCTGGGATAATCTTTAAAGCTTAAACAAAATATATCCCCGGAAGTGATCTTAAAACTGAACAATAGTTTAGCTTGACTAGTTAAAAAAAAAAGGTCCGCCTTGAGCATTTTGCTCATTTGAGAACTGTCTTTATGGGATCAAATTGACAGCGTCCTGTTGCTGTTGAGTCAATTCCGACTCATAGCGACCCTATAGGACACAGTAGAACTGGCTCATAAGGTTTCCAAGGAGTGGCTGGTGGATTTGAACTGCCAATCTTTTGGTTAGCAGCTGAGCTCTTAACCACTGTGCCACCAGGGCTCCAAATAGATAACAGCAACCCGAAAGATTAGATAGGAAACTTAGAGTGAGCTTATGTTAATGAGAGAGGACCAACTCAGAAAAGAAGGGTGAGAATGACTGCACAACTCAAAAAATGTAATCAATGACAGTAAATTGTACATGTAGAAACTGTTGAATTGGTGTATGTTTTGCTGTGAATATTCTCAACAACAACAAAATAAATAAAATTTATAAAAAGGAAAAAAAAAACTAGGCCTGACTGCATTGCCCATGCATTTTCCTCCAAGAATTTTATGGTTTTAGTTTTCACATTTAGTTCTTTAATCCATTTTGAATTTGTTTTTGTGTATGTGTGAGGCATGAATACAGTTTCTTTTTTCTGCATATGGAAATCCAATTTCCCAACACCATTTATTGAAGAGATTCTTCTTTCCCCATCAAATGGACTTAACACCTTTGTCAAAAATCAATTGACCACAGATGTTTGGGTTTATTTCTGGACTGTCAACTCTATTCCATTGGTCTGTGTGTCTATTTTTATACCAGTACCAGACTGTTTTGATTACCCCCCCCCAAAAAAAACCCACTGCCGTCGAGTTGATTCTGACTATTAGCGACCCTATAGGACAGAGTAGAACTGCTCCATAGTGTTTCCAAGGAGCGGCTAGTGGATTCGAACTGCCGACCATTTGGTTAGCAGCCGAGCTCTTAACCACTGTGCTGCCGTATAATATCCATAAACCTACAAGGAGGAACAGTTAATACGACTATTATTCAAATTTACAAACCAACCAACAAGGCCAAAGATGAAGAAATTGAAGATTCTTACCAACTTCTGCAGTCTAAAATTGATCAAACATGCAATCAAGATGCATTGATAATTACTGGTGATTGGAACGTGAAAGTTAGAAACAAAGAAGAAGGATTGGTAGTTGGAAAATATGGCCTTGGTGATAGAAACAATGCCAGAGATCACATGATTGAATGTTGCAAGACCAATGACTTATTCATTGCAAATACCTTTTTTCGACAACATAAACTGTGACTATACACGTGGAGCTCACCAGATGGAATACACAGGAATCATATCGACTACATCTGTGGAAAGAGAAGATGGAAAAGCTCAATATCATCAGTCAGAACAAGGCCAGGGGCCGAATGTGGAACAGACCAGACCATCAATTGGTCATATGCAAGTTCAGGTTGAAGCTGAAGAAAATTAGAACAAGTCCACGAAAGCCAAATTATGACCTTGAGTATAGCTCACCTGAATTTAGAGACCATCTCAAGAATAGACTTGATGCACTGAATACTAATGACCTAAGACCAGACGAGTTTAGAACGGCATCAAGGACATCATACATGAAGGAAGCAAGAGGTCATTAAAAAGACAGGAAAGAAAGAAAAGACCAAAATGGATGTCAGAAGAGACTCTGAAATTTGCTCTTGAACATAGAGTAGCTAAAGCAAAAGGAAGAAATGATGAAGTAAAAGAGCTGAACAGGAGATTTCAAAGGGCAGTTTAAGAAGACAAGAGTAAAGTATTATAATGAAATGTGCAAAGACCTAGAGTTAGAAAACCAAAAGGGAAGAACAAACTTGGCATTTCTCAAGCTGAAAGAACGGAAGAAAAAATTCAAACCTCGAGTTGCAATACTGAAGGCTTCTATGCGCTAAGTGTTGAATGACGCAGGAAGCAAAAAGAAGAAAATGGAAGGAATACACAGAGTCACTGTGCCAAAAAGAATTGTTCGACATTCAACCATTTCAGGAGGTAGCATATGATCAAGAACTGATGGTATTGAAGGAAGAAATCCAAGCTGCACTGAAGACACTGGCGAAAAACAAGGCTCCAGGAATTGATGGAATACTAATTGAGAAGTTTCAACAAATGGATGCAGCTACCTGGCCAACCAACTGGAAGAGGTCCATATTTATGACTAGTCCAAAGAAAGGAGATCCAATGGAAAGTGGAAATTATCGAACAATATCATTAATATCACACACAAGTAAAATTTTGCTGAAGATCATTTAAAAGTGGTTGCAGCACTACATTGACAGGGAACTGCCAAAAATTCAAGCTGGTTTCAGAACAGGACGTGGAATGAGGGATATCATTGCTGATGTCAAACGGATCTGGCTGAAAGCAGAGAACTCCAGAAAGATGTTTACCTGTGTTTTATTGACTACACAAAGACATGCGACTGTGTGGATCATCACAAATTATGGCTAACATTAGAAAGAATGGAAATTCCAGAACACTTAATTGTGCTCATGAGGAACCTGTACATAGACCAAGAGGCAGTCATTCGAACAAAACAAGGGGATACTGTGTGGTTTAAAGTCAGGAAAGGTATTGTCAGGGTTGTATCCTTTCACCATACTTATTCAACCTGTATGCTGAGCAAATAATCTGAGAAGCTGCACTATATGAAGAAGAACGGGGTATCAGGATTGAAGGAAGACTCATTAATAACCTACAGTATGCAGATGACACAACCTTCCTTGCTGAAAGTGAAGAGGACTTGAAGCACTTACTGATGAAGATCAAAGATTACAGCCTTCAGTATGGATTACACCTCAACATAAAGAAAATAAAAATCCTCACAATTAAACCAATAAGCAATATCATGATAAACGGAGAAAAGATTGAAGTTGTCAAGGGTTTCATTCTACTTGGATCCACAATCAATGCCCTTGGAAGCAGCAGTGAAGAAATCATATGACACTTTGCATTGGGCAAATCTGCTGCAAAAGACCTTTTTCAAGTGTTAAAAAGCAAAGATGTCACTTTAAGGATTAAGGTGCGCCTGATCCAAGCCATGGTATTTTCCATTTGCCTCTTTTGCATGCGAAAGCTGGACAATGAATAAGGAAGACTGAAGAAGAATTGATACCTTTGAGTTATGGTGTTGGTGAAGAATACCACGGACTTCCAGAAGAATGAACAAATCTGTCTTGGAAGAAGTGCAGCCAGAATGCTCCTTAGAAGCAAGGATGGGAAGACTTTGTCTCACATACTTTGGACATTTTATCAGGAGGGACCAGTCCCTGGAGAAGAACATCATGCTTGGTAAAGTAGAGGGTCAAAGAAAAAGAGGAAGGCCCTCAACTAAATGGATTGACATAGTGGCTGCAACAATGGGCTCAAGCATAACAATGATTATGAGGATGGCATAGGACGGGTCAGTGTTTCGTTCTGTTGTATGTAGTGTCGCTGTGAGTTGGAAGGGACTCGACAACACTTAACAACAACAACAGATGTTATTGTAAATGGAATTGTTTCCCTAATTTCCCTTTCAGAATTCTCATTGCTGGTGTATAGAAACCCAGCTAATTTTTGTCTGTTGACTGTGTACCCTGCACCTTTGCTAAATTCGTCTATTAGCTCTAGAAGTTTTCTTGTGGACTGTTTGGGATTTTCTATATATAGGATCATGCCATCAATGAATAAAGGTACAGTAGTTTTAATTCTTTTCCTGTCTGGAGATCTTCTATAAGTAGTGAGAGTGGGCACCCATGTCTTTTTCCTGATTTCAAGGGGAAATCATTCTCCATTAATCTTTCTCCATTAAGTATAATGTTGGCTGTTGGCTTCTCACATATGCCCTGATACATATTGAGGAACTTCCCTTCTATTCCAATGTTCTTGAGTGTTTTCATCAAGAAAGGGTGTTGGATTTTATCAAATGATTTTTCTGCACCCATAGAGATGACCATGTGGTTCTTTTCCTTTGTTCTATTGATGTTGATTGATTTTCTAATGTTGAACCGTCCCTGCATTCCTGGAATAAATCCCACTTGGTCATGGTGTATGACTCTTTTAATATGCTGTTGGATTTCTGTTTGCTAGTATTTTTTTGAGTATTTTTGCATTTATATTCATAAGGAATATTGGCCTGTAGTGTTCTTGTGGTGTCTTTGTCTGGTTTTGGTACCAGAGTTCCGTTTGCTTCATAGAATGAATTAGGGAGTATGCCTTTCTTCTCCGTCTTTTGGAAGAGCTTAAACAGTTTTGGTGTCAATTCTTCTCTAAATGTTTGGTGGAATTCCACAGTGAAGCCACCTAGTCCAGGAGTTTCTTAGGGGGGAAGTTTTAAATCACTGATTCAATCTCTTTGCTTGTTATGGGTGTGTTGAGACTTTCTATTTCCTTTTGAGTCAGTTTGGGTGGGTTGTGTGCTTCTAAGAATTTGTCCATTTCATCTAGGCTATCCAGTTTGTTGCTGTACAGTTGTTCATAATATTCTGTCATAATTCTCTTTATTTCCATTGGGTCAATTGTAATGTCTCTTTTTTCATTTCTTATTTTGGTTATTTCCGTCTTTTCTCTTTTTTGCTTTGTCAGTCTAGCTAAAGGTTTGTAAATTTTATTGATCTTTTCAAAGAACCAACTTCTGGATTTGTTGATTTTCTCTATCGTTTTTCTGTTTTCAGTTTTATTTATTTCTGCTCTGATTTTTTTATTTCCTTTCTTCTGGTAGGGTTAGGCTTAGTTTGCTCTTCTCTTTCTAGTTCCTCAAGTTGTACAGTTAGGCTGTTGATTTGAGATTTTTCTTCTTTTTTCAAGTAGCCATTTATTGCTATATGTTTCCGTCTGAGTACTGCCTAACCTGCATCCAATAAGTTTTGGTATGTTGTACTTTCATTTTCATTTCACTCAAAGAAATTTGTGATTTCTCCCTTGACCCATTTGTAGATTAATGGTGTGTTATTTAATTTTCATATGTTTGTGTATTTTCAAGGTTTTTTTTTCTGTTATTGGTTTCTAGCTTCACTCCATTGTGGTCAGAGACAATACATTGTATGATTTCAATCTTTTAAAATTTATCGAGACTTGCTTTGTGGCCCAATATGTGGTCCACCCTGTAGAATGATCCATGTACACTGGAGTGAATGTATATCGTGCTGTTGTTGAGTGGAGTGTTCTATATATGTCTGTTAAGTCTAGTTGGTTTATAATGTCATTCAGGTCCTCTGTTTCCTTGTTGACCTTCTTTCTAGATGTTCCGTCCAATATTAAAAGTGGTGTATTGAAGTCTCCAACTATTATTGTAGTGCTATATATTTTCTCCCTTTGATTTTTATCAGTATTTGCTTCATATATTTAGGTGCTCCGATATTGAGTGCATTTATATTTATGATTGTTAAATCTTCTTGATGAATTGACCCTTTTATCACTATATAATGTCCATCTTTATCTCTTCTAACAGATTTTGTCTTAAAGTCTACTTTGTCTGATGTTAAGACTGCCAACCCAGCTCTCTTTTGGTTATTATTTGCATGGAATATTTTTTCCATCCTTTCACTTTCAACCTATTTGTGTCCTTGGGTCTAAGGAGTGTCTGTTGTAAACAGCATATAGTTGGATCTTTTTTTAAATCCATTCTGCCACTTTCTGCCTTTTGATTGGAGCATTTAGTTCATTTACACCCACTGGAATTACCAATAAGAAGTGACTTACTTCTGCCATTTTGTTGTTTTTTGCATGTTTTAAGCATTCTTTTTCTTTGTCCTTTACTATTGCCTGCATTTGTGTTTTGTTGGCTTATTATAGTCAGCCATTTTGTTTCCCTTCATTCTTTGTGTGTGTGTGTTTTTAGATATTTTCTTAATTTTTTACTATGAATATCTGAATTAACAGCTAACATTTATAACATCCTAGGGTAAGTTCATACTAACTTTAGTAACATACAAAAAATTCTATACTCATACCCCCCCCCCATTTTGCTGTTGTTATCTCTAAATATGTCTTTATGTTTCAAATGTCCTGGAACATATTTTTATCCTTTTTTTCATACATTTGTCATTAAAAAGCATGAAGGACAAAACAATTAGAATTATCAAGCATGAATACCTTATTACTAGCTTTTATATCTGTCCACGCAATTCCCTTTATTAGGGATCTTACTTTGAATTACTTTTTAGGGTCTTTTCCCTTCCATCTGCAGAACTCCCATTAGTATTCTTGTAGGGTTGATCTGGTGGATATGAACTTTTTCAGCTTCTCTTTTTCTGGGCATGTTTTAATTTCACCTTCATTCTTTTTTTTTAAAATTGTGCTTTAGGTGAAAGTTTACAGCTCAAGTTAATTTCTCATACAAAAATTTATATACATATTGTTATGTGACATTAGTTGCAATCCCAATAATGTGATAGCACACTCCCCTTTCCACCCTGCATTTCTTGTGTCCATTCAGCCAGTTCCTGTCTCATCCTGCCTTCTCATCCTGCCTCTGGACAGGAGCCACCCATTTGGTCTCGTGTATCTGCTTGAACTAAGTAGCACACTCTTCATGAGTATTATTTTATGTTTTATAGTCTAGTCAAATCTATGTCTGAAGAGTGGGCTTTGGGAATGGTTTTAGTTCTGGGTTAACAGAGGATGCTCTGTTCACCTTCATTCTTGGAGGACAGTTTCACTGGGTATAGTATTCTTGGTTAACAGTTTTTTGTTTTTTCTTTCAGCACTTTAAATATATCATTCCATTGCTTTCTGGCCTTCCAAGTTTCTGAGAAAAAAATGGCATTTAACCTTATTGAGGATCCTTTGTATATAACTGTTTGCTTCTCTCTTACTGCTTTCAGGATTGTCTCTTTATCCTTATTTTTTGAGAGCTTGACTACGATGTGTCTTGGTGTAGAGCTCTTTGGGTCTATCCTGCTTTGGATTCTTTGAGGTTCTTAGATTTGTAGATTGATGTTCTTCATCAGATTGGGGACATTTTCTGTCATTATTTCTTCACTTCTGGAATTCCCATGATGCATATTTTAGGTCTCTTGATGTTGTCCCATAATTCCATTAAACTGTGCTCAGCCTTCTTGAGCCAACATTCTTGTTTCTCATTTCAGTTATTGTCCCTTTTAAAGTTTGTTTTTAATCTCTTTTTAGATCCTTATTTTGTTCTTGCATTGCTTTCCTTATTTCTTTTAGATCTTTGTTTTCCCTTAACTCTTTAATTATGTTTAACACTGTTGTATTATATTCTTCCATTCTTTTCATCATTTGTTCTTCCATAGATGCTCTTTCACTCCCTTCGTCATGTTCCTTTGGCTGGACCATCATTTTTCTTTGTGTGTCTTGTGAGTTTTTGTTTGGGGATTTTAATTTTCGAAGGTGTTAACTTTCTCAATTCTCCCCAATATTTGGTGTTTTTTGCTCACACTACTTTCTGCAAAAAACTCTTAGGTGGACAGAGCATTCAGCCTTTACTTACCATTTCCTCTCCCTCTCTGTGATAGCTCCTTCTTCCTCACTACTTCAGTTAGGATTCAAAAGTTTCAGATCCCGGTTTTCAACTTTCAATGTCACCCAAACACACTAGAGAACACTCTGTGGTCAGTCTGTCCACCAGTGGGCATCACCACTCAGGTGAGATATTGTGCACTAATCAATTTGTCCACCAAGTGGTGCAGTCCTCTCTCTCTGTTATTACTCCCTTCCCTTCTCTGTTTCTGCAACTACATTTTCAGTCAGAAAACCCATACCCAGTCAGCCCCTTTCAGGGCTGGGTGTTGCCCTTTAATTTTGCTTGAGGCTTCCTTTCCTGCTCTGTTGGGGCTTCTTATATCTGAACTGGCATTCAAGGGAAGCACAGGCAGACTTTCCTCCCTTTCAGAAGGAGGAGCATCTGGCTTCACCCAGAACCTCCAAGAGATCTGGCTGGTTGGTTTCAGATCCCCAGTGTCGCTGTGGTGGTGAGGAGAGCAGTTTCCACTTAAGTGACTGGTCTCCTGGCTCCACTGTAGGGAACCTTCTGTAGGAGTTTATATCATTCTGGCAGCTGACAGTAACCAGGTGGGGGAGGGGCTGTCATACTCCAAATAGACCCAGGGAGGTCTGCCTTGTTGCTATCAGAGACCACCCCTTACAGTATTTTGGCTGTGGGTGTCTTCTTCACTCAAGATGCCTGTTTCCTAGCATACAGCAGCCTCAGTCAGCAGTCCTTGCACCAACAGGAAGGGGAAGCAGACAAACCTGAACTGATGGCCAGGGAGGTCTGTCCTATTGGTTTCAGAGGCTTGAGCTATGGAGTGCACAGGAAGGCAGGTTGAGTGCCGACTATGGGAGCAGACTCCACTGCAGAACACCTTCTGTAGCAATTCACTGTGGCCTCACAGCTGCCCTTGACTGAGTGGTGGAGGGGCTGTCTTGCTCTGCTTGGACTCCTAGGGAGGTCTGCCTTTTGCTGTCAGAGTCCCCTAGGTATATTGCTGGATTTAAGTGTAGTTCCACTCAAGATGCCTGTTTCCTAGCACATAGCAGCCTCAGTCAGTAGTCCTCAGTGCTGACCAGAAGGGGGGACAGACAGACCTGAACTGACCCCCAGGGAGGTCTGTCCTATTGGTTTTGGGGGCCTGAGCTATAGGGTGTGCAGGGAGGCAAGTAGAATGTTGCCTATGGGAACAGACTCCACTGCAGGGGGCTTCTGTAGCAATTCGCAGCAGTCTGGCAGCAGCCTTTGACCAGGTAGTGGAGGAGGTGTTAACGTTCCGATATGATCTCCATGGAGTTCTGTCTTCTTGCTATCAGAGCCTCTCCTCCCCGTCCCCCAGTAGATTGTCGGCTGTGAGCGCAGCCTCCACTCAAAACACCTGCTTCCTAGCACACAGCAGCCTCAGTCAGCAGTCCTCAGCGCAAACTGGAAGTGGGGGCAGACTGACCTAAAATGACCCCCAGGGAGGTCTGTCTTTTGGGTTTTGGAGGCCTGAGCTATGTGTGCGCTGGGAGGCAGGTAGAGTGCTGACTAGGGGAGCAGACTTCATTGCAGGGATGCCTACGGCAGCAATTTGGTAGTAACTGGATGGGGGAGGGACTGTCATGCTCTAAACAGATCCTCAGTGAGGTCTGCCTTGTTGCTATCACAGCCCACTGCCCCCTGGTAGTATGTTGGCTATGGGTGTAGTCTCCACTCAAGATTCCTGCTTCCTAGCACAGACCAGCCTCAGTCCATGGTCCTCAGCGCTGACGGGAAGGGAGAGGAGACAGACCTGAACTGACCCTCAGGGAGGTCTGTCCTGTGGTTATAGAGGCCTAAGCTATGGGGTGCACAGGGATGCAGGTAGAATGTTGACTATGGGAGCAGGCTCCACTGCATGGGTCTTCTGTAGCAATTCGCAGGAGCCTTGCTGCTGACAGTGTCTTGTGGGGGAAGTGCTGGCATGCTCCAAACAGACCCCTGGGGAGGTCTGCCTTGTTAATTTTAGGGCAGAAGCTTGGGGTCCTGTCTCTTTTTACTGGCAGGGGATGTGGTGGCTAGGGAAGCAGTCACTTTTGCTGGGGCCACTTCCCTGGTTCACAGTAGCTGGCAGCCTGTGTGGCTGGAGGACAGGCAGTGAGCGATGGTAAGAGGAGCGATTTCCCTACTGTATTAGACTCATTGTTGTTTAGTTTATTCTTCTTGCCTGTCTTCAATTCCCCGCTGTTTTCCTCTGCTCCCTGATTCAGAGTCCCTTAAGGCTGAGCACCATTTTCTTGTTGTATTTGTGGGGGAGGGCCAGAAGGATTGTCCCTTTACGCTGCCATCTTCCCAGAATCCACAATAGCCTCTTAATTGGTCTCCTCACCTATATTCCAGTCTATCTTCCACACTATAGCCAGAGCGAATGTATTGAAGCACAAATCTGACCTTGTTACATTTCCTTAAGTTGCTCCCACCATACAGGAGCTTGTGTAACAGGAAATGTAATGATACATTCTCCACTAAGTGCCTAAAAATCATTAAAACTGTCAGAGTGCTCAGCTTCTTTAACCTAGGATTGCTGCCCCCATCCAGATATGCCTTGAGTAGCAGTGTCAGGTAACTGGTAGTTGTCCTTTTTGTCAATTAGTTGCAGGGTTTTGAGTTATTACTGTGCAGTCATTCAATATATGTGGGGACTGGAGACTCCAGGGCAAGAGGCCAGAAGGCTGCAGCATAATAAGATTTGTCTATTTTTTGAACCTCTATTATACTGTAGGAGTCCCTGAGTGGTGCAAGTGATTAAGCACTTGGCTATTAACCAAAAGGTTGGCAGTTAAAATCCACCCAGAGGTGCCTCAAAAGAAAAGTCTGGCAATCTACTTCTGAAAAAAGACAGCCATTGAAAACACTATTGTGATCAGTAAGGTTGTGTGTCAACTTGGCTGGGCCATGATTCTCAGTGGTTTGGCAGTTATGATGTAATTTGGCAGTCGTAAAACGATGTAATCACTTCCATGATGAGATCTGTTGTGAGTAGCCAATCATCAGTTGAAGGGGAGTTTCCTTGGATGTGTGGCCTGCATCCAGTATAGGTGGACTTTCTGGCAAGGCTCATGGGATTTTGCTCACTCTGGATCCTGCAGCTGGCTCCTATTTATCTGACCTCTTGTTCTTGGGACTTGAGCTAGCAACTTACCTGATGCCTTACTTGCTGATCTTGGGATTCATCAGTCTCCACAGCCTGTAAGCCGGAGGCCTGCTGTCTGATCTGCTCTGCCAATCTTGGGTTCACCAGCCCCTGCAGCTATGTGAGTCAGCAGAAGCCTTCAGCCTGACCCACAGACTTGGGACATTCCAGCCTCTACAACCGCATGAGCCATTTCCTTGATATAAATCTCTATGTATATTTATACCCTTTACTGGTTTTGCTTCTCTAGAGAACCCAGCCTAAGACACCTATGGAACACAGTTTTACTGACACACATGGGGTTGCCATGAGTCAGGATTGACTCCACTGCAGCATGTTTTTTAAAAAGTTATACTGTAAGGGGGCCAAAAAACCCAAAAAAACCTGGTGGAGTCCCTGGTGGCAGTTTGAATCCATCAGTCACTCTTTGGAAACCCTGTGGGGCAGTTATTCTCTGTCCTGTAGGGTCACTAGGAGTCAGAATCGACTCGACGGTAATGGTTTTTTTTTTTTTTTTTTGGGAAGGGGGGCAGTGGTGGTTCAGTGGTAGCATTCTCGTCTTCTATGTAAGAGACCAGAGTTCAATTCCTGGCCAATGCACCTCAAGTGCAGCCACCACCCATCTGTCAGTGAAGGCTTTCGTGTTGCTATGTTGGTGAACAGGTTTCAGCTGAGCCTCCAGACTAAGACAGGGTAGGAAGAAAGGCCTGGTGATCTAGTTCTGTAAAATCAGCCAATGAAAACCCTATGGATCAACAGTCCAATCCTGTTACACATGGAGCTGCCAACTCGATGGCAGCTAACAACAACAATAATAATTATACTGTAAGCCTTCCCTCAAGGAGTCCTGGTGGCACAATAGTTAAGCACTCTGCTGTTAACTGCAAGGTTGGTGGTTTGAACCCACCAGCTGCTCTGCAGGAGAAAAGACCTGGTGATCTGCTTCCATAAAGATTTCAGCTAGGAAACCCTATGGGACAGTTCAACTCTGTCCTATAGGGTTGCTATGAGTCAGAATTGATTCAATGGTACCTAACAACAACAAGCCTCCCCTCAAGTCAAGTCAGTGCACGTTTGTTAGCACCTACTGAGTTTCCTGCACTGTGACAGGTACTATAAAGAAATTATAAAATATGTGCTGGTCTTGATCTTGACATTAAGAAACTTATGTATGTGTGTGTATCTCCCATTTTTGGAGTATCTTCTGTATGCTGGACAGTATCCTAGGTGATTTACACCCATTATGTCATTTAACCCTCTATTATTGCTACCATTTTTATAAATAAGGAAACTGAGGCTTGCCAAAGGGAAGAAAGTGGAACATACAGGTTTCAGACCCAAGTTAGCCACCTGCAAGCCCCTTATTTTTCTTTTATGGCATGTCTTGCAACCTGTTTGGGAAGATAGAGCTGATATTCTTAATATGAAGACAGCACATAGGGACAGTATATGATCAGGTGGTAATTTGTGGTACAGGTAAAGACAAAGTGACATAATTGGAAAGCATGTAAGATTGAAATTGCATAAACTGTGGAGCCAATTTTGATTCTGCCACTAGTCAGGTATATACCCTTAAGCATTGCCCTCTTTGGGCATCAGTCTCCCCATTTTTAACATAAAGAGGTTGAATAAATGTAAATGGTTTTTAAACAAATGGAAAGATGCTTACCCTCAATCATAAAATGCAAATAAAGCTAAAACAAAATAAAATTTTTATCTATATTAGATTGGCAAAGATAAAATGATTGTTTATTTTGTTGATAAAAGTATGGGGAAATAGGTACTCTCATAAATGATTGGCAGTAGTGTAAATTGGTACAATTTCTAGTAAGGACAATTAGGCACTATCAAAATTTATCTTACAGATAAACTTCCATATGTCCACAAAAATATATGTAACAAGGATATTCTCTTGAACATTGGTTGTAATAGCAGGAGACTAGAAACAACTTAAATGTCCATCAATGGGAGACTGATTAAATACTCTTCAGCCATTTAATATTCACTGATATTTACTGTTATGGAAGGATCTCTAAGACATATTATAAATGAATAAAAGCAAGGTACATAATAGTATAGGTAGTATACTACAGTTTGTATAAAAAAGGATAGGACATATAATAGTAATATGTAGCTATCCTCTTTGAGGACTTATTAGTGAGGTACTGTTCTAAACATTTACATGTTCATGTGTTTATAAACAATATACTACTTATATATTGTTTTTAACAAAATGGTATCGTATAGCACATATGATTTTATAACCTGTTTTTTTAACTTTAAAATATTTTGTAAATGTATTTTCATGTCAATAAATATACTTTTGCAACATCATTGTAATGGCTTCAAACTAGTCCACTCTATAGATAATTATACACACTGTAGAAAATTTGGAAAATACAGAAAAATGTAGAAGATAAGGATAGTAAAAACCCACTACTCAGAGACAACCACTGTTCACATTTTGGTGCATTTCCCTCTATTCTTTTTTCTATTCATGTGTGTATGTACAGTGTATTTACATAATTAAGACCATATTGTAATACAATTCCATATTCTGCTTTTCCCTTACCATTATATTGAGAGAATGTTTCTATGTTATTGAAAATACTCATGAACCTCATTTTAAATTGATTGCATAGTAGTTGATCATAGTGATGTACCATAATTTATAGTCATTCTGCTATGGTTGGAAAGTTATTTTTTTTTTCCTTTTATACATAATGCTGTGTCTTAGTCATCTAGTGCTACTATAAGAGAAATACTGCAAGTGAATGGCTTCAACAAACAGAAGTTTATTCTCTCACTGTTTAGTAGGTTAGAAGTACAAATTCAGGGCGGTAGCTCCAGGGGAAGTCTTTCTCTCTGTTGGCTCTGGGGAAGGTCCTTGTCATCAATCTTCTCCTGAACTAGGAGCTTCTCAGTGCAGGGACCTTTGGCCCAAAGGATGCACTATTCTCCTGGCTCTTGTTTCTTGGTGGTATGAGGTCCCTATGTCTCTCTGCTTGCTTCTCTCTTTTACATCTCAAAAGAGATTAAGACACATTCTAATATTGTAGATTGGGTCCTGCCTCATTAACATAACGGCCACTAATCCCATCTCATTAACATCATAGAGATAGGATTTACAACACAGAGGAAAATCACATCAGATGATAAAATGGTGGACAAGCACACAATACTGGGAATCATGGCCTAGCCAAATTGATACACATACTTTTAGGGGATGTAATTCAATCAACGACATGCAGCAGTGAGTATCTTTGTGTATAAGTCTTTGATTGTATTCTTGGAAGTGGATTTACTGGGTAAAAATGGGGGAACATTTTTAAGGTTCTTCATTTATATTATCAAATTATTACAACATCAGTAGTCTTCCAACAGCAGTATACATTTGTGCCTAGTACTCTGCACCCTGATTGGTTTTCAGTACTATCATTAAAAAAAAAAATACCTTGTTAATTTTATAGGAAATGTATTCCATTGTTTTGTATCTCATTAATTACTTTTGAGGTTGAAGTATTTTCCTTATGTTTATTAACAAGTTGTATATCTTCTGTGGATTATTATATTCTTTGCCAATTTTTGATTGGCGTCTTGGTGTTTGGTTATAGATTTGTATGGGCATTATAGTCAGTGTATTAAGAATACTAATCTATTTTTGTGGCAAATATTTTCCCATTTTTGTTTACCTTTTAATTTTATTAATTATTATTTTATATTTAGGCGTTTACAAAATTCTTGATATTTTCCTTAATGTTTTCATCCTTTACTTGTATGTTTAGGAAGTCCTTCAATAATTAGAGAAACTTGAGCATGTTGAAAGGACGAGGGCTGATTAGAGGAGTTGGGATCAAGAACACAGGGAAGGGGTTTGGCTTTCAGAGTTGGAGGAACGGAAGAATGAAGATAAAAAGAATCTTAAACACTAATTGAAAGAAATTAAAGAAGAGCTAAGTATGTAGAAAGACATCTCGTGTTCATGAATTGGAAGACTTAATGTTATTAAGATGGCAAGGCTCCCCAAATTGATCTACATATTCAATACAATTCTTATCAAAATCGCAGCTGGCTTATTGTATAAACTGACCAGCTGATTCTAAAACTCATATGGAAATGCAAGGGATCCAGAATAGATAAAACAATCTTGAAAAAGAAGAACAAAGTTGGAGGACTCCCACTTTCCAATTTCAAAACTTACTATAAATCTACAGTAATCAAGACAGTGTGGTACTGGCATAAGGATAAACATATAGATCAATGGATTAGAATTGAAAGCTCAGAAATAAATCCCTACGTTTACAGTCAATTCATTTTTGACAAGGGTGCCAAAACAATTCAATGGGGGAAAATAGTCTTTTCCACAAATGGTGCTGGAACAACTGGATATACACATGCAAAAGAATGACGTTAAACTTCTACCTCACACTATATACAAAAAGTAACTTGAAATGGATCAAAGACCTAAATGTAAGAGTTAAAACTATAAAACTCTTAGAAGAAAACATGGGGGTAAATACTTGTGATCTTGTATTAGGCAATGATTTCTTCTTTTTTTTTTTAAATAATAATTTATTGTGTTTTTGGTGAAAGTTTATACAGCAAATTAAGTTCTCATTTGACAATTTCTATACAAATTGTTCAGTTACATTAGTTACATTTTTCACAATGTGTCAACATTCTCTTTAATTGCATTCTGGTTGTTCTGTTTCCGGTGCTCTAGTTTTCATGCCCTCTTATCTTCTCATCTTTGCTTTAGAGTAATTGTTGATCTTTTGGCCTCATATAGTTGATTTTCTAATGGAGCACCATACATACTCACAGATAGTATCCTTTATTTTGTGTGTCAATCTGTTATTTTGCTAAAATGTGACCTCAGGGGATAGTTTCAGTTCAAGGTTTAAAAAGTATCTCAGGGTGATAGTCTCAGGGAGCCCTCTCATTTCAACTGGTCCAGTAAGTCTAGACTTTTTAAGAATTTCAGTTCTGTTCCACATTCTTCTCCTGTTCTATCTGGGCCCGTCTACTGTGGCCCAGATAGGCAATGATGTCTTAGATATGATACCAAAAGCACAAACAGCAAGAAACAAGTAGATAAATTGGACTTCATTAAAATTAAAAGTTTTGTTCTTCAAAGAACACCATTAAGAAAGTGAAAAGACAACACACAGAATGGGAGAAAGTATTTTCAAATCATATATCTGATAAGGGACTTGTTATGGATTGAATTGTGTCCCCCAAAAATATGTGTTGTAAAACCTAACCCCTATACTTGTGGATATAATCCCTTGGTAATAGGGTTTTATTTATTAGATTAATGAGGCCATATCAATGTTGAGTGTATCTTAAGACAATCACCTTTGACTTTGGCACAGAGAAACAAGCAGAGATGGGGGAAGATAAATACCATGCTACATGAAGATCGCCAAGGAACTGAGGAACAGAAGCTGAAAAAAGACAAGAACCTTCCCCCAGAGCTGACAGAGAGAGAAAACCTTCCCCTAAAGCTGGAGTCCTGAATTCAGACTTCTAGCCTCCTAAACTGTGAGAAAATAAATTTCTGTTTGTTAAAGCCACCCACTTGTGGTATTTTTGTTATAGTAGCACTAGATAACTAAGACAGGACTTGTGTCCAGAATATATAAAGAAGTCGTACAAATCAACAATAAAAAGAAAAATAACCCAATTTAAAAATGGGCCAAGGATTTGAATGGACATTTCCCCAAAGAAGATATACAAATAGTCAATAACCACATGAAGAGATGCTCAACATCATTAGTCATTAGGGAAATGTAAATCAAAACCAGATGAGATACCACTTTACACCCACTAGAATGGCCTATGATTAAAAAGATAACAAGTGTTGGTGAGGATGTAGAGAAATTGGTCAGAATGTAAAATGGTACAGCTGCTTTGAAAACTTGTTTGGCAGTTCCTCAAACAGTTGACCATAGAGATGTCATATGACCCAGCAATTCCACTCCTAAGTATATATTCAAAAGAATTAAAAACACATGTTAACACAAAAGCTTGTACACCAATGTTCATAGTAGCATTATTCATAATAGCTAAAAGTGGAAATAACCCAAATGTCCATCAACTGACAAACGCAATCAAAACGTGGTATATCCATACACTGACTGGAATATTATTCAGCCATAAAATGGAATGAAGTACTCACCAAGTTGCAACATGGACGAACCTCGAAAACATGCTGAGTGAAAGAAGTCAGTTACAAAAAGTCATGTATGAGTCCATTTATGCAAAATGTCCAGAATAGGCAAATCCATAGAGATAGAAAGTAGATTAGTGGTTTCTAGGGGCTTGGAGGAAGGGGAATGGAGAGTGACTGCTAATGGGTATGAAGTTTCTTTTGGGGGTAATGCAATTTTTCTGCAATTAGATAGTGACAATTGCGGTGCAATGGGTTCCTCTTATATATGGTCTTTTTTGGCCTTGGGTTTGTAATTCTCACAAAATGATTGGTTGGGCTGCAGCCTTGCAAGTGATTGGTCTATCTACTATGTGCTTAAGCAGCTTGCATGGATTGGTTGGTTCACTAGCCAAAAGCAGTTTGTAATCTACCCAGTAGGACTGAGTGGCTTGCGGTCCACCTAGGGGATTGGTTGGTTGCAGTCCTGCCTTGAGATTGCCTATATTTGCCGCCAATCTCCCAGAGGTTTTGGGGGACCTCATTATCATCAAGAGCCTGGAGCAGAACTCGTCCTTTGGACCCAGGGTCCCTGCACTTAGAACCTCCTAAACCCAAATAAAATAGAGTTGTAATACGGGTGGAGGGTTGTAACACTGAAGATGGAGAGAAATTGTGGACTTGTCGGCCCACAGAGAGATGGCTGCAGTGATCTAGTTGGCCTGCAGAGAGAAGCTGGACACCCCCCAGGCAGGAGGTAGACAATGGAGCTGGGCACCCGCGTGCAGGGGTTGCTTGCAGAGTCTTGAAGATCCTGTGCAGGAGTCTTCCTACAGTAGGGCACAGCTGGTGACAAGAGGCCTAGAAGGACCCAGTGGTAGAGCTGGTAACTTGAGGCCCAGCAGTAGAGCAGAGCATGGTGGGAGCTGTGCAGGCCTCAGGCAGCATGGCAGGAGCCAGAGGCAGCAGTGAGGTGAACACAGCATCTGACCTGAACCACAGCACCTGCTGAGTGACATAAGTAATTGGGGGAAGGACATGGGTAATTTGGGGGAAGGGTAAGCTGGGGTTCCCCCTTTGAGACATAAGGACATAAGCAAGTTCCTCTTCTACAAAGTGAGCTACATGTAGGGGCTGGGACTGGTTCACTATAAGTAATCTGTTCCTATTGTTTACTGTTTGCTTTCTATAAAAAATAACAATGGCTTTCACTTTGCCAACACTGTGTGCATGTCTCATGTATACAGCTGGATCATACTAGATGAACGCAGCACTCATGGAGTGGTTGATACCAGTGGGTGAAGTTCTCATTTCTTGCAATCTTACAGCTGCTTGGATGTCTGAGGCTCAGTCTTCGTGTGCAATGTAGATAGATAGGCAGTGATGGTTGCCCAACTTTGTGAATACACTGTTGTTATTGTGTGCCGTTGAGTCAATTCCAACTCAGAGTGACCCTATAAAACAGAGTAGAACTGCCCCATATGGTTTCCTTGGCTGTAATCTTCACAGGAGCAGATCTGGGGAGGGGGAGGGGACGTCCATGAGATTCTCTTTTCTAATTCCATATCTATGAGAGGCTGGATTTTCTTCCTATACTACAACTGAAAGAACATACAGCAACAGATTGAATGAATGCAGAAGCAGTTATGGGAATCCAGCAGTTTTCTCTTAAGCTAGACATTAAAGAGGTTTGGAAAAATGTAAAACAATACCACTCTTCCCACCAAAGTTTTTTGAGATACAGTTTTTTTTAAAATAAAAATGTTATTTATGTGAATGCGTAATGGGTTTATTATCGTTATTTTAAATGAGTTATTAAATAATAATTTTTTTGTTTTAATTTCTAATATGATAAACATCAATAGGTATAACCCAAGTAAACAAAAGCTCTTTGAGGTCTTCAATAATTAAGACTGTTAGGTGTCCTGAAACCAAAAAGTTTGAGAACCACATATAATCAAGCCTCTCAGCTGGAAATTATGGTTTAGGAAGTCCCAATTCGTTTCCAGGAGTCTGTATTTTTAGAAAATTACACCAAGTGCTTATCACCAGAGAAGTTTGGAAAATCCTGAATCAATATAAAGGTGTTCAGATGTTAATTATTACGATGAGCCATGATGAATACCAGACAGAATTGACTGTAGATGAATTTTTTAAAGGATTGTCAAGTGGAAAAGGGCTGGTCCAAGACTGAAGAGACCATATTTGTACTGGAGCCATGTGATAACCCAATTTTCATGGCTTTCTCTTGCATTGTTGGCAATCCATAAGCAAAAACAAAGAGAGAGGTGAGATATTTGGTTACTTTAAACTAGAGTTGGATGGGGCTTTGGGTAGGGGCTCTCTAAGTGACTCTGTGCTAGATATATACATGGCATTCAGATTGTACTTTGAGGAGAATATGAAAAACTATTTGGATTTATACTGGGGGAGAATTCTTGGACCTATTTGGGCGTGAACATAATAGTGTAAGCGGGAAGCCTGGAGAAACCTACAGGATGTAGTGTTAGGTGTGGTTAGGATGGTGTGTGATGGGCTTTGGAAACATGGAACATTTACAACTGGTGGAACACAGGGACATTAGAAACCAAGATGGCAAGCACGTACCAGCCATCAGTAAATTATAAGTAGTCTAGTATGCAGCACATTAAAGGGAACTGGAGTGGGGCCAGAGGGCATGACTATAAGGAAGAGAACTGAATATGAGAGGATTCTAGATAAGTGGGACCTAGATGAGACTGTCTAGTAATGGTGTGGTTATGGGAACCTAGAGAAGGGAGGACCCTGGGCACCTAGGATATACCGGATAAAATATAACTAATACAGAAGTTGGGTGAGGGCTGAGAGATTCCATTTGTTTGTTTCATTCAAGGTACACTAAAAGATGGAGTTTCCAGGTGGATACTCTAGTTAGATGTTCTTAGAGGCTAGCACTTGTATGGCATGGCTGTTCATGTGCCACCTGTCCTTTGTAAAACCCCAGCAGAATGATACATATAGGAGAAGGGATGGAGCGATCCAAGTGTTTATTCAAAGATATGTTTTCAAATTAATAAAAACCTGTTGCCGTTGAGTCAATTCCAACTCATGGCGACCCTATAGGACACAGCAGAACTGTCCCATAGGGTTTCCAAAGAGCAGCTGGTGGATTCGAACTGCCAACCTTTTGGTTAGCAGCCAAGCTCTTAACTACTGTGCCACCAGGGCTCCACAGGTGAGCATACTATGGCTCACTACAATTCAGCTATACTATTTTCTTGTAGTTCTTTGATCATGCCTAACTCCTTCTTGCCTCTGAACTTTCACATATTCCTATTCCCCTACCTGGAAAGCTATTTCCACCCTCACTAGGCTAACTCCTACTCACTCTTCAAGGCCAAGTCTAAGCGTCACTTTCTCAGGAAGCCTTCCCTAACCCCTTAAATAGGTTGTCTCCCTCCTATACACTCTTATATCACCTTGTAATTTTTTTTTCTTTACAGTACTTATATAATTATGTTTGTCATGACTTACCATGTCATGTGGACAGGAACCATGTCTTATTCACCTTTATTTTTTTAGAGCCTAGAGATGTAATAAGTTCTTGATATATAGTTCTTAAATTAATGAATAATAAAATTTGTTCAGGGTCACAGATTTGGGAAGTAAAGAAATCAGGATTTAAAACGAGGCTGATCTGACTCCAGGGCCTGAAGAACACGTTATCTGCATTTCTTTTGCTCCATTGCAAGTGATAAACAACAGGGCTGATCCCATACCTTGTTCGGGAATTAAAAAGAGATGCTGAGGGGAACTGCAGCCTCTGTTGTGATGGAGGAGTGGCAAGAGGCTTTTGAGAGTCAAGGAGACAGTTGAGTAACTCTGCAATTGCCACCAGAGCCCTGGTGTGGAGACCTACTACAAAGGTTTTTCCATTTTCTGATGAGAACAGAGGGAGCTCTAGGAATGACTAAATTATGTTCTGATCCTTCTGCTCAGCAAAGGAATTAGATGACTGGTGGTTTTTCCAAAAGAGAGGATCTCTCCTCTCTGGTCCCCTTCTCCTTACCTCCCACATTCCTCCCTGACAGATCCCAGTTCCTGAAGTGCTGGGAAAGGTAATGTCGGAGAGGAGTAAGGCAATCCCCAAGAGCCAGCCTCTGAAGAGGCTCTAAAGAGAAGGAAGGCTGAGTATGCACTCTAGGCAACCTGGGACCCAGCCTGGGTGACCTGTGGCCCCACTAGAGCCCCAAACCTGATGGATTTCTGACTAAACAGCCAGGGCCAGGGATTAGGTGACTGAGCAGTGCAGTGACTCAGAGGCAAGATAAACCCAGGTTCTTTTATTATTTTAAGTCTTTGATTAAATTCCTTTTGGAAGGGCACCTGTCCTGATGGCTTCGATAAGCTCCTTGTGTCTGGGCCTGGTGGGTTCAGTCTCTGGTGTTTTTTTTTTTTTTTTTTTTGAACATAAGCAACATTTGGTAATGACCAAACCAAAACCCACTGCAGTTGAGTGGATTCCGACTCATAGCGACCCCACAGGGTTTCTGAGGCTATAAATCTCTACGGAAGCAGACTGCCACATCTTTTCTCCTGTGGAGCCACTGGTGGTTTCTAATTGCTGACCTTTTGGTTAGCAGTCAATTGCTTTAACCACTGTGCCACCAGGGCTCCTTCAGCAATGACAGTGAGGAGGAAAAGAGAGGTGTGTAGGGAGGAGGAGGAAAGTCTTGCTGCTATCCGGACTGCCGTCAATGCTGGCCTGAGTTGGGCTTTGTTTAGAACCACTGAACAGTGAAGCTATCCCAGCTCCTCCCTCCCCACACTCCCACCTTCTTGTTGCCAAAAGTGAAGCTGTCTCTTAGAGGATAGGAGTCAAAGATTTCACACATAAAATCTACATCTTTTAAAATAAAAAACCCCTAAAGATTGTGTCAAGGCCACTATTATAAGAACTCAAGAAAAGGTTTAAACACAGAAGAAAACATTCTTTGATGGCTATGAGGGTGGGGAGGGAGAGTGAGGGTTATTTACTAACTAGATAGTAGATAAGAATTATCTTAGGTGAAGGGAAGGACAGCACACAATACAGGGGAAGTCAACACAACTGGACTAAACCAAAGCTAAGAAGTTTCCTGAATACAATCAAACACTTTGAGGGACGGAGTAGCAGGGGTAGGGGTCCGGGGACCATGCTTTCAGGCGACATCTAGGTCAACTGGCATAACAAAGCTTATTAAGAAAATGTTCTGTATTCTACTTTGGCAAGTGGCGTCTGGGGTCTTAAAAGCTTGCAAGCAGCCATCTAAGATGCATTAATTGGGCCCAACCACCTGGAGTAAAGGAGAATGAAGAACACCAAAGACACAAGGAAAGTATTAGCCCAAGAGACAGAAAGGGCCACATAAACCAGA
>NW_004443996.1:14302800-14330033 GCF_000243295.1 Trichechus manatus latirostris
ATTAGCCCAAGAGACAGAAAGGGCCACATAAACCAGACACTTCATCAGCCTGAGACCAGAAGAACTAGATGGTGCCCGGCTACCACCAATGACCGCCATGACAGGGAACACAACAGAGAGTCCATGATGGAGGAGAAAGGTGGGGTGCAGAACTCAAATTCTAGTAAGAAGACCAGAATTAATGGTCTGAGACTAGAGGAACCCCAGAAAGCATGGCCTCTGGATTCTCCATCAGCCCAGAACTAAAACAATTTCTGAGGCCAACTCTTCAGACAGGGATTGGACTGGACTGTGGGACATAAAGGGATACTCATGAGGAGTGTGCCTCTTAGCTCAAGTAGATACAAGAGACTAAACGAGCAGCTTCTGTCTGGAGGTGAGATGGGAAGGCAGACAGGGTTAGGAGCTGGCTGAATGAACATGGGGAATCAGGGGTGGAAAGGAGAAGTGTGCTGTCACAGTACGGGGAGCGCAATTAGAGTCACATAACAATGTATGTATAAATTGTTGTATGGGAAAAAATTAAAAAAAATGATTGTGTCAAGGTTTTCATATAGGTTCACAGTGGCCACCAGTTTTTTATGCCTGTGATTTACAGATGCTTTAAGGCTGTGGAAATCCCTAGGGTAGCTTTTTCTACCATTTTCGGGGATCCTTTGAGAACTGATGAAACACCAAATATACATATACATAAAATTCTGCATACTATATTAGGGAGCTCAGGCCCAGAGAGCCTTCTGTAGACCTTTAAGGACCTCGTGAACCAAAAGTTTGGAACCCCTGGTCTAGTGTTTTTCTTGGCCTGGGATAGTGGTTGGATAGTACTTTAGAGTCTTATATGCTTATTTGGAATGCTATTGGTGTTCAGGAGAATTCTGGGGGTCCCATGGAATATATTGTTAGTAAACTAATGCCACATTCTGCCATTTTAGATGCTCTCAGGACTGAAGACACTTTAACAGCTATCTAGTATTTACTCCATCCCCATCCCCTCTAAATGATGCAATATCCCTGTCAAATGGTTGTCTAGTGTCTGCTTATACACTTTCAGTAACAGGGAACTCACTATTTTCCCCTAGATACACTTCAGATGATTCTGTTATATAAGACATTTGCTCTCTCTAGCCCAGCATTCGTTTCATATGCATATTTGCTAAATAAGGAGTCTCTGTCTTTGTCCATTCATTTATTTAGTCATTAATTCTTTCAATCAACCATTCGTTCATTCAACAAACCTCTCCTAAGTGCCAGTTTTGTTCAAGGAACGTCCTAATACTGGGGGGGATGTAAGGATGAATAAGAAATGGTCTCTGTGCATGTTTTCATCCAAATCATAGCTCCAGAGCTTATTATTCTATCATTTCCTCTAGGTTGACACAAAATCCATTACTTAGCACTTTGGGGATAAGGTTGTCAATCAGCTGTGGGTTGATAAAGTGGTACTAGATTATACTTCTTACATTTTCATTTCCATGATTTCTTTTCCCCTCTTTTTGCATATGAGAACAGTTGCTCATTGCCATTTTCTATGTGCCCCATTCGTTGCTATTCCTCAAAGTTCAAGACAGAGTACTTTTCCTGTGAGCTCCTCCTGCATCCAGGGATCCTACACCATTCTTTTAGTCTTTTTCCCCCAGAGGAAAAAGGCAAGGACTGACCCTAGGATTTGGGGTCTTTCCCTTTTTCACTACAGTGGTGTGTTCCTTGTAAATCCTGCCCTGCAGTATGGTGCTTGTAGTCTTGCCAGGCCCATGTCAAGTGCTCCAATAGAATAACACTGGCCCTACTCACAGGAAAGCGCCAGCTTCCCACTGGGTACAGCAGATCTCATTTATCTCAGAAGCCCTCAGAAGCTGTGGCTGTGTATAAAGAGTTCTAGAACAAAGATAATATAGGTAAAATTTTGGTTTTAAAATTTTGGTTTTAAAATAAAGGTGTGCTGCTCATTTAAAATGTCATGTAGCTGATTTTTACTCCTCTCCCAGGGACCTCTAGAGGTGGTGTCTCTTGCCTGCAGCCCAATGCATACATCACTATCATTCTCTTTGCCCCTCCAAATCCTGTTGGTTCTTCACAGTCAGGCATTGTCCTTTTCAGGAACTTACTTACTTAATCATCCTAGCCCACTGAGATCTCTGCCTTGGTGGTTCCACCAATTACCATTCTAGTCTAAGATCACACAAATCATGCAATTTAGCGTTTTTTATCATACAGTCTTATTTGTTATATCATGTGTGTATTTTCATGTATGTGGCTTCTCTGTTGAGTAGATTTAGGTGAATTTTTATAGACATTTGGTTTTGATTTTTAAGTGAGCTGGTGCTTAAGCTACTTGTTACACCCATACAATTAGTTAGAAAAGTAATGAATGCCTACTTGATGTGACTGAGGAGTACCAGTAAGATCCGTCCCAAACCCCAAACCTTTTCATGGTGCCTGACTACTCAATGAGTTTTATTCCTTTGGTTCTTGACTCGGAACAACATTTGCTATGAAAATGCAAATAACTCTGTGTGCCTACCTTAGTAAATGTCAATAAAGAGGCCAGGGATTTTAAACCTAGATACCGCAGGGGCTGCTCAGGGGAACAGGGAGCTCCAGGAATGCCATCCTCGCTTCAACTAGAGCCATCCTACTTTTGTTTTATGGACTGAAGTTACCCTGAAGCTTTATTTATAAACCATCCAGCTGCAAAAATATTTTTTTTGAAAACCATTCCTTTAGGGCAATAGTTCTCAAACTTTATTGTGCATCAGAACCCCCTGGAGGGCTTGTTAAAACACAGATTGCTAGGCCCCATCCCCAGAGTATCTGATTCTGTAGGTCTAGGTTAGAGCCCAACAATTTGCATTTATAACACATTCCCACGTGATGCTGCTGGTCAAGGGACCATGTACTCTGAGAACTACTGCTTTAGGGGAGTGTGTTGACAGGTCCCCTCTACGACTGAGCAGTGGTACAGGGAAGAGAAGGGAGTGGGAAAATGTCCCCAGGTAGGCAGTTGACTGGCTCAAAAAATCAACCTCCCTATTGATTATTTTGAATCCCTTCATCTTCCTATCTAAAGTAAGAAGCCACCAATTAGGGTTTATGACCTTAGGAGTTTGGACCGTAAGTCCCAAAGGAAGGTTTTCCTATACCTAGTCCTAAACATAGGGAGCCTTGGTGGTGCAGTGCTTAAGCATTCTGCTGCTAACTGAAAGGTCGGTGGTTCAAACCCACCAGCGCACAGTGGGAGAAAGATGTGGCAGTCTGTTTTCATAAAGATTACAGCCTAGGAAACCCTATGTGGCAGTTCTACTCTGTCCTATAGGGTCACTATGAGTCAGAATCGACTTGATGGTAAGGGGTTATGTATATATATATATACACACACACATATATACAGAGAGAGAGAGACAGTGAGCCCTGGTGGCACAGTGGTTAAGAGTTACAGCTGCTAACCAAAAGGCTGACAGTTCGAATCCATCAGCTGCTCCCTGTAAACATTATGTGGCAGTTCTACCCTGTCCTATAGGGTCGCTATGAGTTGCAATCAACTCGACGGCAACAGGTTTATATATATATATATATATATATATATATATATATATATATATATATATATATTTGTTGAGTCCTAAGCACAACTGGGAGACTCAGTAATAGCTGTTGGTAGAGGCCTTCCTGAAGCTTTGATATGCCACTAAATTTAAAATCATAGAACTGGAAAGGACCACCAGAACTTCAATAAGGCCCCTAGATAATGCTAATATACTGGATGATGGTGTCATCATCATCTAGCAAAGGCAGTGTGATGCCTATATCAGGAAATTCTAATGAGTTGGAAAGAAAGAAGCTAATCAACTTTCTAATCTTACAAAATGTACAAATCAATAGAATTAGACAATGAGTTACAATATAAAGACAATTTTATTGCCAATAAAAGCTTTAATACTCATTTTATCCTATTTCAGTAGGACCTTATTCTTTCTGATGAAAATCCAGCCATAGCATCTCTCATTAAAAATAAAATTATTTTGAAATAAATAAATATATAAAATAAATAGCATATACATTTCATAAATAGTTTGTCCTTATGCACAGTATCCATGCTTACATTTTAATATCATTTTCTTACAACCTACCCCATCTCCTACTTCCAACGGCAGGAAAACTGCATGTCAGGACAGATGAGAAATCTGCAGAGCCAATGCAAGAATGGCTTGCAGCACGGCTGTAGCCCTAAAGATTTTCTTAATGAGACTTTTCCAAAGCTCTGTAGGTAGCATCTGTGGCAGATTCCTTGTCTTTCATTTACCCATTGTCAAGATATTTGGTTAGATTGTGGGGCAAGACACCCCTGGCCCTTGGCAGGGGCCCCCGTTCTTTCTTGTGCCACCTCAGGGGAAAGAGGATGAGTAAAGAAAAAAGTATATACAAGATTCCCTCTAGCCCACCCCCTCCCTTCATATCCCTCCCCAAAATAACCCAACCTTGATATACAATTTGAACAACAAGGGAACAGCTGGGTTGAGTTGAACAGTAAGTGCTTCTCCGTTATCTAAATTGATAGGAAGGACGGATTTAAAAGCTATGAGTATAGTACTTGCAGAAACAACAGTGGCCCCAGAGTATATGGGTCACAGAGGTCACACTAGGGGTCCATTACCTATAGCGGAAGAGGTCTCTGGACATGGAGGGCAACTTAGAAGGATCCACTGGCCTAGGTAAAAAGTGAGTGAATTTCTGGTGTCGTTTAGTCCTGTATCCCTCTCGGGGTGAGCCGTCTTTATTCAGGGCCACATAATACTGTCTCTCTGAGTCCGAGTGTTTGTACAAGGTGGAGGCATAGGTGTTGTACCAGTTTTCTTCAAACTGTTCCCGGAAAACACATTCACGTGTGAGTTTCTTCTGTGAGGGTGAGAAGATAAAGTAGAGCCCATTAAATGATTATTTCTCCCATCCCCCCCTGCCGGTGGAGAAACCCTGAAATAGCAATAGCACATTGGTATTAGAAAATTTCAGCCCTATCTTCCAGTATCTTCATTCCAAAGAGCTCAGAACACTCCGATCTGTATCTCCTTCATCCTGTTTCATGAGCCACACAAGAATATGTTAGGTGAGATCTTTCCTGAAGGCAGGGGATTGGAGGAGATGGCCTACCAATGCCCCACTGAGCTTCTCTGTACTTAGCGCTAATGATGTTCAAATCCATTGAGATTACAGCCAACCATGCCAACTGACACAGGCCTTGGATCTATATAAAGCTCCACGGGAGGTGAGCTGTGATCTCTCCTAATGAAGGGTCTCAAGCCTGTCAGTTAGAAAGCTTAGAAAAGGTCTCCCTGAAAAGCTCCTCCAATCTGGCTACTTCAAGCTGGCAGCTTCTGGGTCTCTTGCCTCTGTCCTCTCTTCTCACACTTGATCCGGCCGCCATACTACTTGCTGGGGCTGCCGATACTGAGTGCTGGGGACAGGCCTATCTCTTAGGTGTCAGGGAAAAATGTGTTTTGATTTCATTGGGTACAGGCAGCCAGAAAGCATGCTATGTGACTCTAAAGTCAAAGCCAGGAGTTGAGATCCCTTGAAAGGGTTAAGGTCAGCAAAGTCACTCACTATTCCCCAGCACTGGGCTAGCTTCCAAAATAGAAAAAAATGTACTGCAGCCAGCCCAGTCCAAGCTGGGGGCTTAAGGCTGTCACCAGACTCTGGAGCCCTTACTCTTCATATGTTTGTTTCATTTGGCCTTTGGGATTCAGCTAAAGCAATCTGGAAATCAGGGACTGTGTTGTTAATTTCAGAATCCTCAGTCTGAAGGCCAACTCTTCCATTGCTTATTTTTGTACTTGCTATTCTGCTACTCCTCTAGGCACCCATTAAAATTCAGATGTGCTCCTTTGGATGGTTAATGCTGCAAACCCTGACCATCTACTGATGAACTAGCAGGGCTTACTATTGTCATCAGACTAGCTAGCCCTCTAATAGAAAAGGCAAAGGCAAATGGATCACAGAAAAGCTTGTTTTGCTGGGAGAAAATTGAGCGAAGGTGTTAATGTAGCAAGGCCCTGGGCAGCCAGGAAGTGACTAAAATACACTAATCGTTTACAGTTGACTAAAGTGCTTTCAAGTGTTAGATAAATGTTTTTATACCTTTGGTTTACATGGTCCAAACACTGGTGGTAACAGCCTCCGATGAAAAGAAAACCTTAAACTTACCGACCCATATAGTTCTCCTCGCTCGTTCATTCCTAAGTACAGGCCAGAGTCCACTCCTCGGATGCTGATCAGGCCCACAGCCAGGCTGATAAACTCCAGGATTCCTTGAGCAAAAAAGGAAATGCTATTCCAATTTCTGACATCAAGCTAAAAGGAAGCTGTTCAGGTGACATGAGCTACCAGTTATTTTTCCCCAACTGGAGGCTAGCCCTGTGTGTGTTTGGTGAATTACCCAATGAAACTATCTTTTGCAGCAAGAATGGAACCTCAGAGTAGGCACTCAGTCTCTCTGGGCTTCGTTTTCCATATGTAAAGTGGGAAGAAACAATCTCTGCTTCTATTCAACACTCTTAGGCAATTATGAGGAACAGACTGTGAGAAGGCTTTGGCTACAAAAGCTTCATAATTAAAAGATACACTGCTGTCAAATATTACCATTTCAAGAAATGGGAGGGCAGCAATCTAAATGGAAGAATGAAGCCAGATTTCTGTCTTTCACAAAGTCACCTCCCTTTTCCCTAGAGCACACAGCATTACCTCGCTCTCTTCTAGGCTGAACTTGTTTTGCATCCTCTCAGCTCCCACGTCCTTAAAGCCAACTCTTCTATTTCCAACTGCCTGTAGTTGACTCTAACAAAGGCCACACAGGCCACTCACTAAGTTTGTTCCCCCTGCTTATGGCAGGAGGCAAAACTTGGCTTAGTGAGAGCTTTCTCCTAAAAAGTGTTTTCAGCCAGTACAGCCCCTGGCTGACAAGCCCGTCATTCTTCCTTTCTCTCTTGAGAATTTTAAGTTTATCCAGGGCTAAGAATTGGCAGGTAGTACTGGACTTGATACTGATTTGAGATGTTGCAACTTTAAGGGGAAAGGGAAGAAATTCAGAAATGTCCCTGTAGCTGACAAAGTTAGAGCTGAGGATTTGAAAACATTTTCATTTACCCAGGAGCAGGAAAAAAAAAGAAAAGAAATCAATTACTAAAAGGGTAAAAAGGACCCAGAACTGAAAGCCGGGGATACTTTAGACTCTGCAATTTTGTTCTAAGATAGTATACCTACTGTATGGATACAGACATATCAGTCAACTAGATTTGTCTTTGATTTTCTTGTATCTACCCATGTTTTTCAGCATACAGACCAAAATTTGATATGACTGACTCACAGAGGCACCCAAAGGTATAAAATGAGCACACATCTGGCTGTCCTTATCAAAATTATGCAATTCTTAAGGGTAATAGTCTATGTAATGGGGATAGTAAAATGAAGGAATATTAATGATTCCTTCAAGATAAAAACATTTAAGTGGTTAATTTTGAAATAAGGTACAGGAGCAGAAGGAAAAAGTCAGCAGGAAGTCTCCTGAGGATCCCCAGTGACTTGGGCTGGTGCATGGATGTTCAGGCATGGCAGCTTTTACCAACCAGCTGCCGTCGAGTCAATTCTGACTCATGGCAACCCCATGTGTATTGATGTAGAACTGTGCTCCATGGAGTTTTCAATGGCTGATTTTTTGAGAAGTAGATCGCCAGGCCTTTCATCTGAGGTGCCTCTGGTTGAACCCGAACCTCCAACCTTTTGGTTAGCAACTGAGGACATTAACCATTTGCACCACCCAGGAATGCAATGGTTGCTTTAGGAGCACATATTTCCACAGCCCACTTGGATCTATTTGAAGAATGTAAGGTTCTTCTGCTGCCATTATATAGAACACTCAGGGTGTGGCCTTTGGCATCTAGTACTGAAATCCTCCAAGTTTTATTCTCGGGTTGTTACTAACTCTCACAGCACAAAAAAAAGCAGCTTTGGGAAAAGATTGACACATGACGGCAGTAGGGGAAGGGACAATACCTAGTGCCAAGTAGGGGTTAGTCAAATACTAATGTAATGGACCAAAATCTTTAGCTGCACGCAAGGTTCTGCCCTGTTTAAAATTTTAATAAATGACTTGTAAGAGAACATAGAAGGACTGCTTATTCTAGTTCCAGAAGATATACAGCTGAGAGGGATAACACAATCAAGATTCAAAGAGAATTCAAGAGGATGGAAAAATGGCTGACTCTAACAAAATAAGTTTTTACATTTAGAATAAATGTAAAATCCTGCACTTGGGTTCCTAAACCCCAAGATTTTTTGTTTGGGATTTTTTTGTGGGGGAGGGTGAGCCTCAAGTGCAGACAGTTGAGTTAATCATACTCCTTAGTTCATATTCCATAATCATAATTGGTCTGTGCAAGGGTTTTTATTTTATTTCCATTCCCTGCTCCCATCTGCCTCCCCACTTCAGGCAACCATATATATTTTCTTAAAAGTGTATACTGTTATTTTGTGTTTCTGTGCATTTTTATTATATATTTTAAGTTTGCCCATCTTTGGAATGGGAAATGTAGCTTAGCAAAACATATACAACAATGGCCACATACTGAGGTAAGCTCAGTATGTATGTGATTAGTGGGATGCAAATTATTAAAAAACTAATGTAAAAAAATTTAAAAAGGGGGAAAAACTAATGTGCTATAAGGCTGCATTAATAGAGGACTAGTAATTAGCATAAGGAAGGGGATTATCCCACTCTGCTCTGCCTTGATTAGACTACACAGAGAGTACTGTGTTTAATTCTGGCAACTTCCTGCAGGAGAGGGATATAGAAAAACAGGAGAACATTCAAAGGAGAGTGATCAGTATGGCCAGGAAACTAGAAACCAGGTCATGATTCAGTTCTGGGTACTAAACTTTGAGGGATACCAACCTGCTGGAGCCTTTAGTTCTTTGCTTTTCTTTAGCAGATTACTTCCTAACTTCAAGTCTTAGTTCCCTCATTATATAAGTATCTCATGCCTCTGACCACCCTGAGCTCATTAAGTAGCAGAGGGCAGTTTGTGATCTCCCCGTCCAAGACCTGGTGTGAGAACAAATCATGAAACCCAAGAGGTGTGGCCATTTGAGTCACCACAGTTTTTCCCCAATTCTCTGTTAACCCTGATGCCAAAGGACAAATCATACAGGAAGTCAGTTGGGTTGTGTCCCGTAACAGGGGTCTCCAACAGCTGGAATCATCCCTGCCCAGCTGTCTTTGGGCATCATTTCTCTTTGCCAATTTTCCTATTAGCTGAATTCAAACTGTGGGAACGCAGTGGCACTTGCTGATGGAACAGATATTCCTAAACCTTCTCCTGAATCTCAGCCAGCACGAAGGGGGAGAGAAAACAAGCCATTTCCACATTTTCCCAGCTACAGCTGGAGAGGGTGTTAACAGTAAAATGTTGAGGTAAAGTATTAAGTAGACAAAGTTTGTCCTCAGTACTTTCACCCTTTCAAGTCCCAGGACCTCGCTATACTCTGCCTCATCTTGACTTGGCCACCTCAGGCTAGACAATTTCTAGACTCTTCTCTTCTTACACCTCTCTTCCCATGGCCTCAGTCAAAATTGATCTGTCCTGGGCCCCACTGCTTCAGAACTTATCTAGATGACTGGCTATTGTGTCATTTAATCTGGTTCCACAATTCTCTTGAGCAACCTTAGCCACACTGTCAGATCTTTAGGGCCAAGACAGTGCTGCTTTGGCATCTTGCCAGATAAGAACCAGCTTACTCAAAAACCAAAGCAGCTGCATGAGCCTGCTGTATCCCACCTGGCGAGAGGCCTCTCCTCCAGTCTGGCTCCCAACCTCTGCTCTGCCAGTTCACAGTGCCCTCAGGAATGTCAGTATCCCTGTGAACCTCATGCAAACTCCACCAGCCAGGCAGGGATTCAAACACTCCTGGCTACTGATTGCAGATGGGGGTGAGGGGAGCATATGCTGTGGCAACAGGTTATTATTTGGAGTAGGGGTTGCTCTTGGGCTCATTTTGAACACATGGATTCCAGGGTAATCCTTGGGGGCCCTGGTCTCCAATTACAACAAATAGCTATTTACTTTACATGGCCTTTGGAGACTATCCCCTCCCCCCAAGAAATCTATAATATTTTATATCTAAAGTCTGGCCTACTTTACCTTGCTGGAATGTTGACTGCTAAAGCACTTATGGAATGTTAAAGTTTCGATTTATTGAATACCCTGGCTGATTAACTCAAATGTGGAGGGAGGAGAGAGTTAGCAAACTCAAATGCCACCTCTTTCTTTGCCAAAAGCTAAACTGAGAAAGAGTAAGTATGTGTTTGAAAGTTGGCAGGGGAGGTTACAAAAGAGACAGCTTTGAGCAGTTATCATTTCCTTTACGGGAAATACGCGGAATTTCCAGGAAGTCAGGTAAGGTGGGAAGGGAAAAGGTGATGCAGAAGTGGTCCCAGGCAGTGTTTTTCGAAAAAGGCAAAACCAAAAATTAAGCAGTCAGTTAAGCAGCAGTGAAAATATCCCTTCCTCCTGCCTGTTTTATTTCCTTTGGTTTCTCCTTAAACTTAACACCCTTAGCAGGCCTGGGAGATGAAAAGAAATCAAGATGTGTCTTTAGGGAGGTAATTAAAGACCACTTACCCCAAGAGCCTATTACTGATTTATGTTGACCTTGTAGGTTATTTGGCTCAGCTTAGGCATGCAGCCAGACAAACACTTAGAGCCTCTGGGAGCTGTGTTCATAGTTTCTCCACCTTCACTGCCCCACCCCCACACTTCTCCATTATTTCATGACTTTTCTTTTCTTTTCTTTTTTTTTTTTTTATAAAAAATGAGCTACCCCAGTATCTTTAGGCCATTTCTGGGAGCCTCTGGGAGGCTCTGAGGCCAGGGTGGAAATCACATTCCTTCTGAAGAGGAACAAAAGGGGACTGCAAAGTCACAAGTGATGGAAGGGAAACGAGCCAAGTTAACACCCCCCACACACCTCATCACCCTTTTGAGAACCTGCTGCAAGTTTATACAGACACCTGCATCCCTCTGTTGCCCCCCCCCCCAACCTACTGTATTCCAGTTCTGAGTGCATTTTTCCAAGATGACATAGACCTCATTAGGGTTCCTGTCTGCTTCCAGCAAGGAAGGCCAACCTAAGTTGTTTGCTAGGCTTGGCCTTGCCCAGCAACTGGCCCCTACACCCCATTTTTTACGGTGCACACTAGATGAAACTCTAGCTAGGCATAGAGAATAGGATAGACTGGTTTAGTGGGAGGAATGAGAGAGAGTGAAAAAAAGAAGCGAAGAGTGTCAGGCTTGAGGGTAGGCTGAGCCTTTTACTGGCTTGGGGTGGAAGGTGCGGTTCTTGGATTATAGAGTCCTTGGGAGGAAACAGAGGGCATTAGGGGATTGAGGGGTGGGCAAGGACAGGGAGCTCTCATTGCACCTGCATAATGGCTTAGTAGAGAATAGGAAGTTGAAAATAAAAATTGCCAAATTGCTGAGGAGTGAACACATTTGTTTAGAAACCTAATGATCTCCGTTTATATGATCAAGTTTTATATTAATTGTGTAATTCGTTCTGTATGTGGGACAAGCAGCTGTACCTTTGAACAAGCTGTACAGAGTGATGGGCAGAGACAATCATGGATGGAGGTTGGACATTTCCTGTCCTGGGACCAGGAGACACCTGTTTCTGGGGCTGAGAGTGAGCCAGGATTTGTGCGGTTTCCCCAGTGAGACAAGGAGTCCAGAGGTATCTCAGGGCAAAAGCTGCTCCAGGGCTTGTGTTCTTATACAGTGGACCCTGGAGGCTTTCCTAGATCCCCGGTACCCAGCTCATGACGTGCTGCCTGGATTGACTCCTACCCTGGGCACAGCAACCCCGAGGTAGGCAGGTGCCACCGCTGCCCAGTCCCTGCCTGCCAAAAGCGACTCGGGCACAGGCCGCCCGCCCACCACGCCCATGGCCCACGCAGGCTACTACTGCTCTAGGCAATCGGCGCGACAGCCCTGCTACCCTCGAGGCCCGACCCCGCGGTGCAGCCGCGGCCGTCCCCCCCATCCCCCAGCGAGAACTTACACCATCTCCCAGTTCCACCTGCTTTCGTCCGAGGCGCTGCTTCCAGTTCCTAGAACGAACCCCTAGCTCCCTCGGGAGGGAGGGTGGGGAAAGGAGAGGCCGAATTTCAAGGCGCCCCTGCCCCCCACCCCCAACGCGTCCGAGGTGCCAGGCGCCCTGACGCCTTGCGGCTCAGGTCCGCACCGTCGTGTCGGGTCCGCCCTAAGCCCCTGGGGTCGTTGGCTCCCCACCGCGCCGTCCGCTCGCCTCCCGTCCCTCCAGGCCGCGTCCTCACCGAAGCGGCTGTGGTCGTGGCGAGTGCCGTGCACCGTGCCGTTGGGGAAGATCTCCAGGTGGAAGCCTGTGCGGCAGTAGAGCTGGCGGCGCCGCAAGATCCCCTTCAGGTGGGCGAAGTCTGTAGGCGAGCCGCGCTGCAGCTTCCCCTCGATCTGGCCCAGGCGCTCGTTCAGGAAACCCGGAGAGTCAGCTAAGGGCATGCTCCCCAGAGAGGAGGAGAAGCCATGCAGATCCCAGTCCAAGGAGGCGAAGACCGCCCCCACCTCCGCCATGGCGGGGCCGACGGCGGCGCGGGCTGTGCGGGGGGCGCGCGGACCGAGCCGGGGCCGCGGGGCGCGAACTGCCTTTCCCAGTGTCGAGCGCGGGCGATTCCGCGGCGCTGGCAAGCTCTCTTGCTCCGCGCTCTTCCGAGCTGCAGTCGACGTCTGTTCGCGTCCAAGGAACTTCTCAGCAGCGGGGAGCGTGGGGCAGCGCGCCCCTCCTGACCTTGCTCTCAGTCTAAGTGTCGCTTCCCCTCCGCATCCATCTCCCCAGGCCTCTCATAGCTGGTTTCCTCAAGCTATCAGATGCAAATGGCACTTTATATACATACCCACTCCCCTTACATTGACATATTGGATATTTAAATACAAGCCACACCTCACTGGCATCCACTTGGAGATTGGTGTGTGGGTTCTTCCCCCCCCCTTCTCACATCCATTTGGCTCTTTTTGGGAGAGGGAGGGGGAGACAGCGAGCGAGTTTCACTCCCTCTTTTATTTTGAAAAAAAAAAAGGCAGGAAAAAGCTACACATTGCAGTGAGGCATAACTGCTTTTGGCAGGTTTTTCTGAAACTGCTGATGAAATAACGGAGCTCAGTGCGTGGAAGCCGTTGGCGCCCACGGCCACTCAGGCCTGTTCCATGGGGTTCTGTTTGTTTGTCTGCTGCTCGCGGGCCGTCCCCACCTCCCACGCATCCTCGGGCTCGCCTTTGGAAAGTGGCGTGAGACCTGGGCTCGGGGATTCACGCACTTCTGAGCCCTTCTTACTCCCCAATTTGTCGAAGGCTGCGGAAGAGGCGTCTGGCCTGGGACAGGGGCTCCCTGGTTTCTTTGTTCTGCTGCCCCCTAAGCCCCACTCCCCACCTGTAGCTCGGCAGGAGGTTGAGGAAGTTAAAAATTCGGAGGCGAATGTAGCTATAAAATTTGGGAGTGGGAATGGTGGCAGTCCCTGCAGACACCAAGGTGGGGGCCTTAAGAGGTCTGAGAGGAGTGGGAAACCCCTCGGAGGAAAGAAGACATTTTTAAAAAGGGAGGTACAGTTTAGGAAAAGGAGAGGGGATTTAGAAATAGAGATCTTTTCGAAAAAATTATCTCCCCTGGCTTTCTGGGAGAGCTTTTACAAGGCTTTCAAGAGCAGGCTCGATGAGAGCCATTGGAAACATGATGGGGGCTTCCCCCTACTTCCTTTCTTGTTGGGAACAGGTGTTTCCTTGCTCTGTCCTGTGCCCTGCTTGGATATATTTTATCAGGAAGAGCGGGAGTTGGCGCGGGAACTGGCCGCAGCCGGGGGCTGCAGGCAGTGGCGAGAAGACCTGGGAGCAGGTGCTGGGCCTGCCCCGCGACCCCGCGCCTCTGTCCCACACCTGAACCCCGGGGCCCCTCTCGGGCCCTGACGCTCAAAGTCCTGCTCACCTGTTAAGCGGCGCTGTTGCTTGCAGATTACACTCAAGGCTCGCGCTAGCTACGCTGGTCGGCTCGGGCAGAAGCTGAGCCCAGCAAGCCTCCACGTTTTGCAGCGCCTCCTGCTGGAGACCCCGCGCCTTGCGGCGAGTTCAAACTTAGGATCGCCACGAGACAAGAAAGCCGATTCGGTTCAATTCAGTTAGTGCAATTCGACGTCCTACTCCTGGGCTCCCACGTGCACCCTGTGCTCACTCGTCAGTACGGTAACAATTCTTGGTTAGGAACGTCGTGGCTTGGTACTGGCGTGCCTCCCTAGCTCAAACGCTGTCTTACTCAATCACCGAACCTCCAGAGCCAAGCACAAAGTCTGGTACGTAGTAGGAGCTTCGAAATAATCTTCTGATGTGCTGAGTCATAGGGAACACAGACGCAAATGATCTTCCAATCATAGGGGACACAGAAATGCAAAAGATGACGCCCATATTGGAGTATTTAAGGATGAAATGATAGGATGCCTGAGGTTTGCTTTAAAATAATCCAAAGTAAGAGGACAGAAGGAATGGAGGTATAGATACAATAAGACGGTTCCTTTGTTGCTAATTGTTGAAGCTGGGTCATGGGTACATGAGGGTTCTTTATACTATTCCCCCTACTTGTTTTATATATTTGAAATTTTCCACAATAAAAAGCTTTTAAAAATGGGACTGACAGAAAACGACAACAAAGAAATCATTCCTTACTTCTCCCTGTCAAAGAGTTTGTGAATTTAGTGATAAGCTGGGGGAGGAGGGGTGAAGGTTAAGACAAGTACATAAATGAATAGAATACATGGCACCATAAGGTGCACAGTGCTGTGTGGATTCAGAAAGCAGAAAGAAGACTGATCTAGGGGTTTATGGCCAGGTTCTGGACCAAGGTGGCCTTTGCAATGGGCCTTAAAGGGAAGATGGGAAGGATTTTGCAAATTCAGATGGGCCACTTCTCAGAAGGGGAAGATAGTAACAAAGCAAGTAGAACAATTTTAATAGATAAAGACTAATTCTTGGGGTTTTTAGTGAGTGTCAAATAAAATAATGTAGCTAAAACTGCTTTGAGAGGCATGTGATGTAAAGGATTTAGATGTCTTTACCAAAAACAAACAAACAAAACAAACCTGTTGCTGTCGAGTCGATTCCGACTCATAGCGACCCTATAGGGCAGAGTAGAACTGCCCCATAAAGTTTCCAAGGAGCAATTGGTGGATTTGAACTGCCAGCTTTTGGTTAGCAGCCAAATGCTTAACCACTGCGCCACCAGGGCACGAATGATATAAATTATACACTGATAACAGCAAAGACCATTTCCTCAACAAGCACTTCAGGGAATTTCTGCTTTTCTTGTCCTACAACACTCCCAAAGTCACCAACCATAGTTGCAGTTCTGGCATCCTACTTCATTGAAGATCAGTGATGTAAACATTCATAATCCTGCTGGAGCTCTTTTCAGATTAAGCTGACTGATAATCCTGTTTTAAATAACATTTCCATGAAACACCCCAATTTACAGAGCACTTTCATGTAAGTTATTTAATTTTCACCACGTTGTGGAGTAGGAAGTGTTATTACTCCCATTTGGTTGTTGTTGGGTGCCTTTGAGTCAGTTCCGACTCATAGTGACCCTATGTGTAACAGAAGGAAACGTTGCTTGGCCCTGCCCCATCCTCATAATAGTAGGTATGGTTGAGCCCATTGTTGCAGCCACTGTGTCAATCCATTGTTGAGGGTCTTCTTCTTTTTCGCTGACCCTTTACATTACCAAGCAAGATGTCCATCTCCAGCAATAGTCCCCCCTGATAACGGGTTCGAAGTAAACGAGATGAAGTCTCACCATCCTCACTTCTAAGAAGCATTCTGGCTGTACTTCCAAGACAGATTTGTTCATTCTTTTGGCAGTCCATGGTATATATTCAATATTCTTCGCCAACACTATAATTCAAATGTGCCGATTCTTCTTCAGTGTTCGTTTTTCTTTTCCAGCTTTTGCATGCATACGAGGCGATTGAAAAGACCATGGCCAGGTCCTTCTTCCTAGTCTGTCTTAGTCTGGAAGCTCTGCTGAAACCTGTCCACCATGGGTGAGTCTGCTGGTATTTGAAATACTGGTGGCATAGCTTCTAGCATCACAGCAACATGCCAACCACCACAGTAGGACAAACTGACAGACAGGTGGTGGATTCCTATTTGAGAGATGAGAAAATAAACAGGTTAAGTGATTAGCACAGAATCATATAGCTTATAAGCAGCAAAGTCATAATTTGATCTCAGACCCATTGGGGGTAAATTAGTCTCAATTCATGGGCCTTGAGACAGATGTAAAGATCATTGTATTGAAGACAGTGAGATTTCAGAATGCTTTGGAAAACTTCCCACAGGACCCAACCTCAGGCCAGGGTTGTGCTGCATATATGGAATGAGAGGAAAATGTACACACAAAAAAGGAACTCACTGGATTCAGGTCATCACTTGTAAAGTGAAGATAACTGTACCCTTTCACAGTTTTATTGTGCAGATGAAATGAAATCACTGATTTAGAGTCACCAGCGTTATGTCTGGCACATGGAAGATACTCAAATCATCTGTGATTCCTTCCTTTTCTCCCAATACCTCACAGGTTGATGTGAGAAATAAAGCAACATATGTGAAAATGAAGTGGAAAAACAAAACTCCTTAAGAACAAGGAGAGTTCTGACTCAGGCTGTAAGTGACTAGAGACTAGGGGCAGCCTGCTGGGCTCTGTTCCTTGAGGAAGGATATAGTGATGCTAATAATATGGTGCTCACCCTCGCTCCCCCCACACAGCAGGGAGATGGGAGAGGATATCTAGAACTTTCATTCTGCCAAGTTCTTCATGTTCAGGACAACTTATTATTCTTTTTTTTTTAAATGAAACAGCCAATTTTATTCAAATTCTTCAAAATTTATACTCAATTTGTTGTTTCTAAAATGTGTGTCACACTTTATGTAATGGTTTTATCGTTGCATCTTTCTTTTACTTCTTCATCTTTTTTAAAAAAAGTTTATCAGTAGAAGCCAGAGTCTTGAGTTGCCCAGTTAGGAGCCTCTGACCTACTATTCTGATTAAGTTTCTTCTCAATATTCATGGCCAACATCTGGCTTCTAAATGAAAGGCTTTTTGGTCTTTTCAATCACTTGCTGATAGGGTGAGACTGCATTGTTACCCATAACCACATGACCTAATTTAGAATCAGTCTTGGCATCCAGTCTTGCATTTCTAATCAAATTCACAATCCACGTTTCAGCTTCTTCTGGGGTCATGTTCAGTTTATGAGCCAGCATGTTAATGCTGATACACTGATGGATGAGACAAAGAGTCTCAAATATGAAGAGACGGGCATTTTCATTGGAATCCTCAAGATAAGCCACTAAGAAGTAATTCACAAACACTGATTCACATTCCCTCAGCTTTTTCTGAGCCCCATCAAAGTTAAAGTTAACATATAAGCATTCAACAAACTATGTAATTGGGTCTTTATATGTGTAAGATTACAGTTGAATAAGCTCGACTAGGTCTTTCAGCGCCTGCCAGTGTTTTTGAACATCTTTGTTTGTTATGACTGCTGTAGTGAAATAGCGGAGAATATGTGGACACATAGTCTGAATTGCATTAATATACTGTGGCTGCTAAAGGAAGAGATCAATAATGTTATCGCTCCCTTTGGGGTGGTTGAAACAAACAGATACCAGTGAATGAGCCATGTTCGCTGCTGAAGAGACTGGAGTGGAGAACTCACAGAATTATTATCTATGGTCTCTTTTAAGCATGTAAGGTCTTCCATGGCTGCATCCCGATTCTGCATTAAGATTTCAGAGGCCAGTTTTCCCCAAAGTGAACTCAAAGCATTTCTATCTGTTGCTGGAACCAGAACTCTAAAAAAGTAAAGATATTCTGCTGCTCCTGAGTAATTCCCGCATTCATATTGGAATTTCGCATACCTGTAGAGAGTGTCTACATATTCCTGCCTAAAACCGTGCTTGTCCGCCAGGTAGTCAAATAACATCCGACCATCCCTGGTTGACTGCAATTGCCTTGTAGTTTCTGGATCTTCAAACATCTTCACAATTGGTTCTGTTTCTGCCTGAAGTTGTTTCAGTTGTGTAAGAACTGTGGTTCTTTTTTCTCTTAAAGCATGAGGAATATCATTGGAATAAAGGTTTTTGTATATCCATAGCAAAGTCTACCATGTTGGTATCACTAAGAAGATTCAATTTCCCTTGTAATAATTCTTTTTCATTATATATCTCCTTTATGGAGAAAAACACAAGCAGTGGAACAACTAGATGCCAATCCAAAAAATGTGTGATTCAAGTAGTCAGGTCGTGCTCTGCCATCTTGCCAAGTAAAAGGGACAACTTATTATTCTTATTTTTTTCCTTCCTAATTCATTTTCCCTGAGAAAGGGCAGAGGAGATGTACTGCTAGGCAAATCCTGCAGGGTGCAGTTAATGACATCAGTTGCTCCTATTTACTGAGTGCTTTCCTTTGTTAAAAAAGGAGCCCTGGTGTGCAGTGGTTTAGCGCTTGGCTGCTAACTGAAAGGTTGATGGTTGGAACCAACCAGCTGCTCCTCAGGAGAAAGATGTGACAGTCTGCTTCCATAACCTGTTGGGCAGTTCTACTCTGTCCTATAGGGTCACTGTGAGTTGGAATCAACTGGATGGCAACAGGTTGGTTTCCTGTGTTAAAGTATTGCCCTGGGTACTTTGCATGCATTATCTCCTGTAAGCTCTGTCACAACTCTCAGAAATAGTTTTATTCCCATTTTACAGGTGAAGAAGGTGAGGCCCAACAAGATTCAATAACTAGTAGTAGAAGTAGGACTTAAACCCAGGTAGTTCTTAACCATTGATATTAAGTTAGGGCCTAACCAAAACACTATACAGCTTCAATCTACTTACTTCAAAAAGAACTTATCTTGCTCCTTTGTCCTGTGTTCTTCCCCTCCCCTTTTGCCTTCCTCACTTTACATGGACAGCAGTATAGTATAGTCGTTGCACACTCCAGCTCTGGTATCAGACTGCCTGGGTTCAAACCCCAGGTTTAAGTTGATGTGGGTACTGGAGCCTCAGTTTCCTCATCCATTCCATGCAGATGATGATAATAGTCATCACCTCATAGGGTTGCTGTGAGGTTTAAATGAAATAATACACAGAATATACTTAGAACCGTGCCTGACACATATTAAGTGGTCATTGTTCGTAATATTATTTACATCCTATCTGGATCCAGCCGTATTTCCTCCCCAGGTTTCCTAAAACTATGCTCATTTTTTTCCTAAAGGAGAGAAGAAGTAGATAAGAACACTGACCAAATCATCCCATAGCAATTAATTCCAATCTTATTAATCTTTCTGTGTAGTATTGGTCCAGTCTTGTTCTCTCTGGGCTTTAGAAGACCTGTCTCAGAAACGGGGTGACCAAACTGTAGGCACTGTGTGGGCAAGCAGATAGTGAGGAAGTGGAGGCCTGGAAAAACAGGAAATTGTTCATTTGTATTGAACATTCTTAACTAAGTGACAGGCACTGTTTGAAGTGCCTTACATTTAAATCACATAACACCACCACGCTATTATCATCCCTAATTTTAACAAAAGGTGAAACTAAAGTCTAGAGAGGTTAAGTAACTTGCTCAAGGTCATATAACTAGTATGTGATGGGCCTGGAATTCAGACCTGGCGCCTGGCTCCAGAGACCTTTTTCAACAGAGAAAGTGTTGTAACACGACCCAATCCTCTTCTGGAAAAGGAAAACCCAGGTTAAAAGAACATTTTTAAAATTTATTTTTATTTTTAGTCCTTGGTGATTTGTAGCTAGAGTTTGAGAATTCTGCAAAAAATCAGACTACCTTCCTTCTCCCCACCTTCAACTCTAGGGCCTGGAGAGGAAAGGATAGCTCTTTGGCTGGGACTTTATCTGTCTGGTTAGTCTCCTGCAGTGACACTTAGCCACAAGTCTCCTTTGTCTCTGCTGTCATTCTGCTGTAGGCCTACCTGTAATGTTTGTGGGGGGGGGGGGGGGGGGTTAATAGACAATTTATCCTGGCTGCAACTTAGCATTATCTGGCAGGTGATGACATCTTTGTGAAATGATCTATTAGTTCTCTGAGAAGAACAAGACACAGTGGAATGTGGCTCCAACCCTGGCAACCTGGGTCACTTCTTGCATTGATCAGGGTTCTTCAGAGAAACAGAACCAATAGGATATATATATATAGTCAGATAGATAGATAGATAGATAGATAGATAGATAGATGTCACTTAGAGGACTACGGTGCTCCTGATCCAAGCCGTGATATTTTCAATTGCCTCATATGCATGCAAAAGCTAGACAATGAATAAGGAAGACCGAAGAAGAATTGACACCCTTGAATTATGGTGCTGGCGAAGAATATTGGATATAATATGGACTGCCAGAAGAATGAACACATCTGTCTTGGAAGAAGTACAGCCAGAATGCTAATTAGAAGTGAGAATGGCAAGACTTCGTCTCACATATTTTGGACATGTTATCAGGAGGGACCAGGTCCTGGAGAAGGACATCATCCTTGGTAAAGTAGAGGGTCAGCCAAAAAGAAGAAGACCCTCAACGAGATGCATTGACACAGTGGCTGCAAAAATGTGCTCCAACATAGCAATAATTGTGAGGATGGTGCAGGACTGGGCAATGTTTCGTTCTGTTGTATATAGGGTTGCTATGAGTCAGATCTGACTCGAGGACACATAACAACAAAAACAAGAACAACACATAAACACACATGATTTATTTTAAGGAATTGGCTTGTGCGATTGTTGGGGCTGGCAGTGTATAACATCTATAGGGCAGGCTGGCAGGCTGGAAACTTGGTAGCAGTTTCATTACAGTCTTTTTTTTTAAATTATGCTTTAGGTGAAAGTTCACAGCGCAAATTAGCTTATTAGACAGTTAATATACAAATTGTTTTGTGACATTGGTTGCCAATCCCATGATGTGTCAACACTCTCCCCTTCTCCACTCCAGGTTCCCTGTTTTCATTTGTCCAGTTTTCCTGTCCCTTCCTGCTTTCTTGTCTTTGCTTGTTGGGCTGGTGTGCCCATTGGTCTCGGACACATGACTGAACTACTAAGCACATGCCTCACGTGTGTTATTGTTAACCCTACAGACCTGTCTAATCTTTGACTAAAGGGTAAACCTCAGGAGTGACTTCAGTACTGAGTTAAACTGATCTCCAGAGGCCATACTCTTGGGATTTCTTTAGTCTCTGTCAGACCAGCAAGCCTGGTCTTTTTTTTTGTGTGTGTGTGTGATTTTCAATTTTGTTATACATTTTTCTCCAGGTCTGTCCAGGACCATTTATTGTAATCCCTGCAAGAACAGTCAGTGGTTGTTGTTCTGGGCTTAGTCTGGTGGAGGTTGTGGTAGTTGTGGGCCATCAGTCCTTTCTACTAATCTTTCCCTTGTGTCTTTGCTTTTCTTCATTCTCCTTTGCTTCAGTTGGGATGGGACCAGTAGATGTTTCTTAGATGGCTGCTCACAGGCTTTAAAGATCCCAGACACTACTCATCACAGTTGGATACAGAACATTTTCTTTACAGACTATGTTATGCCAATTGAGCTAGATGTCCCCCGAGATCATGGTCCCCCACTCAGCTCAGTAACTCAGTCCCTCAGGGTGTTTGGATGTTTCTGTGAAGCTTCTATGACTCTGCCTTGGTCAAGTTGTACTGACTTCCCCAGTATTGTGTAATGTCTTACCCTTCACCAAAGTCAACACTTATCTGCTATCTAGTTAGTGTTTTTCCCTCCCTTTCCCGCCCCTGTCTCATAACCATCAAAGATTGTTTCTCTTTGTGTGGAAACATTTTCATGTGTTTTTATGATAGTAGTCTCATACAGTACTGGTCGTTTTGTGATCGACTTATTTCATTCAGCACAATGCCCTCCAGATTCATCCATGTTGTGAGATGTTTCACAGATTCATCATTGTACTTTTTCATTGTGTAGTATTCCATTGTTTGTATGTACCATAGCTTGCTAATCCATTCATCTGTTGATAGGCAGTTAGGTTGTTTCCATCTTTTTGTTATTGTGAATAATGCTGCAATGAACATGGGTGTGCATATGTCTATTCGTGTGATGGCTCTTATTTCTCTAGGATATATTCCTAGGAGTGGGATTGCCGGATCGTATGGTATTTCTATTTCTAGCTTTTTAAGGAGGCACCATATCATTTTCCAAAATGGTTGTACCCTTTCACATTCCAACAGCACCAGTGCATAAGAGTTCCAATCTCTCCATAGCCTCTCTAACATTTACTATTTTCTGTTTTTTTGATTAGTGCCAGTAATGTTGGGGTGAGATGGTTTCTCACTGTAGTTTTGACTGAATTTCTCTAATGGCTAGTGATCTCGAACATTTCCTCATGTATCTGTTAGCCTCCTGAATATCTTCTTTGGTAGTGTCTATTCATATCCTTTGCCCATTTTTTAATTGGATTATTTGTCTTTTTATTGTATAAGTGTTGAATTTCCTATAGATTTTAGAGATTAGACCTTTGTTGGATATGTCATAGCCAATTTTTTTCCCCAGTCTGTAGGTTCTCTTCTTACTCTTTTGGTGCAGTCTTTTGATGAGCATAAGTGTTAAATTTTTAGAAGATCCCAGTTATCTAGCTTATCTTCTTGTGTTTGTGTGTTGTTAATTATGGTTTGTATCCTGTTTATCCTGGATATTAGAGCCACTAGTGTTGATCATATTTTTTCTTCAATTATCTTAACAGTTTTTTGTTTTATATTTAGGTCTTTGATCCATTTTGAATTAGTTTTTGTGTATGGAGTGAGATATGGGTCCTGTTTCATTTTTTTACAGATGGACATCCAGTTTTGCCAGCACCATTTGTTAAAAAGACTGTCTTTTCCCCATTTGATGGACTTTGGGCCTTTGTCAAAGATCAGGTGACCATAGGTGGATGTATTTACATCTGGGTTCTCAATTCTGTTCCAATGGTCAATGTGTCTGTTGTTGTACCAATACCAGGCTGTTTTGACTACCGTAGCTGTATAGTTAAGTTCTGAGGTCAGGTACTGTGAGGCTCCCTACTTTGTTCTCTTTCTTCAGTAATGCTTTACTTATCCAGGGCCTCTTTCCTTTCCATATGGTAATTAGTTTTTCCATCTTGTTAAAGAATGCTGTTGGTATTTGGATAGGGATTGCATTATATTTGTAAATTGCTTTGGGTAGAATTGACATTTTCACAATGTTGAGTCTACCTATCCATGAGCATGTATGTATTTCCATTTATGTAGGTCTGTTTTGGTTTCTTGCAGTATTGTTTTGTAGTTTTCTTTGTATAGGTCTTTTATGTTCCTGGTTAGATTTATTCCTAAGTACTTTATTTTTTTAGGGGCTAGTATAAATGGTATTGTTTTCCTGATTTTTTCATCGTTCTCTTTATTGGTGTATAGGAATCCAGCAGATTTTTGTATGTTTATCTTGCATCCTGCTACTCTGCTGAATCTTTCTATTAGTTCCAGTAGTTTTCTTGTGGAGTCTTTTGGGTTCTCTATGCATAGTATCGGAAACCCTGTATAGTATCATATCATCGGTGAATAGGGATAGTTTTACTCCTTCCTTACCAATTTGAATGCCCTTTATTTCTTTTTCTTGCCTTATTGCTCTAGCTAGGACTTCCAGCACAGTGTTAAATAGGAGTGGCGATAAAGGGCATCCTTGTCTTGTTCCCGTTTTCGGGGGGAATGTTTTCAGCCTCTCTCCATTAAGAATGATTTTAGCTGTTGGTTTTGTATAGATGTCCTTTATTATGTTCAGGAATTTCCCTTCTATTCCTATCTTATTGAGAGTTTTTATCAGGAATGGGTGTTGGACTTTGTCGAATGCCTTTTCTGCATCGATTGAAATGATCATGAGATTCTTTTCCTTTGTTTTATTTATGTGGTGGATTACATTGATTGATTTTCTAATGTTGAACCATCCTTTCACACCTAGTATGAATCCCACTTGGTCGTGGTGTATTATTTTTTTTGATATGATGCTGAATTCTATTGGCTAGAATTTTGTTGAGAATTTTTGCATCAATGATGCTGAATTCTATTGGCTAGAATTTTGTTGAGAATTTTTGCATCTATATCATGAGAGGTATTGGTCTGTAATTTTTTTTTGTGGTGTCTTTGCCTGGTTTTGGTATCAGGAATATGCTGGCTTCATAGAATGAATTCAGAAGTATCCTTTCCTTTTCTGTGTTCTGATATAGTTTGAGTAGTACTGGTGTGAGGTTTTCTCTGAATGTTTGGTAGAATTCTCCAGTGAAGCCATCTAAGCCAGGACTTTTTTTTGTTGGGAATGTTTTTATTACATTTTCAATCTCTTCTCTTGTTATGGATCTGTTCAGATTTTATACCTCAGTTTGTGTTAGTTTAGGTAGGTAGAGTGTTTCTAGAAATTTGTCCATTTCCTCTAGATTTTACAATTTGTTGGAGTATAGTTTTTCATAGAACTCTGTTATGATCCATTTTCCTTCAGTTGGGTCTATTGTAATGCCCCCCATTTCATTTCTTATTTGGGTTATTTGCTTCCTCTTCTGTTTTTCTTTTGTTAATTTAACCAGGGGTTTGTCGGTTTTGTCGATCCTTTCAAAGAACCAACTTTTGGTTTTGTTGATTCTTTCTATTGTTTTCCTCTTCTCTATTTCATTTATTTCTGTTCTGATCTTTATTATTTCCTTTCTTCTGGTAACTATGAGCTTCTTTTGCTACTCTCTTTCTATTTGTTCGAGATGTAGATCTAACATTTTGATTTTGTCCCTTTCTTCTTTTTTAATGTGTGCACCTATTGCTATAAATTGACCTTTGAGCATTGCCTTTGCTGTGTCCAAAACATTTTAGTATGTTATGTTTTAATTCTCATTTGATTCTAGAAAATTTTTTTTTACTGCGTGTTTGATATCTTCTATTATCCAGTGGTTTTTATGCAAGGTGTTATTCAGTATCCATGTATTTGATATTTTTTCTTGCTCTTCCTGCTATTAATTTCTACTTTTATGACATTGTGATCAGAGAAGATGTTTTGTATTATCTCAATATTTTGGATTTTGTTGAGGGTTACTCTGTGACCTAAGATGTGGTCTATTCCAGAGAATGTCCCATGTGCATTGGAGAAGAATGTATACTTTGCTGCTGTTGGGTGCAGTGTTCTACATAGGTCTATATGGTCAAGATGGTTGATTGTGGCCTTTAGATCTCCTGTATCTTTGCTGAGTTTCTTTCTAGATGTTCTGTCTTTTACTGAGAGTGCTGTGTTGAAGTCTCCTACTATTATTGTGGAACTGTCAATTTCTCTTTTCAGTGCTGTTAGAATTTGTTTTATATATTTTGGAGCCCTGTTGTTGGGTGCATACGTATTTATTATGGTTATATAATCATGGTGGATTGTCCCTTTAATCATTGTATAATGTCCTTCTTTGTCTTTTATGATGAATTTTGCCTTATGGTTTGTTTTATCTTCGATTAGTATTTATACTCCTGCTCTTTTTTGGTTGCTGTTTGCTTGATACTTTTTTCCATCCTTTAATTTTTAATATATTTATGTATTTGTGTCTAAGGTGTGTCTCTTGTAGACAGCATACTGATGGTCATGTTTTTTAATCCATTCTGTCACTCTCTGTCTATGGGTGCATTTAAGCTATTTGCATTCAGTGTAATTGTCGATAGGCGTGAGTTTATTGCTGTCATTTTATAGTGCTTTTTTGTGGTTCTGATGTTTTCTTTGTTCCCCTTATTCTCCTATGCTGAGTTCCATTTGTTTGTGAAATTTCGTTTCGTTTTTGTAGATTTTGTGTTTACTGAGACTTTATGTTTTTCTTCTTTATTTTGATAAGTAACTTTGCTAACTTTCTTTGTGGTTACCTTGAAATTTACCCCTACCTTCCTAAATTTGAACTAGTCTTTTATTACTTGATATTGCCTTGCCTTCCTCTCCATTTGAAAGTTCTATACCTACCCAGTTTATTCCCCCCTTTATTGTTCTGACTTTGTCGTCATTTACAGATTGAGGTCTCTAGTTCCCTGTTTTGAGTCTTTTAGTTTTGTTTTATCCTTGAGAGTTCATTATCTAGGTCAGTATTTGACTGATACTGACCTATGTCCTAGATTCAGGTTATTGTCTGATGTTTTTATTTCTGCAACTGAAGGACTCCCTTTAATAATTCTTGTAAGTTTGGTTTGGTTGTTACAAATTCCCTTAATTTCTGTTTATCAGGAAATGGCCTAATTTCACCATCATATTTGAGAGAGGTTTGTAGGATATATTATTTTTGGTTGTCAATTTTTTTCTTTCAAGGTTTTAACTATATCATCCCATTGCTTTCTTGCCTCCATAGTTTCTGCTGATTAATCAGAGCTTAGTCTTATTGTTTCCCAGTTGTATGTGACTTTTCGTTTTTCTCAAGCTGCTCTCAGGATTCTTTCATTGTCTTTGGTTTTGGTGAGTGCGATTATGATATGTCTTCGTCACATTCTTTTGGGGTCTAAAGTATATGAGGTTCATTGAGTTTCTTAGATGGTCAGCTTTTCATCTTTCATGATATAAGGAAAGTTTTCTGTCAGCAAGTCTTCAATAATATTCTCTGTGTTTTTTGTTTTCTCCCCCTGTTCTGGAACTCCGATCACATGCAAATTTTACTCTTGGTTGTATCCCACATAATTCTTTGGTTTTCTTCATTTATCTTCATTTTTTCTCTAATTTTTCCTCAAACAAAGTGGCATCCATGGATTTGTCTTCAATTTCACTGATTCTGTCTTCCATGGTTTCAAATTTGCTCGAAAAACCTTCCATTGTATTGTCCATTTCTGAAATTTTATTGTTTACTTTTGGATTTCTAGTTTCTGTTTTTATACGATTTCTAATTGTTTATTTATTTATTATTTATTTATTTATTTATTTTTATTGTACTTCAGGTGAAGGCTTACAGAACAAATAGTTTCTCATAAAACAGTAGTACAAATATTGTTTTATGACATTGGTTAACAACCCCACAACCTGTCAACTCTCTAACTTCTCAACCTTTTTTTTGGTGAAAATACACATAGCCAAAGATACACCATTTCAAAAATTTCTACATGCACAGTTCAGTGACATTGACTA
>NW_004443996.1:14336663-14338944 GCF_000243295.1 Trichechus manatus latirostris
TAATCTGAGCTTAGTCTTATTGTTTCTCCTCTGTATGTGACTTCTTGTTTTTCACGAGCTGCTCTCAGGATTCTTTGTTTGTCTTTGGTTTTGCCGTGTGTGATTATGATATGCCTTGGTGATTTTCTTTTGGGGTCTCTCCTATGTGGGGTTCGTTGAGCTTCTTGGATGGCCATGTTTTCATCTTTCATGATATTGGGGAGATTTTCTGTCAGTAGTTCTTCAATGATCTTCTCTGTGTTTTCTGTTTTCTCCCCCGTTCTTGCATTCCCAACACTCGAAAATTTTTGCTTTTCATTGTGTCCCACATAACTCTCAGGGTCTCTTCATTTTTCTTTGTTCGTTTTTCTGAGTTTTCTTCAAACAGAGTTGTATCGAAGTGTTTGTCTTCAATTCCAGTGATCCTGTCTTCCACTGTTTCAAATCTGCTTCTCAGCCCTTCTATGACACCGTCCATTTCTGAAATCTTGTTGTTTATCTTTTGGATTTCTTATTGTTGTCTTTTTATAATTTTTAGCTGTGAATTTATTTTGGCATTTTGTTCCTGCATTATTTTCCTGAATTCTTCCAATTTTTTGGTCTGTATTTTCCATGAATTTGTCTATTTTTCCACGTTTGTCAGCTTTTTCCCTCAGCTGTTGGAGAATTCTGAGTATTAGAGATTTGAATTCCCTATCAGGTAGTTCTACTGCATTTTCTTCCACTGGAGAGTCATCTGGTGTTTTATTTTTGACACGTACTGGAACCATCCTGTCCTGTTTTTGTAAATGTTTTGATATTGTCTTTTGTCTTCGGGGCATTCAGTAGTTATTTTTCTCATTTATTGATTGTAGATTTATTTGTTTCGTCCTTTTTTTTTAAATTTGACTGTGTCTGAGCAGATGGACTGTGAGTTCTTTGTTGTTTGCTCATCTGTGGGCACAATACTTTTCGCCTCCTTCTCCAAGTGGCAGGGTCAGTCACTCAGATATGGTATTGCACGGCAGGTCTAGCTGAAGTGGAGTTACTGGGACGGGTTCTTTGTGGCATTTACTACAGCCACCAAAGCGTGTCGGTAATCAATGCAGGGCAGGTTCCAGTAAGCTGTGCCTGTGCTGCTTTGTGGTGTGATGTCAAGCGCACAGTGCAGGTAGGCAGGATGCAGCGGGGATATTGTTATGTGTGGAGCTAAGATGGATATGGGAGAGATGAGAGAGGAATAGGAGTCAAAAACATAGAAACAAACAGAAAAGAATGCTAGGGGAGCTTGCCGTTGGAGTGGAGAGATGAGAGACTATGAAATGGAGAAAAACAGAAAGGGGAAGAGGAGGAAAAGAATGAATAAATAAAAATTGGAAAGGCTAAAGAACCGCGAAGTTCCCAGGGATCCCACCGGTGCAGCTATGAGGTCTGGGGAAGTCGTTCTCAGGTGTTGCAGTACAGCCTGGCTAGAAAGCGTAGAGGTATACAACGCCAGGTATTCAGGGAACAGAAAGAGAAGGAAGATATAGAGAGACGAGAAACTGAGCAATGAAGAAAGACAAAAAGGGAAAAAGAGGGAGAAGAATACGAAGCAAATTAAAAAATAAAGAACAAGAAAGGCTCCCAAAAAAAACAGAAAAAAATAACTAACGAAAAAAGAAATGCCCTCAGGGATCCCTCTGCACGTCTGTGCAAGCCGAGGGGGAAGTCTCCTTCCCTTGCAGCTCCGCCTGGCTAGAAAGGGCTCCCAACTCAAGAAAAGGAAAAGAAAACAATCAAGCAATTCAAAACATACAAACGAACAAAAGCTCTGGGGTCCCACCAGCGTGGCAGCCCAGACCGGGAAGGAGCTCCACACTTGAACGGAGCTCCACAGCCCCTTAGGAAGAAGCAAATATGTCGCACGGAGCGAGGTGTTTGAGTGAAAGGTAGGGGAGGTGGTGAGAGGTAAGGAATAGATCAAAAGAAGCAGAAAAAAGAGCAACACTAGCAGCCAACAAATGGCACCCAGAGAGCCGGCCCATTCAGATGTGTGGAATCCAAGCAGCCTGTGTTTCCCAGTCAAGAGATCGTGGCCGCGGGAAGCAGAGGAAACCGAGTCGGGGTGAAGACGGGTGGGGGGTGGGAAAGCGTATATCGCAAATTACTGGTTGTTTTGTCTCCCGCTGGATGCTCCGTGAAGCTGCTTTCTTGTACCCCCTGTTTGCTGGTTTCTGATAGGAGTCCAAGATGGCGGATCCACGCTGCATTAGCTGGTAGGGGACCTCTGCATGAATCTCTCCTCGCTCTCCGTTCTCTGTCAGTTTTCTCACTCCATTTG
>NW_004443996.1:14339044-14343544 GCF_000243295.1 Trichechus manatus latirostris
TCTCTGTCAGTTTTCTCACTCCATTTGGTGCTTGGCTGAGTTCTTTATCTCTTCATTTGATGTTTTAGGGTTTCAGGATTGTTGTATTCTCTATTCGGCTTAGTTTTTCAGATAGTTGCTGTGGAGGGACGGTGTGGTGCTCCTGCCTAGCGTGCCATTTTTCCCCAAATTCTGTTTATTTATTTTTACATATTGTTCTTGTATTATTTTCCTGAATTCTCCTATTGCTTTGTCTGTGTTTTCCTTGATTTTGGCTATGTTTTGGTTGGTTTTGTCTTTGTTTTCCATGATTTTGCCTGCGTTTTCCTTGATCTCTTTCCTAATCTCTTGGAGATCCCTGAATATTAGACTTTTGAATTCCCTATCAGTAGTTCCAGTGCCTTTTCTTCTGCCAGAAGGTCAACTGGTGGTTTATTCTGGTCATTTACTGGAGCCATCTTGTCCTGTTTTTTTGTATGTTTTGATACTGTCTGCTGTCTCTGAGACATTCATGTATTGTTTTCTTTAATTATTCACTGTAGGTTTGTTTGCTTCGTCCTGCTTTTTTGTTTTGTTTAGTTATGTTTGGGCTGGTGGGCTGGGCATGCTTTTTTGCTTGCTCATCTGTGAGCTTTTTATAGTTCGCACCACCTTGTCCTGGTGTGCAAGGCTAGTCGCTCAGTGGATGAGATAATCTGGGCTCCTCCTTGAGTTGCAGCCAACAAATGTGGTCTTAGCCCTGAGTGTGTCCGTGCTGTACCTCTATATCCTATTGAGAATTCCGTGGAGGTGCCTTTCTGCTTGCAGAGTTGTTGGTTTTATTTGAAGATAGCCATGCTGATTCATGCCATTTGTCCAGGAACCTCCACTACGTATCTCTATTCCTTCCCCATTTTCAATTAGTTTCTTCTTTCTCCTCAGTGACTTCAGATCTAATACTTCATCCCTTTATTTAACTTTCAGCGTTCCAGGATTGACGTCTGTATCAGTTTTACTTGGTTTCTTGGGTCTTTGTTGTAGCACTATGGCTTGGTGCATCTGACTATTCTGCCATCTTGGCTCCCCTCTTGGAATGACATTACAGTCTTGAGACAGAATTTCTTCCTTCCTGGGAAAACTCAGTTTTTGCTCTTAAGGCCTTCAATTGATTGGATGAGGTCCAAACCACATTAAAATCCATTGCTTTCAAGTGGATTATGACTCATATAAGTCACAGAGTAGACCTGCCCCATAGGATTTCTAGTGCTGTAACCTTACAGAAGCAGACTGCCACATCTTTCTCCTGTGTATCAGCTGGTGGGTTCGAACTGCCAATCTTTGGTTAGTAGCTGAACTCTTAACCACTGCACCACCAGGTCTCCTTCAACCCACATTATCAAGGGTAATTTCCTTTGCTTATAGTCAATAGAGGGAGGCAGGGCCAAGATGGCAGAGTGGTCAGATGCTTCTGGTGGCCCCTCTGACAACAAAGACCGGACAAAACAAGTGAATCTATTATATATGACAATCTCGGAGTCCTGAAGGTCAAAAGCAAAGTTGAGGAATTGGACTGATGGACAGGGGGAGGGAGAGATGGTTCAGAAGCAGCGAGGAGTTTCTAGAACCGACCTGGTGGTAGCCAGAGCACTTCAGGCCAGTTCAGCTCATGGTGCATGGTGAGACAAGCAGTGGCGCGTGAGAGGCATTTTCCACATCAGGAGAGACCCAGCAGCAGAGAGTCTACTCAGCCATCCATAACCAGTGAGAAGCAGCCCTTGATTGATGAAAGAATTACTTGCATCTGGCCTACCACACAGACCAAAAACACCCCCCCTTTGGGAAAAACCTCCTTTCCATTTACCTCCCCACTCTCTGCTCTGCACTGAGTCCAGGGTGGATTCAGAAATTGCCGAGTCCCCTGGGTCGGAAGTAAAGCCCGTCACATGCCCTGAGTCAGTCTCATGGCCTTGGAGAGGGAACAAATTAACAAATGGGAAAAAATAATCTGCTGGTTTCCTTAAGCCAGGAACTCAGGGTAGGCACAGCTCTTTTACCTAGGCACAGGCCTAAGGGGTCCACGGACTGAGTGCCTTTCCCCCTGCATAGACTTGTGTGGGCCCATTTCAACAGTGTAGGCCCTCATTAACACAGTACAACAGGGTGTATACCTGAAATCTAACTTCAACTGTTTCAGCTGTGAAGCAGCAGGTTCATGACATTTGACACTGCTCTGCCCATTAAGCAGGGTCTTCACCTACCCACATCAGGGGCCTGAGGTTTGGTGGCTCCACTCATGCCACCTAGACACTTGCGACAGGGGCCCAAGAATAAGAGGTGCCCCCCAGTCCTTACAGCCAACAGCACTGAGTGCTCATAATTGGCTGCAAAACCCACCCACCTATGTGCTCTAGGGATCAGGGACACACTTTCCTCTTGGACACTCGGGGGTGGCTGTCAGCCCCCTGCCTTGCTCAGCCTATGTCCCCCTGCTGCAGCTGGATGCCTAGGCCTACACCGATCAACCATGCCTGTATAGGACTGTAGGCGAGAGCCTGCACCACAAACTTGGAGGCCAACTGCCTGGACACCTGAGCTGAAGCCATAAGGAAGAGTGAGCAGACTCCTGGGCTCATATACTTAGTGGCAAGTCTGGCCACCTGGTGGCTGGACGTTGGAGCTTCAGGGGCTCTGGTGATTGGGCCAGCTCACATAAGCAGCTTATTTGGGTATATTAAAACAAGAAGCTAGGACACAGTAAGCATACATAAAGTAAATAAGTATAATAACTTATTGATGGCTTGGAGACAACAGTCAATATCAACTCACATAAAGAGGCAGACCATAATGGCTTCAGCAAGCTCCCAAAATAAAGAATCTAGAAATTTTCCAGAGCAAGAAAATTTCTTGGAATTACCAGAGGCAGAATACAAAAGAGTAATATAAGAATTCTACAAGAGATCAGGAAGGAAATTAAGCAAAACACAGATCAAGCAATAGAGGAACTCAAGAAGATTAGAGAAGAGCATAATGACAAATTTAAGAGACTGCAAGAATCCACAGACAGAAAGCAATCAGAAATCCAGAAGTTTGACAGTAAAATTTAAGAATTAGACAACTCAGTAGAAAGTCATAGAAGCAGAACTGAGGCAATGGAAGTCAGGATTAGTGAGATTGAAGGTAAAGCACTTGACACCAACTTATTTGAGGAAAAATCAGATAAAAGGATTTAAAAAAATGAAGAAACACTAAGAATTATGTGGGACTCTATAAAGAGGAGTAACCTACGAGTAATTGGCGTACCAGAACGGGGGAGGGGGGACAACAGAAAATACAGAGAGAATTGTTGAAGATTTGTTGGCAGAAAACTTCCCTGATATAGTGAAAGATGACAAGATATCTATCCAAGATGCTCATTGAACCCCACACAAGGTAGATCCCAAAAGAAAGTCACCAAGACATATTATAATCAAACTTGCCAAAACCAAAGATAGAGAACTTTAAGAGTGGCTAGGAATAAAGGAAAAGTCATCTACAAAGGAGAGCCAAGAAGACTAAGCTTGGACTACTCAGCAGAAACCATGCAGGCAAGAAGGCAATGGGATGACATATATAAAACCTTGAAGGAAAAAAACTGCCAGCCAACAATTCTATATGCAGCAAAACCGTCTCTCATATATGATGGTGAAATTAGGACATTTACATATAAATAGAAGTTTAGGGAATTTGCAAAAACCAAACCAAAATGACAAGGAACACTAAAGGGAGTCCTCTGGTTAGAAAATCAATAACATCAGATAACTACACAAGACTAGAACATAGGACAGATCAACAAGATGTCAATTCAGATAGGGAAGTCACAAAAATAAATCAAAGCTAAAACACTGAAAATAGGGAAACAGAGATGTCAATATGTGAAAGATGACAATATTAAACAAAAAAAGAGGGGCTAAAAAAGATAGACATAGATTTGTCATATGGAGAGGAAGTCAAGGCAATATAAAGAAATAAAAGACTGGTATAAACTTAAAAAAGTAGGGGTAAATATTAAGGTAACCACAAAGGAAACTAACAATCCTACAAATCAAAATAAGAAACAAACAAACACAAAAAAACATAAAGACTCAGAAAATAAAGAAAATCAACAAGGAAAAAGATGAAAAGAAAATACATGAAGAAAAATGACTCAGCACAGAATATTAAGTGGAACAAAGAAACTGTGAACAACACACAAAAAAGACATCAAAATGACAGCACTAAACTCATACCTATCAATACTTGCGCAGAATGTAAATGGACTAAATGCACCAATAAAGAGACAGAGAGTGGCAGATTGGATAAAAAAACACAATCTGTCTATATGCTGCCTACAAGAGACACATCTTAGACTTAAAGACACAGACAAACTAAAACTCAAAAGAATGGAAAAAATATATCAAGCAAAGAACATTCAAAAAAGAGCAGGAGTGGCAATATTAATCTCTGACAAAATAGACTTTAAAGTAAAATCCACCACAAAGGATAAGGAAGGACACTATATAATGA
>NW_004443996.1:14345898-14347023 GCF_000243295.1 Trichechus manatus latirostris
TATCCATCTGCAAAAAACTGAAACAAGACCCATACCTCACACCATGCAGAAAAACTAACTCAAAATGGATCAAAGACCTAAATACAAAATCGAAAATGATAAAGATCATGGAAGAAAAAATAAGAACAATGCTGGGAGCCCTAATACATGGCATAAACAGAATACAAACCATAAGAAACAATACACAAACACCAGAAGAGAAAGTAGATAACTGGGAGCTCCTGAAAATCAAACACTTATGCTCATCAAAAGCCTTCACCAAAAGAGTCAAAAGACAACCTACAGACTCAGAAAAAATTTTGGCTATGACAAATCCGATCAGCGTCTAATCTCTAAAATCTACAAGATACTGCAAAACCGCAACAGCAAAAAGACAAATAACCCAATTAAAACATGGGCAAAAGATATAAACAGGCACTTCCCCAAGGAAGACATTCAGGCTGCTAACAGACACATGAGGAAATGCTCATGCTCATTAACCATTAGAGAAATGCAAATCAAAACTACAATGAGATATCATCTCACCCTAACAAGGCAAATCCAAAAAACACAAAATAATAAATGTTGGAGAAGTTGTGGAGAGATTGGAACACTTATACACTGTTGGTGGGAATGTAAAATGGTACAACCACTTAGGAAACCCATTTGGCACTTTTTTAAAAATCTAGAAACAGAAGTACCATATGATCCAGCAATCCTGCTCCTTGGAATATATCCTAGAGAAATAAGAGCCGTCATACGAATAGATATATGTACAACCATGTTCACTTCAGCACTGTTCACGATAGGAAAAGGAGGGAAACAATCTATGTGCCCATCAACGGACGAATGGATAAACAAATTGTGGTATATTCACACAATGGAATACTACGCAAGAATAAAGAACAACGATGAATCGGTGAAACATAACATGGAGGAATCTGGAAGGCATTATGCCAAGTGACTGTAGTCAGTCACAGAAGGACAAATATTGTATAAGACTGCTATTATAAGAACTCAAGGAAAGGTTTAAACACAGAAGAAAACATTCTTTGATCGTTACGAGGGTGGGGAGGGAGGGAAAGGGTTATTCACTAACTAGATAGTAGACAAGAATTATCTTAGGTGAAGGGAAGGACAGCACAC
>NW_004443996.1:14347789-14359345 GCF_000243295.1 Trichechus manatus latirostris
AGGGTCACAAAACAATGTATGTATAAATTTTTGTATGAGAGACTAACTTGAATTGTAAACTTTCACTTCAAGTACAATAAAAAATAAATAAATAAATAAAAGAAATGTGGTGGAAAACGCACAAAAAGACAGAAAAAAAAAAGTCAACTGAGTGTAGATGGTAACCACATGTACAAAATACCTTCATAGCAACACGTACTTTAGGGTTTGATTTAATAACTAGGTAGTATAGTGTAGCCAGACTGGCACATGAAAATTAAAACCCTGTCAACTTGCCACTCATACACATATCCTTAAACCATACTTAATCTGCAAATAAAGACAGTAACAAAGTTATAATGCTGTCTAGCATGATACCTACTCTGTATACAACTGAAAACTCACCCTTTGCCCAGAAGAGGATGCAAAATCCTTGGATGATGTTTACTCTTCTACTTGTTATCCTGTAACTTCAACATTGTGATGTAAAGTTAATTATTATGAATACATCTTATGTTATATGATAAGTTGATAAGAAAGAGAATAAAACAAAGATACACCCCCACACACAAACATGTGTCAACACAAGGAAGAAATACTTACAACATAGCTGGTATTTATGACTATCTTCTTCCGCTATCCGTTCCATATTCTTTTTGGCCTCAGAAAACACCTCAGTAGGTCATGGTTCTTTGCCTGATGGGCTGATCCAAACTTTCCTTCCTGAAAGGTTTGAGCCATTAGTAGTCCTGCCTGAATTGAGTTGTAGTTTTCTATTGACTTTAATCACAGGATATGGTAGTACTAAGACATGGCCTAAAGGAGTATTCCCATACTCTTCCTTACCACCGTTGTGTAGAAGCAGCTCAATATCCTTTGGTAATCAGGATTAACTATCCCAGCCAGTATAGTACTCCATTCTTTGACTGTTGATTCAGAGTTAAGAGGAATCCAAGTGGGAAAGTGTCAATCTTAACTTCCAATTCAATGGAATCATGGTTGTGTCTCCTGGGGAAAGCACCCTTCCATTTCAACTAAACCCTCTAGACCAGCAGATCGTAAAGTCGTGGGGACAGAAACCAAAATTTTTTTGCTAGTGGATCACTAGGGGTAATAGTGAGTGGTTCCACTCCAATTTCCATCCCTTTATTCCTGTACCTGTAAATCCTGTCTATGGGAGGAACAGTGCCATTCATTGGATGCTGATTTAGAGCATATACAGTCTCTTGGAGAAAAATACCCAGGCCTGCTAGGTATTGCCACCTACCTGGTGCCATAAATGAGTCTTCAAAAAGACATGCCACCATTCTATGAAGCCAGCTGCTTCAGGATGATGGAAAATATGGTGATGGTGAACCAGTGAATTCCATGAGCATGAGCCATTGGTGCACTTCATTTTATGTGAAGTGAGTTCCTTGAGCAGAAGCAATGCTGTGTGGAATACCATGATGATGGATAAGAAATTCTGTTAAGTCCATGGATGGCAGTTTTGGCAGAAGCATTGTGCACCAGGAGGGCAAATCCATATCCAGAGTAAGTATCTATCCTAGTAAGAACAAAATGCTTCCCTGACCATGACATAAGTGGTCCAGTGTAATCAACCTGCCACCAGGCTGCTGGCTGATCACCCTGGGGAATGATGCCATATTGGGGACTCAGTATTAGACTCCTCTGCTGGCAGATTGGGCACTCGGCAGTGACTGTAACCAAGTCGGCTTTGGTGAATGGAAGTCCATGTTGCTGAATCCATGCATAACCTGCATCCTGCCACCATGGCCACTTTATTCATGAACCCATTGGGCAATTATAGGAGTGGCTGGGGAAACAGGCTAACTGATATCCACAGAAGGGTCATCCTATCCACTTGATTTTTAAGATCCTTCTGTACTGAGGTAACCCTTTGGTGAGCATTCACATGGGATACAAATACCTTTATCTCCTATTTTTTTTGCCCACATATCTCTTCCCCACACCTCCTTGTCATCAATTTTCCAATCATTTTCCTTCCAAGTCCCTGACCATCCAGCAAAACCATTGGCCGCAGCCCATGAACCAGTATACAATCACACATCAGGCCATTTCTTCTTTCGAGCAAAATGAACGACCAGGTGCACTGTTCAAAGTTATGCCCACTGGGAGAATTTCCCTTCACCACTGTCCTTCAGGTAAGTTCCAGAAAGGGGCTATGGCACTGCAGCTGTCCACTTTTGAGTGGTGCCTGCATATTGCACAGAACCATCTGTATTCTTTTCCTTGGTCAATTACCCATGAGGCCATAAGTGCAGGCTGGGAGAGAGAAGGTAATGTATTAGGAGAGGGTACCATAGGCATTTGGTCCATTTTCTCATGTGTCTTCAGGGACTGCTTGAGCTTAATCTCATATATACCATTCCATTTGATGATGGAGTGCTGCTGTGTATGCCCATCTTCATGGTTTTGTAGGCCAGACAATACCCAGTTCATGATGGGCAGCTCAGGTCACATGATAGCTTTGTAGCGCATGGTTAAGTGTTCAGTCTATCTACTAAGGCCAAGTAGCAAGCTAAAAGCTGTTTCTCAAAATGAGAGTAGTTATCTTCAGAGGGTGGCAAAGCTTTGCTTCAAAATCCTGAGGGTCTGCACTGTGATTCACCAATAGGAATGTGCCAAAGACTCCAAACAACACCTCTGTCTGCCACTGACACTTCAAGTACCATTGTATCAGCTGGATCTTATGGCTTAAGTGGTAGAGCAACTTGCAGGGCAGCCTGGACCTGTTGCAGAGCTTTCTCTTGTTCTGAACGTCACTCAAAAGTAGCAGCTTTTGGATCACTCGGTAAATGGGATGGAGTAGCACACCCAAATGAAGAATATATTACATTTAAAATCCAAAGAGAGCCACTAGGTGTTGTTTCTCCTTTTTAGTTGTGGCATGGGTCTGATGCAACAACTTATCCTTACTTTAGAAGGGATATCTTGGTATGCCCTATACTAACTTCACTGAGGTGGCTGGCCCCTGAATTTTTGTCAGATTTATTTCCTACCTTCTGGTACACAGATGTCTTACTAATACATCTAAAGTAGTTGCTACTTCTTGCTCACTAGGTCCAATCAGCATAAAGTTAATGTAAGGGAGGAGTGTGTTGTCTTATGGAAGATAAAGGTGATCAAGGCCCCTGCAGACTAAATTATGACATAGAACTTTATAGGAAGAGTGGTTATACCCCTGAGGTAGGACAGTAGAGATGTATTTCTCTTCTTTCCAGCTGAACTCAAACTGCTTCTGGTGGTCTTAACTAACAGGTATTGATTAAAAAAAAAAGCATTTGCCAGATCAACAGCTGGAACTACTATGAGATGGACTTAAGCTAAAACTTCATTGTCCACCTGGCCTCCATAACCCCTACTCTGACTGGTGGACCACAGTGACATTTTGGGCCTGCTGGGATTAGTGTCAGTTCAGAGCCAGTACCAGGGGATGTGTTAATTTGGAACAGCAGCTGCAACTGGAGTTACCACCTGGTTAAATTTATGATAATCCACTGTCATTCTCCAAGATCCATCTGTTTTCTATACAGGCCAAATAGGTGAATTGAATGAGGTGTGGTGGGAATCACAATCCCTGCATCCTTCAAGTTCTTGATTGTGGCACTAATCTCTGCAGTCCATCTAGGAATGCAGCATTGCTTTTGGTTTCTATTTTCCTGGGTAGAGGCAGTTATAATGGCTTCCACTGAGCCTTTCCTACCATAATAACCCTCACTCCACATGTCAGGGAACTAATGTAGAGATTCTCCCAGTTGCTGAGTACGTCTGTTTCAATTATGCATTCCAGAACTGAGGAAATAACCACAGAATAGGTCCAGGGACCCACTGTACCTACTATGAGACAGACTTAAGCTAAAACTTCATTTTTCATCTGACCTCCATAAACCCCCACTGCTGCTGGTGGACCACAGTGATGTTTTGGGTCTCCTGGGATTAGTATCAGTTCAGAGTCAGTGTCCAGTAATCCCTGAAAATCTGTTTATTTCCTTTCCCCCAATGCACAGTCACCCTGTTAAAAGGTTGTAGGTCCCTTTAGAGATGGCTAGGAGGAAGATTAACAGTATAAATTTTTGTCAGTGTAGCAGGGCCCTTCCTCAAGGCAACCTGGCCTTCCCCTTCCTTCAAGGGGTTTTGTGTGGGTCTGTAACACTGCAACTATAAACTGGCCGAGGTTTTGGAATCAAGGGCCCAGGCCTCTCTGTTTTGGTGATTCAAGTTAGATTTCTGTTCACTTGCTATAGAACTCTTTTGCTTATACAGAGCAAGTAAGAATTTATTAGACTACCCATCTATTTCTCCTTTAAGGACACCATGATCAACTAGCCAATGCCATAGGTCTCTGTGAATCAGATTATTCTGATTACTGCTTTGACTCCACCATCCATTACAGTAACCATACCCACCTTGTCTTCCATGATTAAGTGCCACCATTTGGCCTCTGCCACCCTGGGATTGAATTATTCCCACTGTATTTAAGGAGCCCAGTTCAGAGGCAGCAGTTACCTCTGTGATTTCTGGCCTACAGAGAAGAGTGACTACAGAGCTCTTTAAGAACATTGGGGCTCCCCTCACAAACTTATTCCTCACACTTGTGGTAAAGGGGTGTCCTCTGGACTCTCCTGGGGAGAGTGAGCAGATCTTACATGATAAATCCACTCTAACGTTCCAGTCTTCCTAAGTCTTTGGATACCTTCTTCTACAGCATACCCCACCACTTGCTGTCAGTTTGGAAGACAGTTACTTGACCAACCAACTAGAAGAGATCTGTATTCCTGCCCATTCCAAAGAAAGGTGATCCAATGGAATGAGGAAATTATTGAATAATATCATTAATATCACACACAAGTAAAATTTTGCTGAAGATAATTAAAAAACGATTGCAGCAGTACCTTGACAGGGAACCGCCAGGAATTCAAGCTGGATTAAGAGGACGTGTAACCAGGGATATTATTGTTGATGTCAGATGGATCTTGGCTGAAAGCAGAGAATACCAGAAAGATGTTGACCTGTGTTTTATTGACCATGCAAAGGCATTTGACTGTGTGGATCATAACAAATTATGGATAACATTGGGAAGAATGGGAATTCCAGAATACTTAGTTGCGCTCATGAGGAATCTGTACATAGACCAAGAGTCAGTCGTTTGAACAGAACAAGGGGGTACTGCGTGGTTTGAAATAAAAAAAATGTGCGTGTCAGTGTTGTATCCTTTCACCATTCTTATTTAATCTGTATGCTGAGCAAATAATCTGAGAAGCTGACTATATGAAGAAGAACGCAGCATCAGGATTGGAGGAAGACTCATTAACAACCTGAGATATGCAGATGACACAACCTTGTTTGCTGAAAGTGAAGAGGACTTGAAGCACTCACTGATGAAGATGAAAGACTACAGCCTTCAGTATGGATTACACCTTAATATAAAGAAAACAGAAATTCTCACTACTGGACCAATAAGCAACATCATGATAAATGGAGAAAATATTGAAGTTGTCAAGTATTTCCTTTTACTTGGATCCACAATCAAGGCCTATGGAAGCAGCAGTCAAGAAATTAAATGGTATATTACAATGGGCAAATCTTCTGCAAAAGACCTCTTTAAAGCGTTAAAAAGCAAAGTTGTCACTTTGAGGACTAAGGTGTGCCTGACTCAAGCCGTGGTATTTTCAATAGCCTCATATTCATGTGAAAGCTGGTCAATGAATAAGGAAGATAGAAGAAGAATTGATGCCTTTGAATTACAGCGTTGGCGAAGAATATTGAATATACCATGGACTGCCAGAAGAACGAACACATCTGTCTTGGAAGAAGTACAGCCAGAGTGCTTGTTAGAAGTGAGAATGGCAAGACTTCGTCTCACGTACTTTGGACATGTTATCAGGAGGGATCAGTCCCTGGAGAAGGACATTATGCTTGGTGGGTAGAGGGTTAGCACGGAAGAGGAAAACCCTCAACAAGACGGATTGACATAGTGGCTGCAGCAGTGGGCTCAAACATTGCAATGATCGTGAGGATGGCACAGGATTGGGCAACGTTTCGTTCTGTTATACACAGGGTTGCTATGAGTCAGAACCGACTCGATGGCACCTAACTACAGCAACACAGTATACCAAGGTAGTTCTAGCATTTCAACTTTATTTAGTGTAGGCCACCTTTTCGTCCATGTTTCAACCAGTCAGATAAATAATTAGATCTCTTTTGCAGTAAAATGAATTACTTAATATGGCCCTTTTAGCCATGGTCTTTGTGACTCACACACAATGATTGAGTAGGACTATGCAAATAAGGTATATAGAACCTGTGATGACTGGGGTTATGTGTCAACTTGGCTAGGCCATGATTCCCAATATTGTATGGTTGTCCTCCATTTTATGTGTTGTGGATCCTGACCTCTACATGTTGATGAGACAGGATTGGGGTAGAGTGTGTCTTGGGTCAAAGCCTTACAGGAGGGCGTGACACAAATCCCACACTTACTGAAGTTACACCCTCCCCTGGGGCGTGACCTGCATCTAAGATATATGTGTGTGCCCTGGTGAGGCTCTCTCTCTTTCCTCTGGATGACGCGTCTGCTTTATAATTGATTAACCTCCGGTTTTTGGGACTTGAGCCAGAGGCCTGCCATCTGATCTGCCGATTCTGGGATTCACCAGCCTCCACAGCCCCATGGGCCAGCAGTGTATCGTCTGACCTGATTCACCAGCTTCCATAGCCTTGTGAGCCAGCAGCCTATGGTCTGAACTGCCGGTTTGGGTTCTTCAGCCCCTGCAGCCACGTGGGTTGGGAGAAGCCAATGCCTGACCCATGGATTTGGGACTTGCCAGCCTCTACAACTGCATGAGCCATTTCCATTATACAGTTTGTGAGTTCTGTGAGACGTTGCAGCGAATTAGGGAACCCAAAGACGGGAAGGAGTACTGAGGGGAGAGGGAGTAGTTGATGCTAGAGATAATGGAGTGGTACAGCAGTTTGGAAAAGTTGGACATTTGGGACATCTTTAACCTCCACCCCATAGTAACCAGCTTTGTGCTGATCCTTATGCAAGAAATTGTTTGTTTATCTTTGTAACCCCTTGAGCTGAAACACTGAATGCAGAGTCTCTGCTTAGTGGGCCTGTATCAATAAATTTGGCCTGATCCAACTTTATGTTCCTTTCACCATTGTTCAACACCCTTAATATCCATTTCCTTACATATTCCCCACACTTCTGTCTGTATAAATTGGAAAAATCATGTAGTTCTTTTGTACCTCGCCTTTCAGGCCTGTTGGGACTTAAGTCTAGTTATAGATCTAGAGGCAAAGAGGAATGGTGGGATTAGGTCCTGAGGAGAATCAGCAGCGTCTTGGAAGACAACTATTTCAGGGGAGACCATTACAGTTTCCTGAAACAAAGCAGGTGTATTCTTCCCAGACTGGAGTGGAAGCACTGCTTCTACTGGCAAAAAGGACTCATCAGAATTTAGAGGTTTAATGTCCCTGACTTGATCAGTATAGGCCCATATGTTCACATTCCAATTTCAGGATCCTATTCCTTCCTAGTCAATGCCCTCCCTTTAACATCAGACACCCTTTGAGATTGGGAATTCAATTTGTGTTGTAATTCAGCCACTGGTGGGATAATACTGGGTTTGGTTTTTAGCAATCTCAGCTCTGCAGCTACAGGATATAAGGGTTTCTTCCAGTGAAGACATAGAAACTTTCAGGTTATTTATGTGAAGTTTGAGCTAGAAATATGAAACCCTACCTTTTCTTTTCTTTTCCCACTTTTTCCAGTACAGTTAGGAGCAACCAGCTAATCTTGTTATACTCGTTAGTTTGACAAACATGTTCTAAAATATCAAATACGTGGTCACTCAGAACCTTGCCAGTTATAAGTACTTGATTAGGAATATCCAATGGTCTTATTTCGTGTGTCTCTATTACTACATCACACCATGCACTCTCACTGGAAAGAGTCATTAGTGCCTTTAAATCTAAAGGGAGTAGAGAACCAATTCCAGAAACCCCAATCCAGTTCAGAAAATTCGTCCTTAAGATTCTGTTTCTCTAGAACCACTCTCAGTATAAAACGTGTATCAGTCAGAGTTTTCCAGAGAAACAGAATATGTATGTATGTATGTGTATATATATGTATATATATAGTCTATTTTAAGGAATTGGCTCACATGGCTGTGTCTGGGCACTCCGTTTTCTAACCACTTAAGCAAAAGGAATGGAAAGTCCTGGTTTTGTTTTAGAACAAGTATCTCCAGTATGTTTTTGCTGAGCCTCAACTATAGGCTCAGGCTTTTGCTAAATGCTGTGGGGGAGGTCAAGAAGGATTCTCATGGTACTAATTGCCTAAACTAGTTTACATGAAGCAATGTATGTTGTAGAGTTTAAGTGCTGCAGGAGGTTGAAAAGCAAGAGACTGATGTGCTTCCTGGAAGAGATGATACTACAGTGGAGTTTTAAAGAATGAGCACAGTTCAGATAAATAGAGGAGGAGTGACATTCCAGCTTAGAGGAGAGCATAATTAAAGGTCTAGAAGCTGTAAGGATTGTGGCATGCTTAGGCCTAGGGCAGAGACTTGCTCAGTGGCAGAAGGCATGGAAAGCTGAAATAAAGTTTTCCTCCCCCTGGGCATGAATTATTAGCTATTTATTGTCTACTGTCTTTTTCATAGGACATTGTGATTAGGTTTGCAAGGATTAGAAAATCCTGTGACGAAACAAAACAATGCTCAAAAAGGGATTTGGATAAAAGAGTGGAGGAAAGAAAATATTTGAATGGCCTCATACACCGCCATCTAATTCAATCTATGATTAGACGTAGGTTAATTCTGTAAGCTATTAGATAGCTATTGCAGCAGTACATCATCAGGGAACTGCCAGAAATTCAGGTCAGATTCAGAAGAGGATGTGGAACAAAGGATATCATTGCGGATGTCAGGTGGATCCTGGCTGAAAGCAGAGAATAACAGAAAGATATTTACCTATGTTTTATTAACTATGCAAAGGCCTTTGACTGTGTGGATCATAACAAATTATGGATAACATTGCGGAGAATGGGAATTCCAGAACACATAACTGTGCTCATAAGGAATCTGTACATGGATCAAGAGGCAGTTGTTTGAACAGAACAAGGTGATACTGCATGGTTTAAAGTCAGGAAAGGTGTGCGTCAGTGTTGTATCCTTTCACCATACCTAATCAATCTGTTTACTGAGCAAATAGTCTGCGAAGTTGGACTATATGAAGAACGGGGCATCAGGATTGGAGGAAAATTCATTAACAATCTATGTTATGCAGACGACAAAATCTTGCTTGCTGAAAGTGAAGAGGACTTGAAGCACTTACTGATGAAGATCAATGACCATTGTCTTCAGTATGGATTACACCTCAACTTAAAGAAAACAAAAATCCTCACAACTGGATCAATAAGCAACATCATGATAAATGGAGAAAAGATTGAGTTTGTCAAGGATTTCATTTTACTTGGATCCATAATCAACACCCATGAAAGCAGCAGTCAAGAAATCAAAAGATGCATTTTATTGGGCAAATCTGCTGCAAAAGACCTCTTTAAAGTGTTGAAAAACAAAGATATCACCTTGAGGACTAAGGTGCACCTGACTCAAGCCATGGCATTTTCAATCACCTCATATGCATGCAAAAGTTGGACAATGAATAAGGAAGACCAAAGAAGAATTGACACCTTTGAATTATGGTGTTGGTGAAGAATATTGAATATACCATGGACTGCCAAAAGAACGAACAAATCTATCTTGGAGGAAGTACAACCAGAATGCTCCTTAGAAACAAGGATGGTGAGACTACATCTCACATACTTTGGACATGTTATCAGGAGGGATCAGTCTCTGGAGAAGGACATCATGCTTGGTAAAGTAGAGGGTCAGCAAGAAAGAGGAAGACCCTCAACGAGAGGGATTGACACAGTGGCTGCAACAATGGGCTCAGGCATAGCAACAATTGTGAATATGGCGCAGGACTGGGCAGTGTTTCGTTCTGTTGTGCATAGGGTCGCTATGAGTCGGAATCGACTGGAGGGCACCTAACAACAACAACAACAGTGGACTATACCAAAAAAACCAAACCCGTTGCCGTCGAGTCAATCGTGACTCATAGTGACCCTGTAGGACAGAATAGAAATACCCCATGGGGTTTCCAAGGCTGTAAATATTTACGGAAGTAGAATGCCTCGTCTTTCTCCTGCAGATCAGCTGGTGGGTTCAGACTGCCAACATTTCAGTTAACAGTAGAATGCTTAACCACTGAGCCACCAGGGCTCCTCTTAGGGAGCTATAAAAAACAAAAACAAACAAAAAACCCCCCACCAAACCAAAAGCTTTGCTGTCCAGTCGATTCCGACTCATAGTGACCCTACAGGACAGAGTAGAACTGCCCCATAGAGTTTCCAAGGAGCAGCTGGTGGATTTGACCAGCCGACCTTTTGGTTAATCACTGTGCCACCAGGGCTCCAAGGGAACTATAGGGCCTCAGATCTTGAGAGAATAAGATAGAAGTCCCATAACAGGAACTGGGTGCAGGAAGGATACCTGTTTATATAAAGGAACTGACAAGAGCCCAGTTGCTGGAACTGGAATTATGAGATCAAAGCAAGACCAGACCCTACTTACTTGAGCCTCAGCTGGTGAGGTATGGACTAAGATATCTCATATTTCCCCCTGATTCAGGACAGAAGGAATCCAAGAGTCTGGGTTTGGTGCAGACTGGGTAACAATTTAATCATTGGGGTTGAGGTGGCCCTAGATGGGACAGGGAGCCAGACAGGTCATCACAGTATCACCTAAACAAGCTTGCATAATCATACTCCAGCTCAAAATCTCTATAGCAGGATCTAGTCATTGCCTCAGTCTCCTTGTTCCTCTCACCCCAGGAAGGGAGTACAAATTTGTCCTTTCAGATTGTTGGCTTCACTGGCTCTTGACTGTCTGAACCTCCCCAAGCCTAGGCCTTTCTTTCTTTTTTAAAAAAAAATGTTTCACTTATATATTTAATGAATACTGTGACTTCCTTATACATAGTTTTTATTTATTTTTTTATTGTACTTAAATTAAGGTTTACAGAACAAATAGTTTCTCATTAAACAGTTTGTACACATATTGTTTTATGACATTGGTTAACAACCCCACGACATGTCAACACTCTCCCTTCTCGACCTCGGGTTCCCTATTACCAGCTTTCCTGTCCCCTCCTGCCTTCTAGTCCTTGCCCCTGGGCTGTTGTGCCCCATTAGTCTCGTTTTATTTTATGGGGCCGTCTAATCTTTGGTTGAAGGGTGAACTTTGGGAATGAATTCATTACTGAGCTAAAAGGGCATCCGGGGGCCATACTCTTGGGATTTCTGCAGTCTCTGTCAGGTCAGTAAGTCTGGTCTTTTTTCGTGAGTTAGAATTTTGTTCTACATTTTTCTCCAGCTCTGTCCAGGACCCTCTGTTGTGATCCCTCTCAGAGCAGTCAGTGGTGGTAGCCGGGCACCATCTAGCTGTACTGGACTCGGTCGGGTGGAGGCCTTGGTAGCTGTGG
>NW_004443996.1:14360145-14375919 GCF_000243295.1 Trichechus manatus latirostris
GGTATCTCACTGTGGTTTTAATTTGCATTTTTCTAATGGCTAGTGAACGCGAGCATTTCCTCATGTATCTGTTGCCAACTCATGGCCACCCCAAGTGTGCAGAGTAGACCTGTCACCTCAGTTCTCTGGTTGTGATAGTGGATGGCTGCTGCCAGTCCTGCCTGCCCTCTGAGACCCTGCTTCCCATACCTAACCAATCTCAGATTTCACATGCCCTTTACCAGGGTGCATTGTCCTGTCTACTGCTTTCTCCCTCATAGTCCAGCCCAAGTGGTCAGGGTTGTCACTCCCAACACTCATCCCACCTAAGACTAATGTCATTCTCCTCCCATATTTCACACCTTACACTCAAACTCACTTAAGTGGCAGTAAAGGTGGCAATCTTATTATTTGGTCATACTGCAAAGAGCACATCCAGGAATTATTGACAGTAACTGAGCCTGGTGGCCCTGGATGGGATTCTGATGCTAAAAGGAACATGGACAGAAGAGTGTAGAGCAGGTGGAGCTGCTTGGCCCAGCCTTTCAAAGACACCTACCTTTCCGGGAAAATGCCCAAACAGCCTGGGTCAAGAATCCACAATTATTTGGCAGGACCAGTTCAGAGAAGAGACTCTTGACTGTGGTGGCTCCTTCTCTAGAGAGATCCTGGTGCTCTGAATCCGATCTCAAACATTCAGGGATGGCTTATCCAATAAGCAAGGTAAGCACAAGCCTACTTGTGCTTACTTACCAATCTGTGTTGTTGTTGTTAGGTGCTATTGAGTCGGTTCCGACTCACAGTGACCCTATGTACAACAGAACGAAACACTGTCTGGTCCTGCACTATCCTCACAATCATTGCTATGCTTGAGCCCATTGTTGCAGCCACAGTATCAATCCATCTCATTGAGGGTCTTCCTCTTTTTCTCTGACCCTCCACTTTACCAAGCATGATGTCCTTCTCCAGGGACTGGTCCTTCCTGATAACATTTCCAAAGTATGTGAGAGAAAGTCTTGACATCCTTGCTTCTAAGAAGCATTCTAGCTGTACTTCTTTGCAGCTGTTTCTGCTCATTTTGAGGCATTCCACATCAGCAAATGAAGGTCCCAAAAGCTTTACTCCATCTATGTCATTAGGGTCAACTCTACTTTGAGGAGGCAGCTCTTCCCCAGTTGTATTTTCAGTGCCTTCCAACCTGAGGGGCACATCTGTCAGCACAATATCAGACAATATTCTGCTGCTATTCATAAGGCTTTCACTGGCCAGTTTTTTCAGAAGTAGACCACCAGATCCTTCTTCTTAGTCTGTCTTAGTCTGGAAGCTTTGCTCAAACCTGTCCACTATGGGTGACCCTGCTGGTATTTGAAATACCAGTGGCATAGCTTCCAACATCACAGCAACACGCAAGCCACCACAGTATGACAAACTGACAGATGCGTGGGGGCAAAAGGTCATTAAAAAGAACAGGAAATAAATCTGTAGTGAACAATTTCACATTTTTTACCACGTCAAGGATTCTGCTTGTAGGTATGGCTAGCATCTGTCTCTCTCCCAACCCCACAACACCTTCCTACAGAATCAAAGCCTCTTTTCAAATTTACAGTCCCTGACAGGGGTGGGTGACCCAGTAAGCAAGGTAAGCATGGGCTTACTTGTGCTTACTTACTCATCTGTAGTGAACAATTTCATATGGGTTTCAGCTCAAACGTCCCTGCAAACATCCGTCATTGCAGTCACAACTCTGAGGTCGTTATTTATAGCGCAAGGGTTGTCACACACAGCCATTTCAAACAATGGGGCTTTGTTTACCACAGTTGGGCTTAAGGAATTTTTTGTTTGTGTTTTACTTTCTTTTTCTTTTTATTGTGCTTTATGCAAAAGTTTACAGCTCAAGTTATTCCCATTCAGAAATTCATACCCATATTGTTTTGTGACATTGGTTGCAATCTCCACAATGTGACAGCATGCTCCCCCTTTCAACCCCGGGTTCCCTGTGTCCATTCGTCCTGTTCCTGTCCCTTCCTGCCTTCTCATCCTGCTTTTGGACAGGAGCTGCCCATTTGGTCTCATATATTTGATTGAACTAAGAAGCACGTTCCTCACATGTGTTATTTTTGGTTTTATAGACCTATCTAATCTTCGTCTGAAAAGTAGGCTTCGGGAATGGTTTCCATTCTTGGTTAGTAGTGTCCGGTGGCCATAGTTTCCGGGGTTCCTCCAGTCTCTGCCAGACCAGTAAATCTGGTCTTTTTACGTGAATTTGAATTCTGTTCTACATATTCTTCTGCTCTGTCTGGGACTCTCTGTTGTGATCCCTGTCAGGGTGGTCGTTGGTGGTAGCCGGGCACATTATAGTTCTTCTGATCTTAGGCTGGTGGAGTCTCTGGTTCATCTGGTCCTTTAGTCCTTTGGGTTAGTATTTTCCTTGTATCCTTGGTTTTCTTCATTCTCCTTTGCTCTGGGTGTGATGGGACCAATAGAAGTATCTTAGATGGCCGCTTAAAGACCTTTAAGACCCCAGACACCACTCACCAAAGTGGGATGTGGAAGATTTTCTTTATAAACTTTGTTATGCCAATTGATTTAGATGTCAACTGAGACTATGGCCCCGAGGCCCCAGCTCCAGCCACTCAGTCCCTTAAAGTGTTTGGATGTGTTTAGGAAACGTCTATGCTTTTGCTTTCGTCCAGTAGTGCTGACTTCCACTATATTGTGTGTTGTCCTTCCCTTCACTGAAATTGACACTTGTCTACTATCTAGTTAGTGATTTCCTCTCTCCCATTGTTTGTTTGTTTTGTTTGTTTCAGGAAAGAGCCTTAGCTGAGCTGTCACCATCATACCTCATGATTCTCAAGTAAAGGATCAGACTGAAAGAATGGTCCAGAGACAACAAACAATGCCCTAAAGCAGATGTTGTTGTTGTTGGTTGCCATTGAGTCAGTAAACTTTATTGTATGGATGTTGACATCTATTTTGATTTTCTGAAACCCTTTCCCCTCCTCACTTCTTTATTCTTAGCTTAGTTCCAGATATACAGATAGTCCCCGATTTATGACATATTTGAGTTACGACAAACTGCACTTACAACCTTCAGATTTGTTTTTTTGTACATCCTATCGTTAGTAATATGTACTATATACAATGCTGCAACACATAATTTGATGATGTTATCATTCTCAGATGTTCACTCGCAGATGTTCAGTGTACCGGGAACATTGCGTCTTCCTGGGAGGAAGTTACAGGAAAATGCACACAGGGGATATGGAAAAAATTGCTGAGTTATGTGAACACACTCCAAGCATTTGATCAGGATAATACGATGCAAGATATCGGTGGAAAAATCATCCATATGGCAAGAACGCTGAATTTAGAACTTGATATCTCTGATGTGGAACAATTCATAGATCATGAAGAAAGGGAATTGACAGATCAGGACTTAATGGATTTTGAAAAGGAAAGAAATGCTGAAGAAGAAAGAAATAATGGGAAAGAGGAAGGAGAGAAATTGTAAAAAAAAATTTTACAGTGAAAAGATTAGCTGGATTTTTTTCTAAACTAAATCAGGGGCTTCAGTTGCTTGAAAACATGGACCCAAACGCTGATAGCTTTGCTAAACTCAATAGGCCGATTTGGGAAGAAGTGAGATGTTACTTCAAAATATATGAAGAAAAAAAAGGACCATACAGACAACTCTCACTAATTTTCTGACTACAAAAGCCATTCCCATTCCCAGGGATAATCCAGATGATACAGAAACTTCCACAAGTGGAGTTATTTCCACAACTGACAAAATGCCAGTGTTGTCTAACTCTTCATCGTCAGAGTAAATTTTTTATAATTTGTGTATTTTTTTGTGTATGTATGTATTAAGATACGTCTGTAAGTTTATATGTAGTGTTTCCAATCTCCAAAGACAGATAAAGACTGGATTTATAAAGACACTGATAGTAAAAGGCAATAATGATGAAAACTGACGTATTGCATTGGGCAAATCTGCTGCAAAAGACCTCTTTAAAGTGTTAAAAAGCAAAGATGTCACACTTAGAGGACTAAGGGACGCCTGACCCAAGCTATGGTATTCTCAGTCACCTCATATGCATGCAAAACTTGGACAATAAATAAGGAAGACAGAAGAGGAATTGATGCCTTTGAATTATGGTGTTGGTGAAGAATATTGAATATACCATGGACTGCCAGAAGATCTGCTCTTTAGAAGCGAGGATGGAGAGACTTCATCTCAAGTACTTTGGGCATGTTATCAGGAGGGACCAGTCCCTGGAGAAAGACATAATTCTTGGTAAAGTAGAGGGTCAGCAAGAAAGAAGAAGACCATCAATAAGATGGATTGACACAGTGGCTGCGACAACGACTGTGAGGATGGCGCAAGACCGTGCAGTGTTTTGTTCTGTTGTACATAGAGTCGCCGTGAGTCGGAACTGACTCAATGTTATTAACAACAACAACAATAATGAAAACTAAAAAAAAAAGAGGTATTTGACTCATATAAGAACAAACTTACAATGGAGTCATTGGAACAGAACCCCATTGTAAGTCGGGGACTACCTGTATGAGATTTTCAGGGAACTGACCTCTGAATGAGTAAGGTGCTATTCATTTGGGTTCTGGAGAGTGGCTCAGGCCCCCTTTCATCTGGGGTGGGTGACGCCCACTGCTATAGGTCAAAAGCTTGGAGTCAGGTTGTAAAGGTGTAGAAACAACCTTGGCCCAACTGTCCAGGTAGACCTTCTCTAGGGGATAGTCTCTAGGAGAAGAGACCTTTTCCTTGTGGTGGGGGATGTGGGGTACAGGAAATGTGACATTTTTCCTTTTGAATATATAATGAGACCATTTGGAATAGATATTTTCTTGCCAAACTATCTCTGCTCAGGTCTCCTGGAAAATGGCATAGGGAACATGTAACATCTGTGAAATATATAGGTCAAGCAGCCTGTAGACTGGCCTGGTCCAGCAATTCCTTCAAAACAGTTGATGCCCAGAGGCACCAGAGCCTGGACTAACACCTCTGTGGAGAAAAGAAAGATGAGCCCAGTGGGAAACTAAAGAGTGTGTGTGTATGTGTGTGTGTGTGTGCCTACTTGTGTCAGAAGACAGGGCAAATGGGGGGAAGAAGAGAGGAAGCCAACCTGTAACTATAATTTAGGGCTCCAAAGCATCCTGGGATGGTGTGTTGTTCTTTTTCAAACATTCATTCAGCCATCCTTTTCTTCCAAACCTTTTCCCCGGCTTCATTCCTCTCTTTCCTTCCCCTTTTCTTCTTCTCCTTCACTCTCCCTCCACCTTTTTTCTCACTCCTCCCAATCCGTTCCCTCTCTCCAGGACAGTGAAGGACATCTGGGCAGTTGGAGTGGTCCAATGCTAGAGCATTATTTTGAAAGGAGGCACTGTCATCTTGCTGCCCCTCCTGCTCTCACAATTCAGGGTTTCTAACTGATCCATTCAGGCCCTGTTCGTGTCTCCCCTTCCTGTTCATTTTAGATGGCTGAATGAAAACAAATGAACTGCGAACTTCTTCTCTGATATCCCTGTTTCTCTGCATTTTTCTCTGACTCACTGGGGAGAGTCACACATGTTTTTGGATGGAACACTGGGCTGGAGGCCAAGGACCTGATTCCTGTTCTTCAGCTCTAGTCTATACTTTTGGTGTGACCTTGGGCAAGTTCCTGCCTTCTTTGGGGCCTTAGCTTCCCTTTCAATAAGATGCATAGAAGGAGTATGATAAAAGAAAGGAAAATCCTTTGGAGGAGTCACTCAAAAGTGATGCTAATTAGAATACTTGGGCTTCTAGGATCTCCCTAACCCTTGACCGCCCACCTCCTTCCTAAATCTTTTCCTCCCAGGGAGTAGTCAGTTAACTGAAAACCACACCCCAGGGTATGGGCAGAATAGAGGGAGTTATTTTTCACTTGTTAGTGTAAATGATGTAATGACAAAGAGTCCTCAAGCAAGAAGAGGGCAGGAGAAGGGTTCTGGATATGAATAAAGGCAAACAGTTAATCCCACCAATTTTTGCAGCCCTTCCACTCCAAAATCCACAATGAAGTATTTGGATCCCTGCCAAACAGGGAATTTGGCCCAGAAGCAGCCCATTTCTGGGCAGTAGTTGGGGGTGGGGAACTATTTGTCTAAACAGAACATACAGCTGGCTGTACTTTTTGGGGAGTTGTAGGTCCAGTACTCTTTGCCTTATAACTGGGCACCTAGCATCAGGCTTGTGGGTCAGCTTTGGCTTGTCCCCAACTGTGAAAGAAGCAAGAATGGGAGCCTCTGCAAAGGCATGCAGTTGCCTTCCAAGGAATTTCAGTGATATCTGGGAGCACAGAGGCTGAGTCATATTTTGGGAGAGGATTGTGTTTTTATACCCACAATGCAGGGTGTTGCCATAATATTAATCATTATTATAGTTAAAAACAAATAAACTCATCCTGCAGTTATGACAAATCTGTGTCTTGGCTCTTTCTTGCTCCTGCTTATCTTTCTTTCAGCTTCTGCCTTAGGGAACCAGAGTTTAACCCCATATTGCCAGAGTGGACAACTGTCTTTCTAATATCAATTTAGAGATACATGTAAAGTACCTAATTAAAATAAATTCCATATCCTGCTTACTAAGACCTACAGTTCCACCACTGGTGCTTCCCATGTCAAAATGCAAGTGGCCCTTGACGCTTATTAGTTACTTCCATCTTAACTTTGATGAGTGTTATGGATTGAACTGTGTCCCCCAAAAATATGTGTTGTAAATTATAACCTCTATGCATGTGGTTTTGATCTTATTTGTGAATAAGTTGTCTTTGTTATATTAATGAGACAGGATTAGTATAGGATGTATCTTAAATCATTCTCTTTTGGAATATAAAAGAGATTAAACAAGGAGGAGAAAGAAGCAGAGATGGGGGAAGATTGATGCCAACCCACATGGAGATTGCCAAAGAACCAGCAAACAATTTGAAGAGACAAGGACCTTCCCCCAGTGTCGACAGACAAAGCCTTCCCCTAGAGCCGGCACCCTGAATTAGGACTTCTAACTCCTAAACTGGGAGAAAATAAATTTCTGTTTGTTGAAGCCACTTACTTGTGGTATTTCTGTTATAGCAGCACTAGATAACTAAGACAGAATTTGGTACTGGAAGGGTGGGGTGCTGCTCTAATAGATACTTAAAATGTGGAAGCAGTTTTGGAATTGGGTAATGGGTGGAGGCTGGAAGAGTTTTAAAGTGCCTAATAGTAAAAGCTTATATCGCCTTGAAGAGACTGTTGCTAGAATTATGGATGTCAAAGGCAATTCTGGTGAGGGTGCAGATGGAAGTGAGGAGATCTATCGATAAAGTCTCTGTCATCTTAGAGAATACACATGATGCCATCAACAGAATGTTGCTAGAAAAGGGGACGTTAAGTGTGCTTCTGATGAGACTTTAAAAGAAAATGATGAACATGTGATTGGACAATGGAGGAAAGGCAATGCTTTTTACGCAGTGACAAAGAACTTGTCTGAATTATGTTCAAATGTTTGGTGGAAGGTAGAACTTGTAAGTGATGAACTTGAATATCTGGCTGATGAGATTTCTAAGCAAAATCTTAAAGGGACTGTGTGATTTCTTCTTGTCACTTAGAGTAAAATGTGAGAGGAAAGAGATGGACTTGAAAATGAACTGTGCAAAATGAAAACAGAACTTATAAAGATTTGGAAAATTCTCTTGTACAAACTAAGGACACGTGTCCTAAAATGTTCACCAAGGATGTGGCTACACAATCTTTTGTTAAAGAGATTAAGCCTGTGACCGAAGGATCTAACCAACTACCACAACAGAAAACCCATCAGCTTAGACCAAAGGGGACAGAGAAAGAACGAAAGGAAAGAACGTTGTCTTCCTCTTGGAATTCTACACCCAGGAAACAGGCCAAAGGAGCTACATCTGTTGTTCTCCAAGAAAAGAAAAGGACTATCCCTGGGGCAGCTCAGAGATAAGCAGAACTGTTGAAAGAAGCATGGGAAGCAGGGCTTTCTCAGTTTCAAAGGGTAGCGCCATGGTCTCCTAAGTTTCAAAGATTTGGATCTTTGCCAACTGCGTTCTGGTGTGTGGGGCTGCCATTAAGGTGTGCCAGGGTTATGGGGCCATCTACCAAAGCTGAGGTGCACTTGGCTGCCAGAAGAACAGGGTCTGCTGGGGCTGAGGGGGTGGGGTTGCCACTCATATGGACTAGGAATAGGGGCTGCCAAAAGCCAATGGAGCACAGTGGCCATCCCACTGGGCCTGGAATGCGAAGCTGAAGCCCAGGGCCAAAGGGCCTCCACCCAGAATCCAGAAAGCATGGCCAACACCCAGAGTCTGAAGGGCAGGGCCATTGCCTAGAAGGTCTCAGACAACAGAGGATTATTTTCAAGCCTTAAGTGCTAATGTAGTTTGTTCTGCTGGGTTTTGGACTTGCTTGGTGCCCATTATCCCTTCCTTCCCTCCAATTTCTCCCATTTGTAATGGAAGTGTATACCTTGTGCCTGTTCTACCATTGTATTTAAGAAGCAGATAACCTGTATTCTAGATTTCACAGGTTTGGAGATTAAGAGGAATTTTGCCCCAGGATGGAATATGCCTAAGTCTCACCCATATTTGATTTAAATGATTTATAAGGTGACATTTTGGACTTGAGGTTGATTTAAGATTTTGGGGATGATGTGATGGGGTAAATGTGTTTTGCATGTGGCAAGGACATGAATTTTGGGAAGCCAAAGGGTGGAATGTTATGGATTGAATTGTGTACCCTCAAAATATGTGTTCTAAATCATGACCTCTATGCCTGTGGTTATAATCCCATTTGGGAATGGGTTGTCTTTGTTATGCTAATGAGACATAATTAGTGTAGGGTGTGTCTTAAGAATCTCTTTTGAAATATAAAAGAGATTAAATAAGCAAGGTAAAGAAGCAGAGATGGGGGAAGATTGATGCCAAGACACATGGAGATCTCTAAGTAACCAGGAAACAAGCTGAAGAGACAAGGACCTTCATTCTGAGCTGACACAGACAGAAAACCTTTCCCTAGAGCCAGTGCTTTGAAATTCTGACTTCTAACTCCTAAACTGTGAGAACATAAATTTCTGTTTCTTAAAGCCACCCACTTGTGGTATTTCTGTAACTATGGACTTATTGGTAAAACCTTTGTGTGCTAGAGGGTGGAAAAGTAATCGAACAAAAATTCAGTACCTTCCACCTCAGTGAAAGTTCTAGGGATCCAGTGGTGTGGGGCATGTCGAGATATTCCTTCTAAAGTGAAGTATAAGTTATTGCATCTGGCCCCTCCCACAACTAAACAGGAGGCACAACGGCGAGTGGACCTCTTTGGATTTTGGAGGCAACATATCCCTCATTTGGTGTGCTACTCTGGCCTATTTATCAAGTGACTCAAAAAACTGCTAGTTTTGAGTGGGGCCCAAAGGAAGAGAAGGTTTTGCAACAAGTTCAGGCTGCTGTGCAAGCAGCTGTGCCACTCAGGCCATATGACCCAGCTGATCCAATGGTGCTTGAAGTGTCAGAGGCAGATAGACACGCAGTTTGGAGTCTTTGGAAGGCCTCTATTGGTGAATCACAGTGTAGACCCTTAGGCTTTTGTAGCAAAACCCTGCCATCTTCTGAAGATAGTTACTCTCCTTTTGAGAAGCAGCTTTTTCCTTGTTACTGGGCCTTAATAGAGACAGAATGCTTAACCATAGGCCACCAAGTCACCACGTGGCCTGAGCTACCCCTCATGAACTGGGTGTTGTCTGACTCACAGAGCCATAAAGTTGGACATGCACAGCAGCACTTCACCATTAAATGAAAGTAGTATATACGAGACCGGGCCCTAGCAGGACCTGAAGGCACAAGTAAGTTGCATGAGAAAGTGACCCAAATGCTCATGGTCTCTACTCCTGTCACATTACCTTCCATTTTCCAATCAGCACCTATGGCCTCATGGGAGTTCCTTATGATCAGTTGACTGAAGAAGAGAGAGGTTGTGCCTGGTTTAAAAATGGTTCTGCACGATACACAAGCACCATTAGAAAGTGAACAGCGGCAGCACTACAGCCCCTTTCTGGGACCTCCCTGAAGGACAATCGTGAAGGGAAATCTTCCCAATGGGCAGAACTTTGAGCAGTACACCTGGTTGTTCACTTTGCTTGGAAGGAGAAATGACCAGATGTGCGACTGTATACTGATTCATGGGCTGTGGCCAATGGTTTGTCTAGATGGTCAGGGACTTGGAAGGAACATGATTGGAAAATGGGAGACAAGGATTTATTGGGAAGAGGTATGTGGACGGACCTCTTTGAATGGGCCAAAGAAGTGAAAATATTTGTGTCTCATGTGAATGCTCACCGAAGGGTGACATAGGCAGAGGAGGATTTTAACAATCAAGTAGATAGGATGACGCATTCTGTGGAAACTTACCCATTGCCGTCGAGTCGATTCTGACTCATAATGGCCCTATAGGACAGAGTAGAACTGCCCTATAGGGTTTCCAAGGAGAGGCTGGTGGATTCGAACTGCCAACCTTTTGGTTGGCAGCCATAGTTCTGAACCACTGCAACACTGTGGAAACTAGTCATCCTCTTTCCCCAGCCACTCCTGTCATTGCCCGATTTGCTCATGAACAATGTGGCCATGGTGTCAGGGATGGAGGTTATGCGTGGGCTCAGCAAGATGGACTTCCACTCACTAAGGCTGACGTGGCTACAGCCACTGCTGAGTGCCCAATCTGCCAGCAGCAGAGACCAGTACTGAGTCCCTGATAAGGCACCATTCCTCGGGGTGATCAGCCAGCAACGTGGTGGCAGGTTGATTACATTGGACTGCTTCCATCATGGAGAAGGCCACATTTTGTTCTTACTGGAATAAACACTTACTCTGGATACGGATTTGCCTTCCCTGCATACAATGCTTCTCCAAAACTACCATTCGTGGACTTACAGAATGCCTTATCCACTGTCATGGTATCTGTCTTAGTCATCTAGTGCTGCTATAACAGGAATACCAAAGTGGATGGCTTTAACAAAGAAAAATTTATTCTCTCACAGTCCAGTAGGCTAGAAGTCTGAATTTAGGGTGCTGGCTCCAGGGAAAGGCTTTCTCTGTCGTTCTGGAGGAAGGTCCTTGTCATCAGTCTCTCCTTGGTCTTGGAGCATCTCAGTGCAGGAACCTCAGGTCCAAAGCTCCTGGCACTGCTGTCTTGGTGGTATGAGGTACCCTTGTCTCTGGCTCCCTTCTTTTATATCTCAAAAGAGATTGGCTTAAGACACCATCTAATCTTGTAGATCTCATCAGTACAACTGCCGCTAATCCATCTTATTACATTGTAGTGATAGGATTTACAACACATGGGGAAATCACATCAGATGAAAATGGTAGACAATCATACAATACTGGGAATCATGACCTAGCCAAGTTGACAGATATTTTTTGGGGACACAATTCAATCCATGACAGTATCCCACACAGCATTGGCTCAGATCAAGGGACTCACTTCACAGCAAATGGAGTGTGGCAATGGGCCCATACGCAAGGAATTCACTGGTTTTACCATGTTCCCCATCATCCTGAAGCAGCTGCCCTGATAGAACGATGGAATGGCCTTCTAAAGACACAATTATGGACCAGCTAGGTGAGAATACCTTGCAGGGTTAGGGAAATGTTCTCCAGGAGGCAGTATGTGCTCTAAACCAGCGTCCAATATATGGTGCTGTTTCTCCCATAGACAGTATTCATGGGTCCAGCAATCAAGGGGTAGAAATGGGAGTGACACCACTCACTATTACCCCTAGTGACCCACTTGCAAAATTTTTGCTTCCTGTCCCCATGACCCTATGCTCTGCAGGTCTAGAGGTCTTAGTTCCAAAGGAAGGAATGCTCCCACCTGGAGCACATCACTGATTTCATTGAAATGGAAGTTAAGAAGGCCACCCGGCCACTTTGGGTTCCTTATGCCTCTGGATCAACAGGCATAGAGGGGAGTTACCATATTGGCTGGTGTGATTGATCTTGATTACCAAGAGGAAATCTGATTGATATTACATAATGGAGGTAAAAAAGAGTATGTCTGAAATGTGGGTGATCTCTTAGGATGTGTCTCAGTACTATCATGCCCTGTGATTTTAGTCAATGGAAAACTACAGCAACCCAATTCTGACGTGACTTCTAATGGCCCAGACCCTTCAGGAATGAAGGTTTGAGTCATCCCACCAAGTAAAGAACCACGACCAGCTGAGGTGCTTGCTGAGGGCAAAGGAAATATGGAATGGGTGGTTGAAGAAGGTAGTTCTAAATACCAGTTGCAGAAATGAGGACTGTAATTGTTATAAGTATTTCTTCCTTGTATGTGTGCATCAAATATTTTTGTTTTCTTCACTTATAAAATATAAGATGTAAACAAGGCTAGTGTGTTATGGGTTGTACACATGTTAGTTGTATCATGTTAGGTGCAAGTATGACTTTATAATTGTCTTCATTCAAAGATTACCTGTGGTTTGAGATATGTACAGATGCCATGTTCACAAGAGGTAGACTATGATGGTTCAGGTTGTGTGTCAACTTGGCTAGGCCATGATTCTCAGTGGTTTGGCAGTTATGATGTAGTTTGGCAGTCATACAATGATGTGATCACCTCCATGATGAGATTTGATATAATGTGATCACCTCCACGATAGGATCTGCTATGAGTAGCCAGTCAGTTAAAAAGGGAGTTTCCTTGGGGGTGTGGCCTTCATCCAATATAGGTGAGCTTTCTGGCAAGGCTCGGGGCTTTTGCTTGTTCTGGATCCTGCAACTGGTTCTTGTTTGTCTGATCCCCGGTTCTTGAGACTTCAGCTAGCAGGTTTCCTGCCATCTTGCGTGCAGATCTTGGGAGTCGTCGGCCTTCCCAGTCTGTAAGCCAGAGCTCTGCTGTCTGCCTTGCTGATCTTGGGCTTGCCAGCTACATGGATCAGGAGAAGCCTCCAGCCTGATTCACGGGCTTGGAATGTTCCAGCCTACAACTGAGTGAGACATTTCCTTGATATAAATCTCGCTATGTATATATTTATACACTTTACTGCTTTTGCTTCTCTATCTAGAGAATCCAGCCTAAGACAAAGATGGAACATCTTTCTATTTATTTAATCTCTATTTATTTATTTAATCTCTTTCAGCAGTGTTTTATAATTTTCATTGTATAAGTCTTTCATGTCCCTGATTGAATTTTTTCCTTGGTATTTTATTATCTTAGGTTCTATTTTTCATGGAATAATTTCCTTAACTTCCCTTTCAGATTTCTCATTGCTGGTGTATAGAAACCCAACTGATTTCTGTTTTTTTGACCTTGTACCCTGCAACTTTGCTAATTTCCTTTACAGCTCTTTGGGACTTTCTATATATAGGATTATATCATCTGTGAATAGAGATAATTTTGCTTCTTCTTTTGCAATCTGGGTACCTTTTATTTCTTTTCCTTATCTTATTGCTCTGGCCATGACTTCTAATACAATATTGAATAGAAATGGTCAATATTGTATTAGAAGTCATGTCTTGTTTCTACTACCTACTTATTTCCTGGAAGGAGATTAGCATAACTTCAGGTATCCTGCCATAAAGATACTGGAAAATTAGCAATTTTATCTTAAACATGAATGTAATGAGTTGTATCCATTCAGCTATGTAAAGGATAAGATTTCTTTCTGTCTGTTCAATTTCTTTAGCAGACTGCCTGTGATGCATCACGTTTTGGTTTAATGCTTTTTCTTTTATTTTTGTGCTTTAAGTGAAAGTTTACAATTAAAGTTAGTCTCTCATACAAAAATTTATACATACATTGTTACGTGACCCTAGTTGCTCCCCCTATACTATGACAGCAAACTCCTCCTTTCCACCCCGGATTTCCCGTGTCCATTCAACCAGCTCCTGACCCTCTCTGCCTTATCATCTCACCTCCAGACAGGAGCTGCCCATTTAGTTTCATGTATCTACTTGAGCTAAGAAGCACACTATTCACAAGTATCATTTTATGTCCCATAGTCCAGTCTAATGTTTGTCTGAACAGTGGGCTTCAGGAATGGTTTTAGTTTTGGGCTAACAGAGTCCAGGGGCCAAGTCTTCCGGGGTACTTCCAGTCTGAATCAAACCATTAAGTCTGGTCTTTTTACTAGAATTTGAGTGCTGCATCCCACTTTTCTCCTGCTCCATCATGGACTCTATGTTGTGTTCCCTGTCAGGGCAGTCATTGGTGGTAGCCTGGCACCATCTAGTTCTTCTGGTCTCAGGCTGATGAATTCTCTGGTTTATGTGGCCCTTTCTGTCTCTTGGGCTAATACTTTCCTTGTGTCTTTGGTGTTCTTCATTCTCCTTTACTCCAGGTGGTTGAGACCAATTGATGCATCTTAGATGGCCACTTGCAAGCTTTTAAGACCCCAGACGCCACTCACCAAAGTGGGATGCAGAACACTTCCTTAAAAACTTTGTTTTGTCAATTGACCTAGATGTCCCCTGAAAGCATGGTCCCCAGACCCACGCCCCTGCTACTCTGTCCCTCAAAGTGTTTGTTTGTATTTAGGAAACTTCTTAGCTTTGGTTTAGTCCAGTTGTGCTAACTTCCCCTGTAGTGTGCATTGTCCTTCTCTTCACCTAAGATAATTCTTGACTACTATCTAGCTGGCGAATATGCCTCTCCCTCCTCCCCACCCTTGTAACCAATGTACTCTTCTCTGTTTAAACCTTTTCTTGAGTCCTTATAATAGTGGTCTTATACAATATTTGTCTTTTTGTGACAGACTAAATTCACTCAACATACTGCCTTCCAGATTCCTCCACCTTATGTTTCACAGATTTGTCGTTCTTTATCGTTGCATGATATTCCATTGTGTGAATATACTATAATTTGTTTCCCCATTCATCCTTTGATGGGCACCTAGGTTGTTTCCATCTTTTTGCTATTGTGAACAGTGCTGCAATGAACATGGGTGTGCATTCGTGTGATAGTTCTTATTTCTCTAAGATATATTCCAAAGAGTAGGATAGCTGGATCATATGGTACTTCTATTTCTAGCTTTTTAAGGAAGCGCCAAATAGATTTCCAAAGTGGTTGTACCATTTTACATTTCCACCAACAGTGTGTAAGTGTTCCAGTCTCTCCACAACCTCGCCAACATTTATTATTCTGTATTTTTTGGATTAATGCTAGTCTCGTTGGGGTGAGATGGTATCTCATTGTAGTTTTGATTTGCATTTCTCTAATGGTTAAAGATCGTGATCATTTCCTCATGTGTCTGTTAGCCGCCTGAATGTCTTCTTTGGCAAAGTGTCTGTTCATATCCTTTGCCCATTTTTTAAATTGATTTATTTGTCTTTTTGTTATAGAGGTTTTGCAGTATCTTATAGAATTTAGAGATTAGACCCTGATTGGATTTGTCATAGCCAATTTTTTCTCCCAGTCTGTAGGTTGTCTTTTAACTCTTTTGGTGAAGTCTTTTGATGAGCATAAGTGTTTGATTTTTAGGAGCCCCCAGTTATTAAGTTTCTCTTCTGGCGTTTGTGCATTGTTATTTATGGTTCGCATTGTGTTTATGCCATGCATTAGGGCTCCTAGCGTTGTCTCTATTTTTCCTTCCATGATCTTTACCGTTTTAAATTTTATATTTAGGTCTTTGATCCATTTCGAGTTAGTTTTTGCGCATGGTGCGAGGCATGGGTCTTGTTTCAGTTTTTTGCAGATGGATATCCAGTTATGCCAGCACCATTTGTTAAAGAGACTGTCTTTTCCCCAATTAATGGACTTTGG
>NW_004443996.1:14376223-14377410 GCF_000243295.1 Trichechus manatus latirostris
TGGAATTTGGATTGGGATTGCATTGTATCTGTAGATGGCTTTGGGTAGAATCGACATTTTCACAATGTTGAGTCTACGTATCCATGAGCAAGGCATGTTTTTCCACGTATGCAGGTCTCTTTTGGTTTCTTGCAGTAGTGTCTTGTAGTTTTCATTGTATAGGTCTTTTACGTCTCTGGTTAGATTTATTCCGAAGTATTTTATCTTCTTGGGGGCTATTGTAAATATTACTGATTTGGTGATTTCCTCTTTGAAGTTGTCTTTGTTGGTGTAAAGGAATCCAACTGATTTTTGTATGTTTATCTTTTATCCTGAAACTTTGCTGAAATCTTCTATTAGTTTCAGTAGTTTTCTTGTGGAATTTTTGGGGTTTTCTGTGTATAAGATCATATCATCTGCAAATAGAGATACTTTGACTTCTTGCCTACAAATTTGGATGCCCTTTATTTCTTTTCCTAGCCTAATGGCTCTGGCTAGGACCTCCAGGACAATTTTGAATAAGAGTGGTGATAAAGGGCATCCTTGTCTGGTTCCCGTTCTCAAGGAGAATGCTTTCAAACTCTCTCCATTCAGGATGATGTTGGCTGTTGGCTTTGTATAAATGCCCTTAATTATACTGAGGAATTTCCCTTCTATTCCTATTTTGTTGAGAGTTTTTATCATGAATGGTGTTGGACTTTGTCAAATGCCTTTTCTGCATGGATTGATAAGATCATGTGGTTCTTGTCTTTTGTTTTATTTATATGATGGATTACATTGATAGTTTTTTTTAATGTTGAACCATCCCTGCATACCTGGTATAAATCCCACTATATCATGGTGAATTATGTTTTTGATATTTGTTGAATTCTATTAGCTAGAATTTTGTTGAGGATTTTTCTGTCAATGTTTATGAGGGATATTTGTCTGTAAGTTACTTTTTTTGTGGCATCATTACTGATTTTGGTATCAGGGCTATGCTGGCTTCATACAATGAGTTAGGGAGTATTCCATCCTTTTCTATATTCTGAAATACCTTTAGTAGTAGTAGCGTTAACTCTTCTCTGAAAGTTTGGTAGAATTCTCCAGTGAAACTGTACGGACCAGGGCTTTTTTTTCTTGGGAGTTTTTTAAATTATCTTTTCAATCTCTTCATTTGTTATATAGGTTTATTTAGTTGTTCTACTTTTATTTGTGTTAGTTTAGGT
>NW_004443996.1:14380286-14381711 GCF_000243295.1 Trichechus manatus latirostris
TTCCATCTATCGACAGAATGTTGTTGGTATTTGTATTGAAATTGCATTGTATTTGTAAATTGCTTTGGGTAGAATTTTCATTTTCACAGTGTTGAGTCTACCTATCCATGAGCATCATATATTTTTCCATTTATGTAGACCTCTTTTGGTTGCTTGCAGTAGTGTTTTGTAGTTTTCTTTGTACAGGTCTTTTACATCCCTGGTTAGATGTATTCGTAAGTATTTTATTTTTTAGGGGCTAGTATAAATGGTATTGTTTTCCTGATTTCCTTTTCATCATTCTCTTTATTGGTGTATAGGAATCCAACTGATTTTTTATGTTTACCTTGTATCCTGCTACTCTGCTGAATCTTTCTATTAGTTCCAGTAGTTTTCTCCTGGAGTCTTTAGGGTTTTCTATGTATAGTGTCATATCATCCACAAACAGGTACAGTTTAACTTCTTCATTACCAATTTGGATGCCCTTTATTCCTTTTTCTTGCCTTATTGCTCTAGCTAGGACTTCCAGCACAATGTTCAATAGGAGTGGTGATAAAGCGTATCCTTGTCTTGTTCCTGTTTTCAAGGGGAATGTTTTCAGCCTCTCTCCATTAAGAATGATGTTGTCCATTGGTTTTGCATAGATACCCTTTACTATGTTGAGAAATTTCCCTTCTACACCTATTTTATCGAGAGTTTTTATCAGGAATGGGTGTTGGACTTGTCGAATGCCTTTTGTGTGTCAATTGAGATGATCAAGTGATTCTTTTCTTTCCTTTTATTTGTGTGGTGGATTATGTTGATTGATTTTCTACTGATGAACCATCCTTGCATACCTTTTATGAATCCTACTTGATCATGCTGTATTTTTTTTTGATATGATGCTGAATTCTATTGGCTAGAATTTTGTTGAGAATTTTTGCACCTATATTCATGAGAGATATTGGTCTGTAATTTTCTTTTTTTGTGACTTCTTTGCCTGGTTTTGGTATCAGGATTATGCTGACTTTATGGGATGAATTCAGAAGTGTCGCTTCCTCTTCTATGTTCTGAAATGGTTTGTGTAGTACTGGTATAAGTTCTTCTATGAATGTTTGGTAGAATTCTCCAGTGAAGTCATCTGGGCCAAGGCATTGGTTGGGACTTTTTTTTTTATTACCTTTTCCATCTCTTGTTATAGGTCTGTTCAGATTTTCAACATCACTTTGTGTTAGTCTGGGTAGGTATTGTGTTTATAGAAATCTGTCCATTTCCTCTAGGTTTTCAAATTTGTTGGAGTATAGTTTTTCATAATACTCTGTTATAATCCTTTTTATTTCAGTTGGGTCTTTTGTAATGTCCCCCATTTCATTTCTTATTTGGGTTACTTGTGTCTTCTCCTGTAGTTCTTTTGTCAGTCTGGCCAGTGGTTTGTTGATTTTGTTGATCCTTTCAAAGAACCAACTT
>NW_004443996.1:14381817-14395573 GCF_000243295.1 Trichechus manatus latirostris
CTCTGATCTTTATTATTTCCTTTCTTCTGGTGGCTGTGGGCTTTTTTTGCTGTTCTCTTTCTATTTGTTCGTGTTCTGTAGTTAATGTTTTGATTTTGTCCCTTTCTTCTTTTTTGATGTGTGCATCTATTGCTATAAATTGTCCTCTGAGGACCGCCTTTGGTGTGTCCCAAAGGTTTTGGTATGATGTGTTTTCATTCTCGTTTGATTCTAGGAATTTTTGATTCTATCTCTGATTTCTTCTATTACCCATTGGTTGGTAAGAAAGCTGTTATTAAGTTTCCATGTAACTGATTTTTTCTTTTTCTGTGGTCAAACTCTATGTAAAACTGAAGCTCTTATGTGCAACACGTCAGTTAATAACAATTCAATTTTCCATGTGAATTAAGTATTTCTCACAAAGAGTGTCCTTGAAAAGAGACCTGTGATATTTACAATTCCAGAGAGACTTTTTTGACTAGGTGCTGTGCTAAGCACAGGTAGTCCCCAATTTACAACATGGTAGCATTCCGGTGACTCCATCATGGGTTGCTTCTGGCTTAAGTTGTCATTCCCGTTAAACTCATTGCCATCGAGTCAATTCTGACTCATAACTATCCTATAGGACAGAGTAGAACTGCCCCATAGGGTTTCCAAGAAGTTTCTGGTGGATTTGAACTGCTGACCTTTGGGTCAGCAGCCAAGTTCTTAACCACTACACCACCACCAGGGCTCCAAAGTTGTTAGGTTCCATCAGGTTGGTTATGACTCATAGAAACACTATGTACATCAGATACAAACACTGCCTGGTCCTATACCATCCTCACAATATTTGTTATGCTTGAGCACATTGTTGCAGCCACTGTGTAAATCCATCTAGTTGAAGGTCTTCCTCTTTTTTGCTGACCCTCCACTTTACCAAGTATGATGTCCTTCTCCAGGAACTGGTCCCTCCTGATAACATGTCAAGAAAGTCTTGTCATCCTTGATTCTAAGGAACATTTTTTCTGTCCTTCTTCCAAGACAGATTTGTTTGTTCTTCTGGTAGTTCATGGTATAGTCAGTATTCTTCACCAACACCATAATTCAAAGGCATTAGTCCTTCTTTGGTCTTATTCGTTGTCCAGCTTTTGCATGCATATCATGGCTTGGGTCAGGTGCACTTTAGCCTTCAAAGTGACACATTTGCTTTTTTTTTTTAAAATTGTATTTAGGTGAAGGTTTCCAGAACAAATAGTTTCTCATTAAACAGTCAGTACACATATTATTTTATGACATTGGTTAACAACCCCACAACATGTCAACACTCTCTCTTCTCGACCTTGGAAGACCTGTTTTTTTGGTGAAAATATACATAGCCAAAGATACACCCTTTCAAAAATTTCTACATGTACAATTCAGTGACATCAATTATGTTCTTCCAGTTGTGCTGCTATTCTCACTATCCTTTTCCAAATTATTCCATCATCATTATCTTCAACTCACTGTCCCCTAGGCTTCCCATCAAACCATAATTGATTTTTTCTCCTCGGTCTTCCTGTTGTTAATTTCTACCTTGATGGCGTTGTGGTCAGAGAAGATAATTTGTATTACCTCAACGTTTTGGATTTTGTTGAGGGTTGCTTTGTGGCCTAAGATGTGGTCTATTCTGGAGAATGTTCCATGTGCATTGGAAAAGAATGTGTACTTTGCAGCTGTTGAGTGGAGTGTTCTATATATGTCTGTGAGGTCAAGTTGGCTGATTGTGCCCTTTAGGTCTTATGTATCTTTGTTGAGTTTCTTTCTAGATGTTCTATCCTTTACTGAGAATGGTGTGTTGAAGTCTCCTACTATTATTGCTGAACTGTCAATGTCTCTTTTCAGTGTTGTTAGAGTTTGTTTTATGTATTTTGGAGCCCTGTCATTGGGTGTGTAGACGTTTATTATGATTATGTCTTCATGGTGGATCATCCCCTTAATTCCTGCTCTTTTTTGAGTTTTGTTTGCCTGATATATTTATTTCCCATCCTTTGAATTTTAGTTTGTTTGTGTCTTTAAGTCTAAGGTGTGTTTCTTGTAGGCAGCATATAGACAGATTGTGTTTTTTTTTAATCCATTCTGCCACTCTCTGTCTATTGATGCATTTAGTCCATTTACATTCAGCGTAATTATTGATAGGTATGAGTTTAGTGCTGTCATTTTGATGTCTTTTTTTTGTGTGTTGTTGACAGTTACTTTGTTGCAGTTAATTTTCTGTGCTGAGTCTTTTTTATTTGTGTATTTTCTTTTCATCTTTTTCCTTATTGCTGATTTTGTGTTTGCTGGGTCTTTATATTTTTCTTTTTTTTATTTTGTTTTCTAGGATTGTTGGTTTCTTTGGTTGTTACCTTAATATTTACCCGTATTTTTCTGAATTTAAAAATTCTTTTATTTCTTTATATTGTCTTACGTTCTCTCCATATGAAAAATGTATGACTACATTTTTAGTCCCTCTTTTTTGTTTTAATGTTGTCATCTTTTACATATTGATATCTCTGTTTCCCTATTTTCGGTGTTTTATCTTTGATTTATTTTTGTGATTTCCCTACCTGGGTTGATATCTGGTTGCTCTGTCCTGTGTCCTAGTCTTCAGTTGTTATCTGATGTTACTGATTTACTAACCAGAGGACTCTCTTTGATATTTCTTGTAATTTTGGTTTGGTTTTTGCAAATTCCCTAAACTCCTATTTATATGTAAATGTCCTAATTTCGCCATCATATTTGAGAGACAGTTTTGCTGGATATATAATTCTTGGCTGGCAATTTTTTTCCTTCCAGGCTTTATATATGTCATTCCATTTCCTTCTTGCCTGCATAGTTTCTGCTGAGTAGTCCAAGTTTAGCCTTGTTAACTCTTTTTTGTAGATGACTTTTCATTTGTCCCTAGATACTCTTAAAATTCTTTCTTTATCTTTGGTTTTGGCAAGTTTGATTATAATATGTCTTGGTGACTTTCTTTTGGGATCTACCTTATGTGAGGTTTGGTGAGGATCTTGGATAGATATCTTTTCATCTTTCACGATATCAGGGAAGTTTTCTGCCAACACATCTTCAACAATTCTCTCTGTGTTTTCTGTTATTCCCCCCAGTTCTGGTACTCCAATCACTGATATGTTATTCTTCTTGATAGAGTCCCACATAATTCTTAGGGTTTCTTCACTTTTTAAAATTCTTTTATGTGATTATTCCTCAAATAAGTTGGTGTCAAGTGATTTATCTTCAGTCTCACTAATTCTGACTTCCATTGCCTCAATTCTGCTCCTATGACTTTCTATTGAGTTGTCTAATTCTGACAGTTTATTGTTAATCTTCTGGATTTCTGATTGCTGTCTCTCTATGGATTCTTGCAGCCTTTTAAATTTGTCATTGTGCTCTTGAATAACCTTCTTAAGATCTTCTATTACTTTGTCTGTGTGTTCCTTAGCTTGTTCTGTGTTTTGTATGATACCTTTCCTGATCTCTTGAAGTGTTCTGTACAGTAATCTTTTGTATTCTACCTCCGGTAATTCCAAGAAATTCTCTTCCTCTGGAAAATTTCTTGATTCTTTATTTTTGGAGCTTGTTGAAACCATCATGGTCTGCCTCTTTATGTAATTTGAATTTGATTGTTGTCTCCGAGCTATCAATAAGTTATTACATTTATTTATTTTGTGTTTGCTTACTGTGTCCTAGCTTCTTGTTTTGATATGTCACAATTGGCTGCTCATGTGAGCTAGTTTGATTATTGGTGCCCTTGAAGCTCTAAGGTCCTGTCACCAGGTGGTTACAGCTGGTGCTAGTTATGTGAGCCAGGAGTCTGTTTACTTTTCTTGTATGAATTCAGCTCAGGTATCCGGGTAGTAGGTCATCAAGTGTGTAGTGCAGGCTCTCTCCTACAGTCCTAGACAGGCATGGGTGGTTGGTGTAGGCACAGGTATCTGGCTGCAGTAGGGGGTCATGTGCTGAGCAAGGCAGGGAGCTGATGGCTGCCCCTGAGTGGGAGGAAAGCGTGTCGCTGTTCCCTAGAGCACATAGGTAGTTGGGTTTTGGAGCCAGACTATGAGCACTCAATGCTGTTGGCTGTAAGGACTGGGAGGCACCACTTATTCTTGGACCCCTGTCGCTGGTGGCTAGGTGGTGGGGTGGAGCCGTCAGTCCTCAGGCCTCTGATGTGGGTAGGCGAGGGCCCTGCTTAATGGGCAGGGCAGTGTCAAATGTCACGAATCTGCCACTTCACCACATAGCTGAAACAGATGAAGTTAGACTTCAGTTATATACCTTATTGTACTGTTGTAAAGAGGGCCTATGCTGTTGACATGGGCCCAGACAGGTCTATGCAGGGGTGAAAGGCATTCAAAGTCCGTGGACCCCATATGCCTGTGCTTAGGCAAAGGACCTGTGCCTACACTGAGTTCCTGGCTTAGGGGAGCCAGCAGATTATATTTTCCCTGTTTGTTAATTTGTTCCATCTCCAAGGCCAGGAGAATGGCTCGGGGTGCATGATGGGTCCTACTTCTGGCCCAGGAGACTTGGCAATCTCTGAAACCAGCCCAGGACCCAGTGCAGAGTGGGGAGGGGGGAGGTAAATGGGAGAGAGTTTTTCTCCCTAAGGGGGTGTTTTTTGATCCATGCAGTAGACCAGATGCAAGTAGTTATTTTTTGCCGATTAAGTGCTGCTTTTCACTGGTTCTGGATGCCTGAGTAGACTCTCTGCCGCTGAATCTCTCCCGATGTGGAAAACGCCTCCCTAGCTCCACTGCTTGCCTCACCGTGCACGTGAACTGATCCTGCCTGAAGGGCACCAACTCCTGCCGGGTCAGTTCTGGCAACTCCTTGCTGCTTCCAAACCATCTCTCCCTCCCCCTGCCACTCAGTCTGATTCCTCAACTTTGCCTTTGATGTTCAGGGCTCCTAGATTGTCATATATAATAGATTCACTTGTTTTTTTTGATCTTTGTTGTAAAGGAGCCCACAGGCAACGTCTGACTACTACACCATCTTGGCCACGCCTCTGGTTTAATGCTTTTTCAGTAACAAAACTATTCTTTCTCTTTTATTTTTGTGTAGAGGTTTTCTGGGTTGGGAATAGATTTTGTTTTTAGTAACTTTTACCCCAAAATTGGCAATGAGGGTGGCATAGTCTAGCAGATCCTGAATTGACTTGACCAGCTGGAGGTCTGTGGTCACAAACAGTCAGGTAAGAAACTTGAATTATAAGAAGTCTCCCTCTAGCTCTTGGCTCTTTTGGAATACTAGCCAGAGGAACCAACGTCTCCAAATTCAAGATTTTATTATTGAATAAGCATGGGTAATATGGGATCCCATCAGGATAACCGTATGGTTGGAAGATATGGGAAGCCAGGAATGTTGCCAGGAATGTTGCCTACAGGTCTTTGTCTTGAAGGGCCAATATGTCTCTGTTATATTTGGAATAGGTGTATGCAAATTCAATCTTATTGTGTACCGAAGATGGTTCTTTTGATTTGGATAAATTAGTGTATTTGCTGGGGGTTTTTTAAGTAGGCCTCATCCAAAACAAATGAATTGCTGTTCTTTATGGGATGAATATCATTTTAACAGGGAATAAAATTAAATGTTTGGTTTGGCTAAGAGGAAAGATTGAGAAACAAAAGAAAAGGAAATGCGAGAATTAAAGGCACTTTTTCTTTCATGGAACCCTCCTCCTTTCTCTTGCTTACTATGTTCCCTCTGGGTGTCTTTGTCCCTTATTGCCTCAAATTGACTCTGGGAAGATGGAGGCAATGATCTTTTAGAGGGTGGTTCTTTTCATTTGTGGATTTCCCTACAAAGAAAGATGAGTGCACAACGTCTTTAGCTGGTAGTGAATTATCTATTTGAGGACACAAGTCTGTGTTCCTCGTGGCCTACCCCAGAGTCTACTTCATGTCTTAGCCCAGATTCCACCTCGAAGAGTCCGATACCATTCACACACCACATAGCTAAGAAAATGGAAATGATAAAGAGACCTGATCAGGGAATAATTGAGATTTTGGGTAAAAGACTGCCTCTCTATAAAGGCAACTAGCTGCACTAGTCACTTGTAAAAAGGTGAATAATCAAGGTGCTAAGCTGATGAATGTCAACATTTTTGAAGATGGATGATAAAAAGAGACTGGGAACAATATGTCATTATTGAAAGAAGTCAAGTCATGAGAAGAGGGATTGTAGAAAGTGACTCTGAAGATGCAGGAATGAGGGAATAAAGAAAGTCCTGAAACCTATGGAATAATTGACAAATGGCTCAAAATTGACAAATTTAGGGACTCTTGGAGTTGGAAACTGGTGCAACTTTTTCTGAAATTTCCCCGGGACTTCCTAACTTTGCATTTGGTCACTAAGGTTGTTGGTGTTTTGGGTCAGCCTTTTTCCTTTTCTTACTTGTTCCTATATAAATAGGTCCTGTAACTGAGAAACATGCTTTCTTACTTTTTCCGGATTCTCCTATAAACCCACTGAGGAGAGACCTGCTGCGCTATCATATTCTGTTCTCTGGAGGTTATCTGTGAAGCTCCAGGGAAAAGGCACTAATCTGGCTACTACGTGACTTTTGAAGGAAATGGGGTATGGCAGAGAGTGGCAGTCTCACACTGTACTGGTAAAGCACCCTGAGCCGGAACAATCATTTTGGACCCTAGGGAATAATGATACTGGTTTTATTTGAGATATAGAGCCAATAAAAAATAGATTACTAAAAGAATAAGCCATAGCCATGTGTAAAACAATATCCTTTATCAAGAGCTCAATACAAGGAATAAAACAGGTTATAAAAAATTAGAAAAACAAAGGATAATTAAAAAAAAGTATTTCACCCTGTAATACACCCATACTTCCAACAAAGTAGGAAGGTAAATTTGATAAAGATGATTGACCACTATATAGATTTGTACAAGACTGTAAAGAAGTAAATAAATTTGTTCCGTTTACTGCTAAAGTTTCTAATCCTGCAACTATTGTGACTTCTGACTTCTGTACTGTTGTCAACAATTTTTCTCTGACCTGTTTTGCTTTTTCTTCTTTCTTTCTGTCTTAGCAGACAAGTCTAAACTCTTGCTTGTGTTTGTATTTAAGAAGGAGTTCAACATTTGTGATAAAGGATTCCTCAAAGATTTTGGCACTCCTACTATTTTCTCTGGTGAATTACAGGAAACTTAGGAAATTTCTTCCACCAGAAGAATTTATTATTTCTCAAAATGTAAACGATTTGCTGGTAAACTCAAAAACTAAACAGCATTTTGCTGTATATTTTCTCAACAACAAAATAAAAAAAGTCAACAATAATGTAAAATTATGCCCCTGTGAAACATAAGGCCTCACTAGATAAATTGCAGTATTGCCAAACTGAGGTAAAACATTTAGAGCATCTGTTGTCAACTGAAGGCTGCAAAATGTTACAATCTAAGAGTCAGCCCGTTTGCAAATGAAGGGGCCTATTCCTGTTTCTAATGCAGGCTTGATAATATTTGCTGATGGGTCATATACTCAGGATGAAAATGGCTCAATTAATGCTTCTTGTGCTGTCATAAGGTTGTTATGAGTCGGAATTGACTCGACAGCAATTGCTTTTTTTTTGTTTTTTATGCTGTGGTGACATCATAAAATTTTGGAAGCTTATGTTTTGTCTGGAATTAGGTCTGCAAAAGCAGACAAGTTGATAGCAGTTACTAGAGCTTTAATTCCTGGTTCTGGACTTAAAGCAACTAAAACAAAACCAAACTCGTTGCCGTCGAGTCGATTCCGACTCACAGCCACTCTACAGGACAGAGCAGAACTGCCCGATAGGGTTTCCAAGGAGCGGCTGGTGGATTCTACCTGACGACCTTTTGGTTAGCATCTGTAGCGCACCGTAGCTCTTAACCACTACACCACCGGGGCTCCAAAGTGACTACATACTAATATTAAATATGTTTGGTGTCTGTCATGCAACAAAGTGAATATGGAAATAAAAATAAAAAGGGGTATTCTTGACTTCAATGGGAACCAGATTATCTCAAGGAAAATCGACAGCAGATTTGCTAGAGGCTTTACAACTGCCTGCTCAGATATCAGTAATTCATTGTAGCACTCATACAGGACAAAACTTCTAAAATTCAAAATTTCTAAAGGCAATGATTTTGCTGACAGAGCTGCAAAGGCCACTGTTAAGCCATGGCAAACCCCAAACTTAGAAATCCCACTTTAAATCAACATAGAACTTGTTCATTTCCTAAAGTATGCTTCACAGAAGGAAACAGACAATTGGATTTAAAAAGATGTGTTAAAAAAATCAAAACTCAAAGAAATTGAAGCATAAGGTTTATTCTGAGCAGTTATTCTGTAGGCATATAGGGAGATAATTTTGATTCCAGAAAAAGCAAATGGCTCAAAGTAAGTCAGTTACAATGAGGCTTATAAAAAGAAGAGAAGGGAGATTAGATCATCAGCCATTGGCCAATCTTAACATGATTGATTGAACCCTGCTGTCTTAGTTATCTAGTGCTGTTATAACAGAAATACCACAAGTGGATGTCTTTAACAAAGAGAAATTTATTCTCTCACAGTCTAGGAGGCTAGAAGTCCGAATTCAGGGTGCCAGCTCCAGGGGAAGGCTTTTTCTCTCTGTCTGCTCTGAGGGAAGGTCCTTGTCATGAAACTTCCCCTGGACTAGCAGCTTCTCAGTGCGGGGACCCCGGTTCCAAAGACGCACTCTTCTGGTGCTTCATCCTTGGTGGTATGAGGTCCCCATGTCTCTCTGCTTGCTTCTCTCTCTTATATCTCAAAAGAGATTGGCTCAAGACACAACCCAATCTTGTAGATTAAGTTCTGCCTCATCAACACAACTGCCGATACTCCCATCTCATCAACATCATAGAGATAGGATTTACGACACAAAGGAAAATCACATCAGATCACAAAATGGTGGACAATCACACAATACTGGGAATCATGGCCCAGCCAAGTTGATACACATATTTTTTGGGGAAACGATTCAATCTGTGATACCTGCCCTCCCCCTTTTACTCAGATGAACTGATATCAGGTCACAAGGTGATCTCAGGCCCTCCACCCACCTTCAGCCATACGTTTTGAAATTCAAATTGAGTAAGCCTGGCTTCCAACAGGAAAGAAAATATTAGCAACTTTGGGTGAAAGAAAAGCCACTGGCAGGATTAATTTTGGTCAGGGATTTTTTTAAAGTGAGTATTTGGCAATGGCAATGGGTTTGGGTTTTTGGATTTATTGTCCAGGAATTAGCAAATGCAAGCAGGTTCTAATAAGCTCCTTATCAAAACAGGCTATCTGTTATCAATTTCTCTCTTTGATAGGTGATAAATGCAATTCTACTTAATTATGAGAATTACCTAACAAAATAATTACTGTACTGCATACCAGTCAGAATAGACTCAACAACAATGGGTATACTGTATTTGCTTGGTTAAGTGGTGTGTCATTAACAAAATCATGAGTAAGAAGAATTTTAAAGGCACTGGACTCTTACTATGGCTACCAAAGGATGAAACTATTCAAAAGTTATTTAAAAGTTGTAGTATTTGTCAACAGAATTCTTTACAGGGTTCTTCCAGGGTAAGTGCAGGAAGATTTCCCCTACCAATTCTACAAGGAACCTGGTGACAGTCTACTTTCACAGAATTAATACCTGTGGAAGGTAAGAAATTTTTATCTACCTATTGTGTGTATAGGGGCCCTGGTGGCGTAGTGGTTAAGATCTCGGCTGCTAACCAAAAGGTTGGCAGTTCAAATCCACCAGCCGCTACTTGGAAACCATATGGGGCAGCTCTACTCTGTCCTATAGGGTTGCTGTGAGTCAGAATCAACTCTATGGCAACAGATATCTTACTTTGATTTTAAGGTTTTCTTCCTGCAAAACCAAATATTCACTGTAAAAAAATTCCTTACCAAGAGGCGGGGCCAAGATGGCAGAGTAGTCAGATGCTTCTGGTGGACCCTCTTAAAACAAAGACCAAAAAAAAAACAAGCGATTTGATTATATATGGCAATCTGGGAGCCCTGAACATCAAAGACAGAGTTGAGGAACCAAACTGAGTGGCAGGGGGAGGAAGAGACAGTTCAGAAGCAGGGAGGAGTTGCCAGACCTGACCAGGTGAAAGCCTGAGCCTTTCAGGCCTCATCAGCTCGGGGGTGAGCGGTGAGAAAGGCAAGCAGCGGTCCCTGGGAGGTGTATTCTGCATCGGGAGAAACCCAGCCTCTGAGAGTCTACTTGGCCATGGAGAACCAGTGAGAAGCAGGTCTTGGCAAAAGATAAGTACTTGTGTACGGCCTACCGCACGGGTCAAAAACACCCCCTTTAGGGAAAAACCTCTCTCCCATTTACCTCCCCACTCCATCTCTGCACTAGGTCCCTGAACTGCTTCAGCAATTGCTGAGTCCCCTGGGCTGAAAGTAGGATCTGTCACATGCCTGGTGCCATTCTCCCTGCCTTGGAGAGTGAACAAATTAACAAATAGGGGAAAAAATAAACTGCCTGCTCCCCTAAGCCAGGAACCCAGGGTAGGCACAGCTCCTTTGCCTAGGCACAGGCATAAGGGATCCACGGACTTTGAGTGCCTTTCCCCCTGCATAGACTTGTGTGGGCCCATCTCAACAGCATAGGCCCTTATTACGGCAGTACAACAGGGTATATAGGCAGTCTAACTTCAACTGTTTCAGCCGTGAAGTGACAGGTTCTTGACATTTGACAGTACTCTGCCCATTAAGGAGGGTCTTCACCTACCCACATCAGGGGCCTGAGGACTGGTGGCTCCACCCACGTCACTAGCCACCTGTGATAGGGGCCCCTGAATAAGAGTTGCCCTTCAGTCCTTACAGCCAACAGCATTAGGTGCTCATAGTCTGGCTGCAAAACTCACCCACCCACGTGCTCTAGGGAAGAGGGACTCGCCTTCCTCCTGGACACTCGCGGCAGCGGGCAGCCCCCTTACTTGCTCAGAGTGTGTCCCCCTGCTGCAGCCAGATGCCTGTGCCTACGCCAAACACCCATGCATGTCTAGGACTGTGAGAGCCTACACCACACACTTGGTGGCTATCTACCTGGGCACCTGAGCTGAATCCACACAGGACGAGTGGGCGGACTCCTGAGCTCACATATCTAGTAACAGATCTAGCCACCTGGTGACAGGACATTAGAGCTTCAAATGTGCCAATAATCAAACTAGCTCATACGAGCAGCCTATTTGGGCATATCAAAACAAAATAAGAAGCTAAGACACAGTAGGCAAACATAAAATAAATAAATATAACAACTTATTGATGGCTCAGAGACAACAGTCAGTATCAAATTACATAAAGAGGCAATCCATGATGGCTTCAGCAAGCTCCCAAAATAAAGAATCTAGAAATATTCCAGAGGAGGAAAATTTCTTGGAATTACTGGAGGCAGAACACAAAAGATTAATACACAGAACTCTTCAAGAAATAAGGAAGGAAATTAAGCACAACACAGAGCACGCAACAGAGGAAATTAAAAAGATTAGAGAAGAGCACAATGACAAATTTAACGGGCTGCAAGAAACCGTAGAGAGACATCAATAAGAAATCCAGAAGATTAACAATAAACTGTCAGAATTAAACAACTCAATAGAAAGTCGTAGGAGTAGAATTAAGGCAATGGAAGTCAGAATTAGTGAGATTGAAGATAAAGCACTTGACACCAACTTATTTGAGGAAAAATCAGATAAAAGTGTTAAAAAACTGAATAAACCCTAAGAATTATGTGGGACTCTATCAAGAGGAGTAACCTATGAGTGATTGGAGTACCAGAACGAGGGGGATACAGAAAATACAGAGAATTGTTGAAAATTTGTTGGCAGAAGACTTCCCTGATATCGTGAAAGATGACAAGATATGTATCCCAGATGCTCATTGAACCACACATAAGGTAGATCCCAAAAGAAAGTCACCAAGACATATTATAATCAAATGTGCCCAAACCAAAGATAAACAGAGAATTTTAAGAGTGGCTAGGGATAAACGAAAAGGCATCTACAAAGGAGAGTCAGTAAGAATAAGATTGGACTACTCAGAAGAAACCATGCAGGTAAGAAGGTAATGGGATGACATATACAAAGCCTTGAGGAAAAACACTGCCAGCCAAGAATTATATATCCAACAAAACTGTCTCTCAAATATGATGGCAATTAGGGCATTTCCAGATAAACAGAAGTTTAGGGAATTTGCAAAAACCCAACCAAAATTACAAGAAATACTAAAGGAGGTACTCAGGTTAGAAAATCAAAAACATCAGATAATAACCCAAGGCTAGAACACAGGACAGAGCAACCAGATATCAACCCAGATAGGGAAGTCACAAAAGTAAATCAAAGCTAAAACACTGAAAATAGGGAAACAGATGTCATTATGTAAAAGATGACAACATTAAAAAAAAAGAGGGTCTTAAAAAATGTAGACATAGATTTTTCATATGGAGAGGAAGTCAAGATGATATAAAGAAACAAAAGACTGGTACAAACTTAGAAAAATAGGGGTAAATATTAAGGTAACCACAAAGGAAACTAACAGTCCTACAAGTCAAAATAAAAAAAACTAGAAAAATATAAAGACTCAGAAAACACAAAATCAACAGCAAGGAAAAAGATGAAAAGAAAATACATAAAGAAAAATGACTCAGCACAGAAAATTAAGTGGAACAAAGAAACTGTGAACAACATACAAAAAAAGACATCAAAATGACAGCACTAAACTCATACCTATCAATAATTACGCTGAATGTAAATGGACTAAATGCACCAATAAAGAGACAGAGAGTGGCAGACTGGATTTAAAAAAACACGATCCGTCTATATGCTGCCTACAAGAGACACACATTAGACTTAAAGACACAAACAAACTAAAACTCAAAGAATGGAAAAAAAATATGTCAAGCAAACAACACTCAAAAAAGAGGAGGAGTGGTAATATTAATCTCTGACAAAATAGACTTTAAAGTAAAATCCACCACAAAAGATAAGGAAGGACACTATAAAATGATTAAAGGGTCAATGCACCAGGAGGACATAACTATAATAAATATTTACCCACCCAACGACAGGGCTCCAAAATACATAAAACTAACTCTAACAGCGTTGAAAAGAGAGAGAGACAGCTTCACAATAGTAGTAGTAGACTTCAGCATACCACTTTTGGTGAAAGACAGAACATCCATAAAGAAGCTCAACAAAGACACGGGAGAGCTAAATGCTACAATCAATGAACTTGATCTCATAGACATATACCGAACTCTGCACCCAACAGCAGCCAAATATACTTTCTTTTCCAATGCACATGGAACATTCTCCAGAATACACCACATATTAGGCCATAAAGCAAAACTTAACAAAATCCAAAACATCTAAATATTACGAGGCATCTTTTTGACCATAAAGCCATAAAAGTGGAAATCAACAACACAAAAAGAAAGGAAAAAAAAATCAACACATGGAAACTGAACAACACCTTGCTCCAAAACTACTGTGTTATAGAATAAATTAAGGATGGAATAAAGAAATTCATAGACTCAAACGAGAATGAAAACACATCCTACCAGAATCTTTGGGACACAGCAAAGCAGTGCTCAGAGGTTAGTTTATAGCAATAAACGCACACATCCAAAAACAAGAAAGACTCGTAATAAAAGCATTAACCTTACAACTGGAACAAGTAGAAAGAGAGCAGCAAAAGAAGCCTACAGGTGCCAGAAGGAAGGAAATAATAAGAATTAGAGCAGAATTAAATGAAATAGAGAATA
>NW_004443996.1:14405518-14429549 GCF_000243295.1 Trichechus manatus latirostris
GGAGAGATGAGAGACTATGAAATGGAGAAAAACAGAAAGGGGAAGAGGAAGAAAAGAAAAGAATGAATAAATAAAAATTGGAAAGGTTAAAGAACCTCAAAGTTCCCAGGGATCCCACCAGTGCAGCTATGAGGTCTGGGGAAGTTGCTCTCAGGTATTGCAGTACAGCTTGGCTAGAAGTTGTAGAGGTATACAATGCCAGGTATTCAGGGAACAGAAAGAGAAGGAAGATATATAGAGAAGAGAAACTGAGTAATGAAGAAAGACAAAAAGGGAAAAAGAGGGAAAAGAAAAGAAAACAAATTTTAAAAAAAGAACAAGAAAACCCCCCAAAAGAACAGAAGAAAAGAACCAATGAAAAAAGAAATGCCCTCAGGGATCCCTCTGCACGTCTGTGCAAGCAGAGGGGGTAGTCTCCTTCCACACAGCACCACCTGGCCAGAAAGGGCTCCCAACTCAAGAAAAAGAAAAGAAAACAAACAATTCAAAACAAACAAATGAACAAAAGCCCTGGGATCTCACCAGCGCAGCAGCCCAGACCGGGAAGCAGCTCCAGACTCGATCAGAGCTCCACAGCCCCTTGGGAAGAAGCAAAGGTGGCGCACAGAGACAGGTATTTGAGTGAAAGGAGGGGGAGGTGGTGAGAGGTAAGGAAGAAATCAAAAAAAGCAGAAAAAAAAGCAACACCAGCAGCCAACAAATGGCACTCAGAGAGCTAGCTAGTGCAGGCTGGTGGAATCCAAGCAGCTGGTGTTTTTTGGACAAGAGACTGTGTCCGCAGGAAGCAGAGGGGGCCTTGTGTTGGTGTAGAAGGCTAGGGAGTGGGAAAGCATATATCACAAATTACCGGAGCTCTGCAGTCCTTCAGGAAGAAGCAAAGATGGCGCACGGAGGCAGGTATTTGAGCGAAAGGAGGGGGAGGTGGTGAGAGGTAAGGAAGAAATGAAAAGATGTGGAAAAAAGCAACACCAGCAGCCAACAAATGGCACTCAGAGCCGGCCCGTTCGGGTGTGTGGAATCCAAGTAGCCAGTGTTTCCCGGACAAGAGATTGTGGCCAGGGGAAACAGAGGAGACCGAGTGGGGGTGAAGAACAGTGGGGGGTGGGAAAGCGTATATCGCAAATCACTGGTTGTTTTGTCTCCCGCTGGACGCTCCATGAAGCTGCTTTCTCGTACCCCCTGTTTGCTGGTCTCTGATAGTCCAAGATGGCGGATCCCCGCTGCATTAGCTGGTAGGGGAGCTCTGCATGAATCTCTCCGCGCTCTCCGTTCTCTGTCAGTTTTCTCACTCCATTTCGTGCTTGGCTGAGTTCTTTATCTCTTCATTTGATGTTTTAGGGTTTCAGGATTATTGTTTTCTCTGTTTGGCGGATCTTTGCTATGGAGGAATGGCTTGGTGCTTCTGCCTATAACGTCATTTTGCCGGAAGTCCTGAAGACCACTTTTATGAGAAGTCAAGAAAAGGTTTAAACTCAGGATAAAACATTGTTTTATGGTTACAAGGGTGGGAAGGGAGGGTGAGTGTTATTTCTTAACTATATAGTAGATAAGAATTATCGTAGGTGAAGGGAAGGAGAGCACACGCTACAGGGGAAGTCAGCACAACTGGTCTAAACCAAAGCTAAGAAGTTTCCTGAATACAGTCAAACATTTTGAAGGACAGAGTAGCAGCGGTAGGGATCTGGGGACCATGCTTTCAGGGGACATCTAGGTCAATTGACATAACAAAGCTTATCAAGAAAATGTTCTGTATCCTACTTTGGTGAGTGGCTTCTGGGGTCTTAAAAGCTTGCAAGCTGCCATCTAAGATGCATCAGTTGTTCCCAACCACCTGGAGTAAAGGAGAATGAAGAACACCAAAGACACAAGGAAAGTATTAGCCCAAGAGTCAGAAAGGGCCACATAAACCAGAGACTTAATCAGCCTGAGACCAGAAGAACTAGATGCTGCCTGGCTACCACCAATGACCACACTGACAGGGAACACAACAGAGAGTCCCTGATGGAGCAGCAGAAAGATGGAGTCCAGAACTCAAATTCTAGTAAGAAGACCAGACTTAATGTTCTGACTGAGACTGGAGGAACCCCAGAAAGCATGGCCCCTGGATTTTCTATCAGCCCAGAACTAAAACAATTTCTGAGGCCAACTCTTCAGACAGGGATTAGACTGGACTGTGGGACATAAAGGGATACTTGTGCGGAGTGTGCCTCTTAGCTGAAGTAGATACAAGAGACTAAATGGGCAGCTTCTGTCCAGAGGTGAGATGGGAATGTAGAAAGCGTTAGGAGCTGGTTGAATGGACATGGGGAATCAGGGGTGGAAAGGAGGAGTATGCTGTCACAGTATGGGGAGAGCAATTAGAGTCACATAACAATGTATGTATAAATTTTTGTATGGGAAAAAAAAATTTAAAAAAGGAATTGCTGACCATAAATTATCCTGTCAGTGGCTTTTCTTTCACCCAAAGTTGCTAATATTTTCTTTCCTGTTGGAAGCCTGGTGCCCTGGTGGCGCAGTGATGAAGAGCTAAGCGTACTATGGCTGCTAACCAAAATTTCGGCAGTTCAAATCCACCAGCTGCTCCTTGGAAGCCGTATAGGGTCGCTATGAGTTGGAATCAACTCATTGGCAATGGGTTTGGTTTTGGTTTGTCTGGAAGCCTGGCTTACTCAATTTGAATTTCAAAAGGCATGGCTGAAGGTGGGTGGAGGGCCCAAGATTATCTCGTGACCTGTATTAGTTCATCTCAGTAAAAGGGGGAGGGCAGGATTCAGTCAATCATGTTAAGATTGGCCAATGGCTGATCTTCTAATATCCTCGCTTCTCTTCTCTTTACAAACCTCATTGTAACTAACTGAGCCATTTGCTTTTTCTGGAATCAAAATGGTCTCCCTATATACATATGGAGCCTGGTGGTTCAGTGGTTAAGCATTTGCCTGTTAATCAAAAGGCTGGCAGTCGAATCCACCAGCTACTCCTTGTAAACCCTATGGGGAAGTTCTACTCTGTCATATAGGGTTGCTATGCATGGGAATCAACTCGACGACAATGCGTTTGGTTTTTTGGTATATGCATACAGAATAACTGCTAAAGATAACTCTTATGTTTTAATTTCTTTGAGTTTTGATTATTTTTAACAGATTTGATATCAGAAGCAAGACCCAGAGAAGACTGGGGATCCAAAAATGATCATTGAGCTGAGTGCCCCATTCTTGATGAGGGATCAAATTCAAATATGGTACCAAACAGGGCCTTTTGTGCCCAATTGTTCCATCACCATGGATGCGGAACTTGGTAAATCTCCCCTGGGTTTGAGTTCCACTCCTTTTGTGTTGAACACTCTGGGTTTATATTTGAGCAGTTATGGACCCCTTTTCCTTGGTAAGTTACTCTTTTGCTCTGTTTGGGAAAATGGATTCCCATCTGCTGTGTCCTTTTCTTTCCACTTCTGAGAATTTCTGTTTGGTGCTCGGGGTTTTGTAGTGAGTTTCATTTACATTATCTGAATACTTTCCTTGGACTGGATTCAGGGGGTATTGAACTGAACTCAATAAAAGGGATGTCAGATTTGATCTGAGAGAGGCGTCAGATAATTTTGCGAAATAAGTTTGGGAAAAGTAGCAAGATTTGATTCGATGGAGGCCTCAGATAATTTTATCTGAATACTTGCCCTGGACTGGGTGCAAGGGAAATAGAATTGAATTTGAAGAAAGCCTCAAGAAATTTTAGGATGGGGCAATCTGATTGAAACAGCTTGGAATTGTGGTAGCTGCTTTTGTGTGTATATGCGTTGCCTTGTTTCATGTTGTGCTATTTTAAGAGTGCTATGCTGCTGTTGATCGTCATAAAAAGGAAAATCATAAGATAGAACACAGGCATAGACCCTATAAGCCTGTTGTTGGAACTGGCTCCATAGACCAGTGAATATGTGCTTCTCACCAAAAATGGTGTCCGCTTGGACGAATTTTGCAGAAGTTCACCCATAAAACTGGATGAAATTTTGTCTTGAGGACTTCAGTTTTCATCTAGAGAGAGTGTTCTGTCTGTTTTTTTTTTCTTTTCCTTTTTTTTCTGTGCACCATCATGAGGTAGGTCTAAGTCTCAGCTTCAAGAAAAACTGCTTCTTGTGCCTGTCCTATGATTTGGGCTTTCAGTAGCTACTCTGAGAAACTTTGTTATAAATTGGTTCATTTGAAAAGCGCACTGGAAGAAGGATGGATTTTTTTATTTTGACTGTAATAATAAGGCCTCAAAAAGATAAAAATTATTCTATTTACTTCTCTAAAAGATTCTTTAAAGAGCTCAGAAGATGTTGTTAGGTTCTGACTCATAGCGACCCTACATACAACAGAACGAAATACTGCCTGATCCTGTGCCATCCTCACAATCTTTGCTATGTTTAATCCTGTTGTTGCAGTCACTGTGTCAGTTCGTCTTGTTGAGGGCCTTTCTCTTTTTCTCTGACCCTGTACTTTACCAAGCATGATGTCCTTCTCCAGGGACTGGACCCTCCTGATAACATGTTCAAAGTATGTGGGACAAAGTCTCTCCATCCTCACTTCTAAAGAGCATTCTGGCTGTACTTCTTCCAAGATAGATGTGTTCATTCTTCTGGCGGCCCATGGTATATTCAGTATTTTTTGCCAACACCATAATTCAATTCTTCTTCAGTCTTCCTTACTCATTGTCCAGCTTTAGCATGCATATGAGTCTGTTGAAAATACCATGGTTTGGGTCAGGTTCACCTTAGTTCTCAAAGTGATATCTTTGCTTTTTAACACTTTAAAGAGGTCTTTTTGCAGCAGATTTGCCCAATGCAATGTGCCATTTGATTTCTTGACTGCTGCTTCCATGGGCGTTGATTGTGGATCCAAGTAAAATGAAATCCTTGACATTTTCAGTATTTTCTCCATTTATCACGATGTTGCTTATTCGTCCTGTTGTGAGGATTTTTTTTTCTTTATATTGAGGTGTAATCCATACTGAAGGCTGTAGTTCTTGTTCTTCATTAGTAAGTGCTTCAAGTCCTCTTCCCTTTCAGCAAGCAAGGTTGTGTCATCTGCATATTGCAGGTTGTTAATGAATGTTCCTCCCATCCTGATGCCATGTTCTTCTTCATATTCTCCAGCTTCTTGGATTATTTGTTCAGCTTACAGATTGAATAAGTATGGTGAAGAATACAGTCCTGACGCACACCTTTCCTGATTTTAAACCATGAAGCATACCCTTGTTCTGTTTAAATGACCGCCTCTTGTCTATATACAGGTTTTGCGTTAGCACAATTAAGTGTTCTGGAATTCACAGAAGATAGAGTTATGAAAATGGAAAATTTTTCCTACCTCTGGATGGTATTATTAAATTAGATTATAATATTCCTTTAAAGAGCTTTATTTTGTTGGGTTAATGATAAACAAATACTTATTAGTTTAGTAGTTTTAATATTCCCAGTAATTAACACAAGCAAATTTGTTCTGACAAAGGTTTTTTTAGGTTGAGTTAAAATTAGTTTCATTTTGTCTTAAAAAAAAAAAAAAAAAAACGAAAAAAACTGGTTCTTGAAAATAGCCTGAGCAATTAAGGTATCTTGTCTTTCAAAAATACCTAGGCTAACTTAAACATATGTAAATTAATTGAGATTGCCTAATTCTTCTCCGTGGGAAGGAGTCTCAGAAAGGGAGGGAGCAGGATTAGGCCTTCCAGGCTCCCACCCTCTGAGGGCTGAGGCTTGCCCATGTAGCACCAAGGCAGTTTTTGAAGAAAGGACTCCTCCCAAGGGGTGAAGATCTTTAAAGAATAATAATAAAAAATATAAATATAGTGGACAATGATGAGGGTTCAAATAAGAAAAAATACTATCTTAACATAGTCATCAGAAACTGGGTGGTTCCTGAACATGAACCATAAACAAGTTCTCTCTATTTTAGAGGAATTTTTAAAAAACCAAAAGATAAAAATCATGAGACACACTTGAAATTGCCTGGGGAAATTCTTCCACCCCTAGCCAGAGAGTTAGAATTATATCTATATCAATGAATTGGTCCGGTTGAGTAGACTTTGTGACTTTTAAAAATTAAGTTGATAAAATCTTAAAAATGGGCAAAGTAAAAATTTGAATGAAAATTTAAAATATTTAAACAAACTTTATTTCAACAGTAATTATGTTTTGTGGTAGATATGCTTAAAAATAATTTCAAGATCTTTAGGTAACTTACTGATATTAAATTGAGTTAATGGTTATTCATTGTAATTTAAGTTTATATACTTCTTGCTTTTTATGCAAGAGAAGGGATATATATAACTTTGGGTCTGTTAATGAATATGTTGTTTTTTTTGCCATTTGATAACTTGTACTCTATGTGTGACTAAGGAAAGTTGTGTTATGTGTATTTATGAGCCTTCTGGTATGCTAAAAGGCTTATGTGTTCATGTCAACAAGTAAGAATGTGTACTCTTAAAAATAAAAGCAAAGGGATTTATTGAAGATTCAAGACAGTTTGAACTAGGGACAAGTCTGATCTCACAAAGTGAAACCAAACGCTCCAAAATGGTGGAGTCACAGAGGCTTATTTATGAAGTAAAATACAACATTCTGATTATAAGTTGCAAGATTAGGTAAGCAGGAGGTGAAACAACTCGAAGCAGGGGCTTTACAGTGATTGGTTGGAAATACAAACGTGGGCTATTTAGATTGGTTAATTTAAATACGTGACTAAATCTTGACACAAGATCCTTATCAAGAATCCCCTCAGCAATCCTCAGAAAATGTTTTAAGACAATTACCTTGTGACTCGTGGAAAAGTTTACACATAAAAAGTAACAGTTTTTGTTAGTTACAAGGGATGGGACTGGTGGGGGGGAATACTAAATAGACAGTAGATAAGTGGTAACTTTGGTGAAGGGTAAGACAGTACACAATACTGGGGAAACCAGTACAACTTGTACAAGTAAAGGTCATGGATGCTCCCTAAGACACATCCAAACTCCCTGAGGGACTGAATCGCTGGGTGGAGGGCTGTGGGGACCATGCTTTTAGGGAACATCTAGCTCAATTGGCATAACACAGTTTATAAAGACAATGTTCTACATTCTACCTTGGTGAGTAGCATCCGGGGTCTTAAAAGCCTGTGAGCAGCTATCTAAGATACTCCACTGGTCTCACCGTTTCAGGAGCAAGGGAGAATAAAGAGAACAGGATACAAGGAAAAGATTAGTCCAAAGGACTAATGTACCACGGCTACCAAGGCCTCCACCAGACTGAATCCAGAACAGCTAGATGGTGCCCGGCTACCACCACTGACTGCTCTGACTGGGATCACAACAGAAGGGTCTGGGCAGAGCTGGAAAATGGTGTAGAACAAAATTCTAACACACACAAAAAGTTCAGATTTACTGGCCTGACAGAGACTGGAGAAACCCTGATAGTATAGCCCCCGGACACCCTTTTAGCTCAGTGGTGAAGTCGTCCCGAGGTTCACTGTTCAGCCGGGGATTGGACAGCCCCATAAAACGAAACGGGACTAATGGGGCACAGCAGTCCAGGGACAAGGACTAGGAGGCAGGAGAGGACAGGAAAGCTGGTGATAGGGAACCCAAGGTTGAGAAAGGTCAGTGTTGACATGTTGTGGGGTTGTTAACCATTGTCGTAGGGCAATATGTGTATTAACTGTTTAATGAAAAACTGTTCTGTAAACCTTCATCTAAAGTACAAAAAAAAATTATCTATGTGAGATCAAATTGACAACGCAACTCAGAAGGTTTGATGGGAAGCCTAGGGGCCAGTGAGTTGAAGATAATGGTGATGGAATAATTCAGAAAAGAATAGTGAGAATAGCAGCACAACTGGAAGAATGTAATCAATGTCACTGAATTGTACATGTAGAAATTTTTGAAATGGTGTATCTTTGGCTACGTATATTTTCACCAAAAAAGAAAAAAGGTCCTCCAAGGTCGAGAAGAGAGAGTACTGACATGTTTTAGGGTTGTTAACCAATGTCATAAAACAATATGCGTACTTACTGTTTAATGAGAAACTATTTGTTCTGTAAACCTTCACCTAAAGTACAATAAAAAAAAGAATGACGTTGGCTGTTGGTTTTGTATAGATGCCCTTTATTATGTTGAGGAATTTCCTTTCTATACCTATTTTATTGAGAGTTTGTATCAGGAATAGGTGTTGGACTTTGTCAAATGCCTTTTCTGCATCGATTGAGATAATCATGTGCTTCTTTTCTTTTGTTTTATTTACTTGGTGGATTACATTGATTGATTTTCTAATGTTGAACCATCCTTGCATACCTGGTATGAATCCCACTTGGTCATGGTGTATTATTTTTTTTTTGATATGACGCTGAATTCTATTGGCTAGAATTTTGTTGACAATTTGTGCATCTGTATTTATGAGAGATGTTGGTCTGTAATTTTCTTTTTTCGCGGTGTCTTTGCCTTGTTTTGGTATCAGGGTTATGGTGGCTTCATAGAATGAATTCAGAAACATCTCTTCCTTTTCTATGTTCTGAAATAGTTTGAGTAGTAGTGGTGCCAGCTCTTCTCTGAATGTTTGCTGGAATTCTCCAGTGAAGCCATCTGGGCCAAGGCTTTTTTTTTGTTGACAGTTTTATTACCTTCTCAACCTTTTGTCTTGTTACGGGTCCGTTCAGGTTTTCAACTTCAGTTTGTGTTAGTTTAGGTAGGTAGTGTATTTCTAGAAATGTGTCCATTTCCTCTAGGTTTTCAAACTTGATGTGTGCATCTATTGCTATAAATTGTCCTCTGAGGACTGCCTTTGCTGTGTCCCAAAAGTTTTGGTATGATGTGTTTTCATTTTCATTTGATTCTAGGAATTTTTTGATTCCATCTCTGATTTCTTCTATTACCCAGTGATGTCTAAGCAGGGTGTTATTCAGTTTCCATGTAATTGATTTTTTTTTTCTTGCTCTTTCTGTTGTTCCCTTGATGGTGTTGTGGTCAGAGTAGATACTTTGTGTTATCTCAACGTTTTGGATCTTGTTGAGGATTGCTCTGTGGCCTAAGATGTGGTCTATTCTGGAGAATGTTCCATGTGCATTGGAAAAGAATGTGTACTTTGCAGCTGTTGGGTGTAGTGTTCTATATATATCTATGAGGTCAAGTTGGCTGATTGTGTCCTTTAGGTCTTCTGTATCTTTCTTTCTAGATGTTCTGTCCTTTACCGAGAATGGTATGTTGAGGTCTCCTACTGTTATTGTGGAATGGTCAGTTTCTCTTTTCAGTGCTGTTAGAGTTTGGTTTATGTATTTTGGAGCCCTGTCATTGGGTATGTAGATATTTATTATTGGTATGTCCTCGTGGTGAATTGTCTCTTTAGTCTTTATACAATTTTCTTCTTTGTCTTTTGTGGCAGATTTTGTTTTAAAGTCTATTTTATCTGAAATTAGTATTGCCACCCCTGCTCTTTTTTGATTGCTGTTTGCGAGCTATATTTTTTCACTGTTTGATTTTTAATATATTTATATATTTTTGTCCAAGGTGTGTCTCTCGTAAACAGCATATTGATGGGTTCTTTTTTAAAAAAATCTGTTCTATCACTCTGTCTCTTTATGGGTGCATTTAATCCATATATGTTCGGTGTGATTATTGATACGTGTCAGTTTATTGCTGTAGTTTTGTAGTGCTTTTTTTTTGTGGTGCTGACGTTTTCTTTGTTTTTCTTACTCTCCTGTGCTGAATTCCTTTCGTGTGTGGATTTTTAAATTTTTTGTTTTTGTAGATTTTGTGTTTACTGAGACTTTATGTTTTTCTTCTTTATTTTGATGAGTAGGTTTTTTAACTTGCTTTGTGGTTACCTTGAAGTTTACCTCATCTTCCTACATTGAAACCAGTCTTTTATTACTTCATATTGCCTTGACTACCTGTCCATTTGAAAGTTCTATACCTACACCGTTTATTCCCTTTTATTGTTCTGATGTTGTTGTCATTTACAGATTGACCTCTCTGGTTCCCTGTTGTAAATCTTTTAATTTTGTTTTATCCTTGAGAATTCATTACCTAAGTTGTTATCTGGCTGATGCTGTCTTGCGTATTCTAATCAGTGCTCGGTTGAGTTCTTTATCCCTTCATTTGATGCTTAGGGTTCCAGGATTGGTGTTTGTATCTGTTTTATTTAGTTTTTCGGGTCTTTGCTATAGAGGAATGATGTCGTGCTTCTGTCTATGACACCATGTTGGCTCTGCCAATCCTGGTATATTCTTGATATATCCTAACTATATACTTTATATTCATATTACATTATGTATCAGGATTATTATATGTTACATATACAATTTTTTTTTTCTCACGAGGATTATGGTCATCCATTTTCAGCAGTTAGAAAGTAAGGTTAATCACTACGTTTGGAGCTATTTATCTAAAGTTTTATTTTGGGTTGACTTTTATTTTGCTTTGCATTAGTTTTGTAATGAATTCTCCTCATGTCTTTCATGTGTACTAATTATTATAGTAATAAATTGTTGTTGTTAGGTGTCATCGAGTCAATTCTGACTCATAGCGATCCTATGTACAACAGAATGAAACACTGCCTGGTTCTGTGCCATCCTCATAATTTTGTTATGCTTGAGTCTGTTGTTGCTGCCACTGTTCAGTCCATCTTGTTGAGGGTCTTCCTCTTTTTTGCTGACCCTCTACCTCATAAAGCATTATGTCTTTCTCCAGGGACTGGTCCTTCCTGATAACATGGCCTGTGTATGTGGGACGAAGTCTTGCCATCCTTGCTTCTAAGGAGCATTCTGGATGTACTTCTTCCAAGACAGATATGTTCATTCTTCTGGCAGTCCATAGTATATTCAACATTCTTCACCAACACAATAGTTCAAAGACATCAATTCTTCTGTCTTCTTTATTCATTGCATGCATATAAGGTGATTGAAAATATCATGGCTTGGGTCAGGTGCACCTTAGTCCTCAAAGTGACATCTTTGCTTTTTAACACTTGAAAAAGGTCTTTTGCAGCATATTTGCCCAATGCAATGTGCCATTTGATTTCTTGACTGCTGCTTCCATGGATGTTGATTGTGGACCCAAGTAAAATGAAATCCTTGACAATTTCAATCTTTTCTCTGTTTATCTTGACGTTGCTTATTGGTTCAGTTGTGAGGATTTTTGTTTTCTTTATGTTAAGGTGTAATCCATACTGAAGGCTGTACGCTTTGATCTTCATCAATAAGTGCTTCAAGTCCTCTTCACTTTCAGCAAACAAGGTTGTGTCTTCTGCATATTATGGGTTGCTAACGAGTGTTCCTCCAATCCCGATGCCTCGTTCTTCATATAGTCTAGCTTCTCAGATTGTTTGCTCAGCATACAGATTGAATATGTATCAATTCTTCTGTCTTCTTTATTCGTTGTACGGCTTTTGCATGCATATGTGATTGAAAATACTATGGCTTGGGTCAGGCCCACCTTAGTCCTCAGAGTGACATCTTTGCTTCTTAACACTTTAAAGAGGTCTTTTGCAGCAGATTTGCCCAGTGCAATGTGCCATTTGATTTCTTGACTGCTGTTTCCATAGGTGTTGATTGTGGATCCAAGTAAAATGAAATCCTTGACAACTTCAATCTTTTCTCCATTTATTATGATGTTGCTTATTGGTCTAGTTGTGAGGAATTTGTTTTCTTCATGTTGAGGTATACTATTGAAGACTGTAGTCTTTGATTTTTATCAGTAAGTGCTTCACGTCCTCTTTGCTTTCAACAAACAAGGTGAGTCATCTGCATATTTCAGGTTATTAATGAGTTTTCCTCCAACTCTGATGCCAAGATCTTCTTCATATAGTCCAAATTCTCAGATTATTTGCTCAGCATACAGATTGAATAAGTATGGTGAAAGGATACAACCCTGACAACAACTTTCCTGACTTTCAACCAGTCAGTATCTCCTTGTTCTGTTTGAACGACTGCCTCTTGGTCTATGTACAGGTTTCTCATGAGCACAATGAAGTGTACTGGAATTCCCATTCTTCAGAATGTTAGCCATAATTTGTTATGATCCACACAGTAGAAGGCCTTTGCATAGTCAATAAAGCACAGGTAAACATCTTTCTGGCATTCTCTGCTTTCAGCCAAGATTCATTGACATCAGCAATGATATCCCTCGTTCCATGTCCTCTTCTGAATCTGACCTGAATTTCTGGCAGTTCCCTGTCAATGTACTGCTGCAAGCACTTTTGAACGATCTTCAGCAAAGTTTTGCTTGTGTGTGATATTAATGATATTGTTAGATAATTTTTGCATTCTGTTGGATCGTCTTTCTTTGGAAAGGACACAAATACGGATCTCTTCCAGTCGCTTGACCAGGTAGCTGTCTTCCAAATTTTTTTGGCATAGACAAGTGAGCACCTCCAGTGCTGCATCCGTTTGTTGAAACATCTCAACTGGTATTCCAACAATTCCTGGAGCCTCGTTTTTTGCCAATGCTTTCAGCGCAGCTTGGACTTCTTCCTTCAGTACCATTGGTTCTTGAGCATACGCTACCTCCTGAAATGGTTGAACGTCGACCAATTCTTTTTGGTACAGTGACTCTATTCCTTCCGTCTTCTTTTGATGCTTCCTGTGTCATTCAATATTTTCCCTGTAGAATCCTTTAATATTGCAACTCGAGGCTTGAATTGTTTCTTCAGTTCTTTCAGCTTGAGAAATGCCAAGCGTGTTCTTCCCTTTTGGTTTTCTAACTCTAGGTCTTTGCACATTTCATTAAAACACTTTATCTTCTCGAGCGGCCCTTTGAAGTCTTCTGTTTAGCTCTTTTACTTCATCATTTCTTCCATTCACTTTAGCTACTCAGTATTTAACAGCAAATTTCAGAGTCTCTTCTTACATCCATTTTGGTCTTTCTTTCCTGTCTTTTTAATCACCTCTTGCTTTCTTCATGTATTGTTTCCTTAATGTCATTCCACAACTGGTTTGGTCTTTGGTCATTAGTGTTTAAAGAGTCAAATCTATTCTTGAGATGGTCTCTAAAATCAAGTGGAATATACTCAAGGTCATACTTTGACTTTCGTGGACTTGTTCTAATTTTCTTCAGCTTCAACTTGAACTTGCATATAAGCAACTGATGGTCTGTTCCACAGTCGGCCCCGGGCCTTGTTCTGACTGATGATATTCAGTTGGTAAAAATCTTCTATTTCCTCATCTTTGGCATTGGTGGTTTTTGTGTAAATTTGAAGAATAGTCTTATTAACTGGTTTTCCTTGTAGGTGTATGAATATTGTCCTATCACTGACAGCATTGTACTTCAGGATAGATCTTGAATTGTTCTTTTTGATGATGAATACAATGTCATTCCTCTTCAATTTGTCATTCCCGGCATAGTATTTCATATGATTGTCCGAATCAAAATGGCCAATACTAGTCAATTTCAGCTCACTAATGCTTAGGATATTAATGTTTATGCATTCCATTTCATTTTTGACTACTTCCGATTTTCCTAGATTTATACTTCATACATTCCCCACTCCTATTATTAATGGATATTTACAGCTGTTTCTTCTCATTTTCGGTGGTTCCACATCAGCAGATGAAGGTCCCGAAAGCTTTCCTCTATCCATGTCATTCAGGTTGACTCTACTTAGAGGAGGCAGGTCTTCCCCAGTAGTATTTTGAGTGGCTTCCAACCTGAGGGGTTGATATCAATGTTTTGATATTTAAACAATATTTAAACAATCAATGACAATATTTAAACTATGTAATATATATATATCTTAGGTCTACAAATGATGTTAGACAAGATGGCTCTGTTAATAATCTAAACAATGCTATACTACTTCTCTCTCTGAAATAGTACAGATAAAGATAATTACATTATGAAATAGATTAGCTCTTGATTATTTACCTACTTCCTAAGGAGGAGTTTGTACTTTGGTAAAAGAAAATTGTTGTAGACATGTTAATGACATCTAAGTGGAAATACATTGACACAGTTTTATCATAAGTTTATGCTAGAGATGCAATGCATGCTGCAGATGTTCTGCATGCCTCTTCTTGTGATTTGGTTTAATGGTTATGAAATTTGGGTTTGTGGGCTAGACAAGCCGTTCAGACTATTGGTTTATGCATTCTCCTCATTCTGATCTTTTATATTATTATCACACTACTAAGTTGCTTTAGCGTCTGGAATCTTAAAAAGTTGCAAGTTTAACAGACAGTGATCTCATTCTGACTAGAAGAACAACAAAGAGAAGAAGCTAAGGAACCAACAGAAATAATATCTGTTTCACAAAAAAGGCATCCCATAAAGTAGTACCTATGAGACCTGAAGAAACCTAGATTGGTGCCTGGCCAATGCTTAGTGATCAAAGATTCTAATCAAATCATGATCAGAAGGGGGGAGAAGTCAAAGAGAAAAGTTAATAACAGACATCTTACTTTGATTTTAAGGTTTTCTTACCGTGAAAACCAAATATTCACTGTAAAGAAATTCCTGACCAAAATTAATCCTGCCAGTGGCTTTTCTTTCACCCGAAGTTGTTAATATTTTCTTTCCTTTTGGAAGAAAATTCAATTTGAATTTCAAAAGGCATGGCTGAAGGTGGATGGAGAGCCTGAGATCACCTTGTTAGCTGATATCAGTTCATCTCAGTAAAAGTGGGAGGGCAGGGTTCAGTCATGTTAAGATTGGCCAATGGTTGATCTAATCTTCTCCCGTCTCTTCTCTTTATAAGTCTCATTGTAACTGACTTACTTTGAGCCATTTGCTTTTTCTGGAATTAAAATGTTCTCCCTATACGCATATGGAATAACTGCTCAGAATAAACCTTGTTTCAATTTCTTTGAGTTTTGATTATTTTTAACATCGCTAAACTTTTTGTTAGCAGTTGAGCATGTTAACCATTTGCACCACCCTAGGAATGCCACTTAAATGTTGTAGGTGCTCAATAAACATTAAGTGAGTGAATGAATGGAGTGAGTAGCTGGGAAGCAGAGGAAGGAGAGCTCACAACAATTCAGAGGCAATAGTTTAGTGGACTGCATTACACTAACAAGTCATGTGATCTCCTTCAACTCTTAATTTCATTTGTAATTTGGAGGTGTTAGTGGTACCTACTGCATAGGGCTATTGGAGGATGAAATGATACAATATTTGCAAAATGCTTAGCACAGTGTCTGGCACATAGCAAACATTTAATACCTTTATTTTTAATTTGATCATTCCAGTGAGGAGCAGATGATTGAATGAGACAGAATGTGAGCTTCAATCATATCCCAGACTCCTTGGGTATCTCCCTATCCCACTGGCCAGACACCCACCTTTCACTAATCATATAAATAAACAGGGGAAGAGCAAACGATGTTGTGGGAAGACCATAGAGCCTTGGCTGTGAGGCCAGGGCCTAGAAGCCTGAGTTATCTGACAGCCATAGTTGTTAAGAACCCGAGTTAGTAGTTGGGAGAGATATGCAGGGCTCTTGGAGGCATGCCGTAACTTATCCTTGTGCTGGGAAAACCAAAATGTCAAAGCACGAAATTTGTCATCAGGGGTAATGGAAAGAGTGTGGGATTTGGAGTAAAAAGATTTGGGTTCTAGTCTTTGTTCTTTCGGGAAAACTTCCTTGATCTCTCTGCAGTCCCACCCTCCAATCTGGGTCAGGTGCTCTTCTCTATGTTTTCCTTTTCATGGCATTTGCCTACCTCCTGACTATTACCTACAGTAGACTGAGCTTAAGAATAGGGACCATATCTTGTTCATCTCTGTATCCTGCCTGGTTGAAGCAGATGTACAGGACATGTTTGAAGAGATCAATTGAAATGATTAATTGATGTACTGTTGAGCTGAGCCATTGATTAATTGTGACTTCGGGCAAGTCAATTAAACTCTTTCAGCGCTGCCAGAGGGGTAAGAAACCCTTCTCTGAAGACTTATCAGGGTTATTGCAAGGCTCAAAGACTTCGTAACCTGTAAGGAAATCAGCCCCCCCCCAGTCTTACTGACTCGCTTAGTTATCTAGTGCTGCTATAACAGAAATACTACAAGTGGATGGCTTTAAGAAAGACAAATGTGTTCTCTCACAGTCTAGAAGGTTAGAAGTCTGAATTCAGGGTGCCAGCTCCAGGAGAAGGCTTTCTCTCTTTGTCAGCTCTGGGGGAAGGTCGTTTTCATCGATTTTCCCCTGGTCTAGGAGCTTCTCAGCACAGGGATCCCAGGTCCAAAAGACAAGCTTTTCTCCTGGCACTACTTTCTTGGTGGTATGAGGTCCCCATGTCTCTGCTCGCTTTGCTCTTTTATATCTCAAAAGAGATTGGCTTAAGATGTAATCCAACCTTGTAAATTGAGTCTCATCAACATAACTGCCGCTAATCTCATCTCATTAACATCATAGAGATAAGATTTACAACACATAAGAAAATCACATTGGATGACAAAATGGTGGACAGTCACACAATACTTGGAATCATGGCCAAGCCAAATTGACAGATATTTTGGGGGGACACAATTCAACCCATGAAGCTGACCTTTATCTAAACCTATTTACTATCTCTTTAGGACTCCACATTTGTTCTCTAGGCTATTTTATTACCAAATTTGGAAAAGGAATCCATACTAATGTGTTAATGGATGTTAATTGGACAATATATTGACATTTAAACAGGGAACTTTCCAGGCTTTGGCAAGAACGAGTAATGGTGGCTTCCAGGTGCTTGGGCAGGGGAGGGGTGTTTTTCTAATATTGTTGTTAGGGGGCCTCTCTAGCCATTTTTCAAACTACACTGGTAGAGGGTCACATACTTTGCATCCACATAAGGCTTGCCATTACCAGGCAGGAAATGGTTGGATACTCTAGCACCACATCCAGAACTTCTTTCTTTTCTAATTTTTATTGTGGTGAAATACATATCACAAAACATTTGCAATTTCAACCATTTTTACATGTACAACTGAGTGACATTAAATATTGTGATGGTTAAGTTTGTGTGTCAACTTGGCTGGGCCAGGATTCTTGGTGGTTCAGCAGTTATAATGTAGTTTGGAAGCTATGTAATGATATAATTACCTCCGTAATAAGCTCTGATAAAATGTAGTCACCCCCATGAAGAGATCTGGTATGAGCTGCCAATCAGTTGAAAGGGAGTTTACTTGGGGGAGTGGTCTGCATCCAATATATGTGGACTTTCTGGCAAAGCTGGCTTGCTTTTGCTCACTCTGGATCCTGCATCTGACCTTCAGTTCTTGGGACTTGAGCTAGCAGCTTACCTGCAGATCATGGGATTTGTCAGCCTCTATAGCCTGTGGACAAGTGGCCTGCCTTCTTACCTGCCAATCTTGAGATTTGCTGGCCTCTGCAGCCTGTGAGACAAAGGCCTGCCATCTTACCTGCTAATCTTGGTTTGTCAACACCTGCAGCTACATGAGTCATGAAAAGCCTCCAGGCTGACCCACAGACGGGACTTTCCAGCCTCTACAACCGCATGAGCCATTTCCTTGATATAAATCTCTCTCTCTATATATATATATGTATGTGCTGCACTGGTTTTGCTTCTCTGGAGAACCTAGCCTAAGACATTTGGCACCAAGAGTGGTTCTAGATAAACAAAATTGTAAGAATGAGTTTTATAAATTGATTCTTAAGCCTGGTTAATCTTAAAAATGTTGATGACTCTGCTTCAGTAATAAAGAGGGGGCTGCTAACCCATGGAGTGAAGTGGCAATAGAAATATGCAAAATATCACCACCAATAGATGAGGTATTGTTGAGAGGCGAGGCTCTAGGTGATCACATGTTTGATACCTTTCTATAATTTTGTCAGAATGAGAAGTATGAGGGAGCTGCTTGGTTGGTCTTACTTATGATATGCAAAGTGGTGAAAGAGATGAGCTCAGGACTTCAGAGTCACAGCTCAAGTACTACATAAAGGACCTCAATGTTTCCACTTGCACCTTGAAAGAAAGTCTTATGTCTTGCAGTAACAGAGCTGAGATTGCTGAAAACCGTACTTTTAACAGTGGCTGAATTACAATGCGAATTGAATTCCCAACCTCGAATGGTGTCTGGATTTGAAGTGAAGGTGTTTATTGGAAGCAATGGGATCCAGAAACTTGCAATGGGGACATATGGGCAGATAATCAGGAAGCTGGGGACACTGAACCCCTAAATTACATTGAATCACTCCTGCCAACAGAACAAACCCTCTCACTCCCAACTGAAGAGATTACTCAATCTTTGTCTGCTAAGCCACCCTCCCCAGTAAAATCATTAGCCACTCCACTCCCATCTGATGAGATTAACCAAGGTTTGTCTGAAGAGCCTTTTTCTGAGTCATGCCCTTTGAGGCATCTGAGCCATTGTCTGGGGCATCGCTTAAGGCAGATGCTTTATAAGACAAAGCTGAGTATTCTCAGAACACATCCCCATCATCCATTTTTGCTTCTAGACCTGTAACTAGACTTAAGGCCTGGTGTGCCCCAAAAGGTGAAGTAAAAAGCGTGACTCAGGAGGAGTTATGCTACACTCCAAAAGAACTGCTTGAGTTTTCTAATATGCGCAAACAGAAACCTGGGGAATATGTGTGGGAATGGTTACTAAGGATGTGGGATAATGGTGCAAAGAACATAAAGTCTGAGTTTATTGATGTGGGTCCACTAAGCACAGATTCTTCATTCAGTGTTTCAGCCTGAGAGGTTAGGAAAGGATCTGATACTTTATTTGGTTGATTTGCTGAAGCATGAATTATGCAGTGGCCTACACTAAATCAAGTTGAAGTACCAGACCTGCCTTGGTATACTGTAGAAGAATGAGTCCAGAGGCTTAGGGACATTGGCATGCTAGAGTAGACTTATCAGGTTAGACCCACAGACCCACACATTGAGTGCCCAGAGGACACAGCTTTTACCACAATAGTGAGAAACAAATTTGTGAAGGGAGCCCCAGCATTGCTATGATTGCTATTTTATGTAAGTCTGATTTGACAGTGGGAATTGCCCTAACTGAATTAAGACACCTAACTACAATAGAGCTGATTGGACCCTGTGATGGTAGGGGACAAGTGGCAGTGCTCAATCGACAAAGACGAGGTGGGGAGGGTTACCGTAAAGGACAGTGGAGTCAAAGCAGTAATCAGAATAGTCTGACACTTGTGGACTTATGGAATTTACTACTTAGTCATGGAATCCCTAGGAGTGACACAGATAGGAAATTTACTAAATATTTACTTGATATGTACAAACAGAAGAATTCTAAGTCAAGTGAATGGCAGTCTAACTCGAATTGCCAGAATGGAGAGTCAAGAACCCTCAATCAATTCCAGACTTAAGCCAGTTTACAGACCAACAATCCCATGAATGACGGGGAGGCTGGATCCCTAGAAGGGCCCCACTACACTGCCAAAAATTTATACTGTTAATCTTTCTCCCAGATTTTCCCAAAGGCAACTACGCTCTTTTATGAGAGTGACTGTTCACTGGGGAAAAGGAAATAATCAGACTTTTTGGTGATTACTGGATACCAAAACGTCACTGTGGCCCACCAGTCAGAGTGGGGTGTGTGTATGGAAGTTAGTTTATTAATAGAGTCTTAGCTCAGTTTCGTCTCACAGTGGGTCTAATGGGTCCCTGAACCCATTCTGTAGTGATTTCCTCAGTTCCAAAATGCATAATTGGAATAGATACACTCAGCAACTGGCAGAACCCCCACATTGGATCCCTGAAAAATACAGTAAGGACTATTATGGTAGGAAAAGCCAAGTGGAAGCCATTAAAATTGCCCCTATGTATGAAAATAGCAAACCAAAAGCAATATTGCATTCCTGGAGGGATTGCAGAGATTACTGCCACCATCAAGAACTTGAAAGATGCAGGGGTGGTGATTCCTACTACATCCCTATGCAATTCCCCTATTTTGCCTGTGCAAAAAACAGATGGATCTTGGAGAATGACAGTGGGTTATCGAAAACTTAACCAGGTGGTGACTCCAATGACAGTTGCTGTTCCAGATGTGGTTTCATTGCTTGAGCAAATTAATACATCTCCTGGTACCTAGTATAGAGCTATTGATCTGGCTAATGCCTTTTTCTCCATAACTGTTTCGAAGGACCACCAGAAGCAGTTCGCCTTCAGCTAGCAAGGCCAGCAATAAACCTTCAGTGTCAACCCCAGGGGTATACCAACTCTCCAGCCCTATGTCATAATTAATTCCACAGGAAACTTGATCAACTTTCCCTTCCACATGTTGTCAAACTGGTCTATTACATTGATGACATTATACTGATTAGACCTAGTAAAGAAGAAGTGTCAATAACTCTGGACTTATTGTTTAAACATTTGTGTGCTAGAGTGTGGGAAATCAATCCAACAAAAATTCAGGCGTCTTCCACTTCAGTGAAATTCCTAGGGGTCCTGTGGTGTAGGGCATGTTGAGATATTCCTTCTAAAGTGAAGGATAAGTTACTGCATCTGACCCTTCCCACAACTAAAAAGGCACAATACCTGGTGAGCCCCTTTCAATTTTGGAGGCAACATATCCCTGATTTGGGTGTGCTACTTTGGCCTATTTATGGGGTGACTTGAAAAGCTGCTATTTTGAGTGGGGGCCAGAACAAAAGAAGGCTCTGCAACAGGTTCAATCTGTCGTGCAAGCAGCTCTGCCACTTGGACCATATGATCAGGCTGATCTAGTGGTGCTTGAAGTGTCAGTGGCAGATAGAGATGCTGTTTGAAATTTTTGGCAGGACACTATTGGTGAATCACAGCACAGACCCTTAGGATTTTGGAGCAAAACCTTGCCTTCCTCTGCAGATAACTACTCTCCTTTTGAGAAACAGCTTCTGGGTAGCTACTGGGCCTTAGTAGAGACTGAATGCTTAACCATGGATGACCAAGTCACCATGCAGACTAAACTGTCCGTCATGAGCTGGGTGTTGTCTGACTCACAGAGCCATAAAGTTGGACATGCACAGCAGCACTTCATCATTAAATTAAAGTAGTATATACGAGACCAGGCCCTAGCAGGACCTGAAGGCACAAGTAAGTTGCATGAGAAAATGACCCAAATGCTCATGGTCTCTACTCCTGTCACATTACCTTCTATTTCCCAATAAGCACCTATGGCTTCATGGGGAGTTCCTTATGATCAGTTGACTGAAGAAGAGAAGTTGTGCCTGGTTTACAGATGGTTCTGCACGATACACAGGCACCATTAGAAAGTGAACAGCGGCAGCACTACAGCCCCTTTCTAGGACCTCCCTGAAGGACAATGGTGAAGGGAAATCTTCCCAACGGGCAGAACTTTGAGCAGTACACCTGGTTGTTCACTTTGCTTGGAAGGAGAAATGGCCAGACGTGCGACTGTGTACTGATCCATGGGCTGTGGCCAATGGTTTGTCTAGATGGTCAGGGACTTGGAAGGAACATGATTGGAAAATGGGAGACAAGGATTTATGGGGACGAGGTATGTGGACAGACCTCTTTGAATGGGCCAAAGAAGTGAAGATATTTGTGTCTCATGTGAATGCTCATGAAAGGGTGACATAGGCAGAGGAGGATTTTAACAATCAAGTGGATAAGATGACACGTTCTCTGAAATCCAGTCATCCTCTTTGCACAGCCACTGCTGTCATTGCCCAATGGGCTCTTGAACATAGTGGCCATGGTGGCAGAGATGGGAGTTATGCATGTGCTCAGCAATATGGCCCGTCACTCACAAAGACTGACTTGACTACAGTCACTGCTCCCATGTTGCCTCCAATCATATACGTACTGAAATTACAACCTTTTTCTGTGGTAGCCCAGACATATCCATTCTTTGAATAGGGCTGGTTTAACAAGTAAATGTTAATGCTAATGTTGTTCATGGGCCTAGAGGTGATTGACAGGTGATTTACTTTCAGTTCAGTGGGACAGCAGGTTAATTTCTTATTGGGCCAAAGGCATCAGAATAGGGACTCCAAGCTCCATTGGCAGTGGGGTGCAGGGAAGGCTGGGAGGGACAGGATCTCCCTGGGCACAAGAGTGTTGTTGTTTGGTGCCATGGGGTTGATTCTGACTCATAGAGACCCCATATGACAGAGTAGAACTACCCTATAGGGTTTTCTAGGCGGAAATCTTTATGGGGGCAGATAGCCAGGTCTTTCTCTTGTGGAGCCACTGGACGAGTTTGAACTGCCAACCTTTAGGTTAGCAGCTGAGTGCTTAACAGTTGCCAAGTGGGAATCTAAAGGCCAAATCCAGCATTCAGAACTTACGTAACTTGAGGAGGTACGGTCAACATGGAAGAGTAGTTAGACGCTTCCTATATCCCTCTTACAACAAAGACCTGGAAAAACAAGTGATTTGATTCTATGTGAATATCTGGCAGCCCTGAACAAGGCAAGGTTAAGAATTCCATCTGAGTCATATGGGAGAGGAAGACCGTTTGGAAGACGTGAGGAGGGCTAGGGCCGTGGTGGTGTGAGTGCAGAGCCACAGCCAAGCCGGTCTGCGGTGAAACAGGCAAACAGCTGTGCTGTGCGCACGCTCAGGAAGAAGTTTCCACATCCACAGACACCCGGCAGCAGAGATTCTTCTTGGACACTCTGAACCAGTGAAGAACAGCTCCCAAGAGGCTAGGATAAGAACATGCATGCACCCTTTCGCAGCCATTAAAAAAAAAAAAAAGCCGATTTGGGAAAAACCTCTCTACCTTTTACCTCCCCTCTCCATGCTCTGCACCAGGAGTCCACTGGGCCAGAATTAGATCCCAAAAGGCACCCTGACCCATTCTCTTGGCCTTGGAGGGGGAACAAATAAGCTGCTGGCTCCCCTAGGCCAGGAACACAGGGTTGGCACAGCTCCTTTGCTGGCCACAGAAATCAGGGGTCTGCAGACTCTGAGTGCCTTACACCCCTGTATAGATTTGTGGGGGTCCACCTCAACAGCCTTAGCCCTCACTGCCACAGTACAACAGGGCAAACATCTGAAGTTTAACTTCAACTGCTTCAGCTGTGAACGGGCAGATTTGTGACCCTCGAAACAGCCCTGCCCCTCAAGTAGGCACTTTTATCAATCTGCAGCAGGGTCTTGAGGACTGGTGGTAGCTCCTAAAGTGCCTAGTCACCTGCTACAGGAATTTAAGAAAAAGTGGTGCCCTCGAGTCTTTACAGCCAACAGAGTGGGGCGCTCTTAGCCTGGCTGCAAAACTCACCTACCTACTCACCCTAGAGAATAGGGACACGCTTTCCTTTCAGACTTTCCGGGCAGCCGTCAGCCCCCTGCCAGGCTCAGCATGTGATCCCCTACCACAGCCAGAGTCCAGTGCCTGCACCAATCACCCATGCCTCTCTAGGACTGGGGGTGACAGCCTGCATCACACACTTGGTGACTGACTGCCTGAACACCCGAGCTGATCCCATATAGGAAAATTTAATGGACTCCTGTGTGCACATACTTAGTTACAGAATTAACTACCTGGTGACAGGACACTAGAGATCAAAAGGTGTCAAAAATCAAACTAGTGCACATAAGCAGCCTATTTGGGCATATCAAAACAAAAAAAAAAAATAAGCTAGGTCTCACTAACCAAACAAAAAATAAAATTATAATAAATTATTGATGGCTTGGAGACAACAGTCAATATCAAGTCACATAAACAGGCAGTCCATGAGGGTTTCAGCAAGCTCCCAAAATAAAGAATCAATAAATTCTCTGGAGAAAGAGAACTTCTTGGAATTACCAGAGGTAGAATACAAAAGATTAATATACAGAACTCTTCTAGAAATAAGAAAGGAAATTCCACAGAGTGCTGAAAAAGCCAGGCAACATACAGACACAGTAGTAGCGGAACTTAAAAAGTTATTCAAGAAGATAATGCCAAATTTAATAGGCTGCAAGAATCCACAGAGAGACAGCAATCAGAAATCCAGAAGATCAACAATAAAATTTCAGAATTAGACAAATCAATAGACAGTCATAGGAGCAGAACTGAGGCAGTAGAAATTACAATTAGTGACATTGAAGATAAAGCTCTTGATGCCAACTTATATGAGGAAAAATCAGATAAAAGAATTAAAAAGAATGAAGAAACTCTAAGAGTCATGTGGGAC
>NW_004443996.1:14443268-14447795 GCF_000243295.1 Trichechus manatus latirostris
TATGGTACAGCAGGGCAGGTCTAGCTGAAGAGGAGCCACTGGGACGGGTTGTTTGTGGCACTCACTACAGCCACCAGGGCTGGTCAGTAATCAGTGCAGGGTAGGTTCCAGTAGGCCGTGCCTGTGCTGCTTGGTGGTGTGATGTCAAGCACATGGTGCAGGTAAGCAGGATGCAGCAGGGAGATTGTCATGTGTGGAGCTAAGATGAATATGGGAGAGAGGAGAGAGGAACAGGAGCCAAAAACATACAAACAAGCAAGGAGAATGCTAGGGGAGCTTACCGTTGGAATGGAGAGATGAGACACTATGAAACAGAGAAAAATAGAAAAGGGAAGAGGAAGAAAAGAAAATGAATAAATAAAAATCAGAAAGGTTAAAGAACCGCAAAGTTCCCAGGGATCCCACTGATGCAGCTATGAGGTCTGGGGATGTCGCTCTCAGGTGTTGCAGTTCAGCCTGGCTAGAAGGCGTAGCGGTATACAACGACTGGTATTCAGGGATCAGAAAGAGAAGGAAGATATAGAGAGACGAGAAACTGAGCAATGAAGAAAGACAAAAATGGAGAAAGAGGGAAAAGAAAACAAAACAAAAAAAAGAACAAGAAAGGCCCCCCAAAAAAACAGAAAAAAAAACCAACAAAAAAGAAATGCCCTCAGGGATCCCTCTGCACGTCTGTGGAAGCTGAAGGGGAGTTCCTTGCCACGCAGCTCCGCCTGGCCATAAAGGGCTCCCAGCTCAAGAAAAGGAAAAGAAAACAAACAAACAATTCAAAACGAACAAACGATCAAAAGCCTCGTGATCCCCCCAGTGCAGTAGCCCAGCCCGGTAAGCAGCTCCACACTCGATTGGAGCTCCGCAGCCCCTCAGGAAGAAGCAAAGATGGCGCATGGAGCCAGGCACTCGAACGAAAGAAGGGGGAGGTGGCGAGAGGCAAGTGAGAAATCAAAAGAAGCAGGAAAACAAAAGCAACACTAGCCAACAAATGGCTTGGGAGTGTGGAATCCAAGCAGCTGGCGCTTCCTGGTCAAGAGACCGTGGCTGCGGAAAGAAGAGGATGCCGAGCAGGGGCGAAGAGGGGTGGGGGGTGGGAAAGCGCACACCGCAAATTACCGGTTGTTTTGTCTGCCACTGGACCCTCCGTGAGGCTGCTTTCTCATACCCCCGTTTGCTGGTCTCTGATAGGAGTCTAAGATGGCAGATCCACGCTGTGTTAGCTGGTAGGGGACCTCTGCATGAATCTCTCCTCACTCTCCATTCTCTGTCAGTTTTCTCACTCTGTTTGGTGCTTGGCTGAGTTCTTTATCTCTTCATTTGAAGTTTTAGGGTTTCAGGATTGTTGTATTCTCTGTTTGGCTTAGTTTTTCGGATCTTTGCTGTGGAGGGACGGCGTGGTGCTTCTGCCTAGAGCACCATCTTGCCAGAACTCTGCCTATGTTCAACTTTTTGAGGAACTTCCAACCTGTTTTCCACAGCAGCTGTACCATTTTAGATTCCCACCAGCAATGAATGAGGATTCCAGTTTCTCCACAGCCTTGCCAACATCTGTTGTTTTTCTTTTTTCTTCTTCTTTTTTAATCATTGCCATTCTAATGGGAGTGAGGTGATGTCACATTGTGGTTTTGATTTGCATATGCCTAATGACTAATGATGTTGAGTATCTTTTTTTGTGGTTGTGGGCCATTTGAATATCCTCTTCTTTGAAATGTCTGTTTAAGCCTTTTGCCCATTTTTTAATTGGATTGTCTTTCTATTCTTAAATTGTTGAAGTTTTTTTTTATATATTTTGGATATTAGACCTTTATCAGATAAATAGTTCCTGAAAATTTTCCCCCAGTCTGTAGGTTGTCTCTTCATTATTTTGATAAAGTCCTTTGATTTTTATGAGGTTAAATTTACCTATTTTGTCTTTTGTTGCTCATGCTTTTGTTGTCATATCTGATAACCCATCATTAAAAACTAGGTCCCATTGCCTCACCCTTACATTTTCTTCTAAGAATTTTATGGCTTTTGTCTCAATTTCTTAGTGCTACTATAACAGAAGTATCACAAGTGTGATACAATGAACAGAAACTTATGTTCTCACAGTTAGGAGACTAGAAGACCAAATTCAGGGTGCTAGCTCTAGGAGAACGTTTTCTCCATCCAAACTGAGGGAAAATCCTTGCTCAGCTTCTCTATCACTCTTCTTGGTGTTCCTTGGCGATCTCTATGTGGCATCTTTCTTTCCCCATTTGTGCTTGCTTGCTTCTGTGCCTAATCTGCTCCTTCTATAGCTAAAAGTGATTGATTTAAGACACACTCTACACTGATATAGCCACATTAACATAAAAAAGAAAAAAGTATTCCCAGATGGATTACAACAACATGTATAGGGGTTAGGATTCTAACACTTATTTTTGGGGGACACTCTTCAATACATAACAGCTTTAGTATTTACATTTAGGTCTTTGACCTATTTAGAATTATTTTTTGTGTATGCTGTGAGACATGGATCCTGATTCATTCTTCTGCATGTAGAAATCTAATTTTCCCAGTATCATTTGTTGAAGAGACTCTTCCTTCTCCATTGAATAGACTTAGCACTTTTGTTGAAAATCAGTTGACCATGTTATTGTTGTTTTGTGCCATAGGATCGATTCTGACTCATAGCAACCCTATAGGATAGAGTAGAACTGCCCCATGGGATTTTCAAGGCTGTAATCCTCACAGAAATAGATTGCTACGTCTTTCTCCTGCAGAGTGACTGGTGGGTTTGAACCACTGACGTTTTGGTTAACAGATGAGTGCTTAACCACTGCACAACCAGGGCTCCTTCATTTGGCTGTAGATGTATGGATTTATTTCTGAACTTTCAATTCTATTCCAGTAGTCTGTATGTTTATTATTATACCAGTACCAGGCTGTTTTAACTATTGTAGATTTTGAAATCTGGAAGTATGTTTTGAAACTAGGAAGTATGAGTCTTCTTACCTTATCCTTCTTAAAGATTGCTTTAGCTATTTGGGGCCCGTTGCAGTTCCATATAAATTTGAGGATTGTCTTTTATATTTCTGCAAAGAAGGCTGTTGGGATTTTGATGGGGATTGCATTGAATTTATAGGTTGCTTTCAGTAGTATTGACATCTATGGTGCAGTGAATTACTTAATATGGTCTTTCTAGCTATACATGAAGAAAGCAAAAGGTCATTAAAAAGACAGGAAAGAAAGAAAAGACCAAAATGGATGTAAGAAGAGACTCTAAAACTTGCTCTTGAATGTAGAGTAGCTAAAGCGACTAGAAGAAATGATGAAGTAAAAGAGCTGAACAGAAGAATTCAAAGGACAGCTTGAGAAGACAAAGTAAAGTATTATAATGAAACGTGCAAAGACCTGGAGTTAGAAAGCCAAAAGAGAAGAACACATTCGGCATTTGTCAAGCTGAAAGAAACGAATAAAAAATTCAAGCCTTGAGTTGCAATTTTGAAGGTCTCTATGGGCAAATACTGAATGCATCAAAACAAGCTGGAAGGAATACACAGATACACTGTACCAAAAAGAATCGGTTTACTTTCAAACATTTTGGGAGGTAGCATATGATCAAGAACCAATGGTTCTAAAGGAAGAAGTCCAAGCTGCACTGAAGGCACTGGCAAAAATCAAGGCTCCAGGAATAACGGAACACCAATTCAGACGTTTCAGCAAACAGATGCCGCACTGGAGGTGCTCACCCAGCTATGCCAAGAAATTTGGAAGACAACTACCTGGCCAATCAACTGAAAGAGTTACATATTTGTCCCATTCTAAAGAAAAGTGCTCCAACGGAATGCAGAAATTATCGAACATTATAATTAATATCACCCACAAGTAAAATTTTGCTGAAGATAATTCAAAAGCTGTTGCAGCAGTACAGTGTCAGGGAACTGCCAGAAATTCAGGTCGGATTCAGAAGAGGACGTGGAACAAGAGATATCATTGCTGATGTCAATGAATCTTGACTGAAAGCAGAGAATACCAGAAAAACGTTTACCTGTGCTTTATCGACTATGCGAAGGCATTCGACTGTGTGGATCATAACAAATTATGGATAACACTGCGAAGAACGGGAATTCCAGAACACTTACTTGTGCTCATGAGGAACCTGTACATAGACCAAGAGGCAGTCATTTGAACAGAACAAGGGAATATTACGTGGTTTAAAATCAGGAAAGATGTGCGTCAGGGTCGTATCCTTTCACCGTACTTATTCAATCTGTATGTTGAGCAAATAATCTGAGAAGCTAGACTATAAGAGGAAGAACGTGACATCAGAATTGGAGGAAGACTTGTTAACAACCTGCGACATGCAGATCACACAACCTTGCTTGCTGAAAGTGAAGAGGACTTGAAGCACTTATTGATGAAGATCAAAGACTACAGCCTTCAGTATGGATTAAACCTCAACATAAAAAAAAAAATCCTCATAACTGGACCAATAAAGAACATCATGGTAAATAGAGAAAACGTTGAAGTTGTCAAGGATTTCATTTTACTTGGATCCACAATCAACAC
>NW_004443996.1:14448231-14468081 GCF_000243295.1 Trichechus manatus latirostris
TCATAGGGCAACATTTGTAGTAACTGTTAAATGAGAAACTATTTTGTTCTGTAAGCCTTCATCTTAAATGAGAATAACAGCACAAATGGAAGAGCGTAGTCAATGTCACTGAACTGTGTATGTAGAAATTTTTGAAATGGTGTATCTTTGGCTACGTGTATTTTCACCAAAAAATAGATTGAGAAGTTAGAGGGTTGATATGTTGTGGGGTTGTTAACCAATGTCATAAAACAACGTGTACTACTGTTTCATGAGAAAAAAAAAAAAGAAATCAAATGACGTATTGCATTGGTCAAATCTGCTCCAAATACCTCTTTAAAGTGTTGAAAAGCAAAGATGTCACATTGAGGACTAAGGTGCATCTGACCCAAGCCATGATATTTTCAATCACCTCATATGCATGTGAAAGCTAGACGATGAATAAGGAAGACCAAAGAATTGATGTCTTTGAATTATGATGTTGGCAAAGAATATTGAATATAGCATGGACTGCCAGAAGAATGAACAAGTCTGTCTTGGAAGAAGTACAACCAGAGCGCTCCTTGGAAGCAAGGATGGCAAGGCTTTGTCTCATGTACTTTGGACATGTTATCAGGAGAAACCAGTCCCTGGAGATGGACATCATGCTTGGTAGAGAACAGGGTCAGCAAAAAAAGGAAGACCCTCAACGAGATGGACTCACACAGTGGCTGTAACAATGGGTTGAAACATAGCAATGATTGTGAAGATGGCACAGGACTGGACAGTGTTTCGTTCTGTTGTACGCAGGATTGGTATGAGTCAGAACCAACTCAATGGCATCTAATAACAATAACAACAACCATAGTTTTTGTAACTCCTACAAAATGACTGGGTGAGACCATGCAAATGAGGTGCTTTTGGCCCACCAAGGGGATTGGATAGCTTTGCCATCTCTCTGGGTTTAAGCTCTAGGCTTAAAATGAGCCATCCCAGAGGCAGGAATGGAGGATCTCACCACCACCAAGAAAGAAGAGAGAGGAGTAGAGCGCATCCTTTGGACCAGGTATCCCTGTGCTGAGAAGCTTCTGGAACCAGGAGCCTGAGAGAGAGAGAGAGCTGTAACACTGAAGAGTGCAAAAAGTGTTGGCAGAGAAACAGTGGCAGCAGAGGGAGGAGACCGGCAGGAGACCAGCAGGAAACCAGTAGGAGATGGCGCAGTGGTCTTCCTGGACCATGGAGCAAGAAAGCTAAGTGTCTTCGGGCATAAGTCTTGCTGGTAGTGAGGTGCCTCAGGGCACTTATCCGGAGCTAAAAGAGCTTTGTAACACTTGCCAGAGCAGAGCAGAGGCTGAGGGGCCAGAGAGAGGTGTGCCTGCTGGCACAGCTGAGAAGAGGCTGTTCTGATTGAAGAAGTGTATCCTGAGTGTTCCTGAACCTGAACGGTAACCTGTTACTTCCCTAATAAACCCTATAATCGTGAGTATTGTCTGTGAGTTCTGTGTGGTCATTGCAAAGAATTATCGAACACAGCAGATAAGTAGAGTGTCTTGGGAGGAACGGTTGGCGTCAGAATTGGTAAAAAGATTGGAAGGTGGAGGCAAGTCTGACCTCTGCCTCATAGGAATCAGCCTTGGGTTGATGCTGATGGTGAATTCTTTCTCCCCCTCTTGAAGTTAGAAGATGTCAGAAGCTGCCCTCATGCCATTTTTACAACATCTTAACTATATTGAGCCTTCCAAGCCTTGAACACAGAATTTCCTTCCATTTACTTAGATCTTCTTTAGTTTCTTTTAGTCATACTTTATAGTTTTCTGTGTACAAGTCTTTCACCTTCCTGTTTAAATCTATTCTTAGGTACTTTATTATTTTAGATGGTATTGTTTCCTTAGTTTCCTTTTCAGCTTGATCATTGCTGATTTATTAGAAACCCAACTTATTTGTGTGTTAAGCTTGTACCTTGCCACTTTGCTGAATATATTTATTAGTTCTAATAGCTTTCTTGTGGAATCTTTGGGGTTTTCTATACATAGGATCGTGTCATCTGCAAAAGGGATAATTTTACTTCCTCCTTCTCAATTTGTATACCTTTTATTTTATTTTTCTAGCCTAATTGCTCTGGCTAGGACTTCCAGAATGATGTTGAATAGCAGTGGTGAGAGTAGGCATCCTTATCTTGTTCCTAATCTTAATGAGAAAGCTCTCAGCCTTTCTTCACTGAATATGATGTTAGCTGTAGTTTTTTTGTTTTTCCATAAATGCCCTTTATTATGTTGAGGAATTTCCCTTCTATGCCTAGCTTGTTGAGTGTTTTTATCATGAAACGGTGTTGAATTTTATCAAATGCCTTTTCTGTATTGATTGAGATGTTTATGTGATTTTTTCCTTTGTTCTATTAATGTAGTATATTACACTGATTGATTTTCTAATGTTGAACTATCCTTACATTCTTTGGATAAATCCCACTTGATCACGGTGTATAAGCATTTCACTATGATTTTGGATTTGGTTTGCTAGTATTTTGTTTAGCATTTTTGCATTTATATTCATTAGGGACATTAGTCTGTAGTTTTCTTGTGGTGTCTTTGTGTGGTTTTGGTATCAGGGTAATACCCATCTCATAGAATAAGGAAGTGTCCCCTCCTCTTATATTTTTTGGAAAAGTTTAAGTAGGATTCGGGTCACTTCTTCTATAAATGTTTGGTAGAATTCCTCAGTGAAGTCAGCTGGTATAGGACTTTTCTTTGTTGGGTGGTTTTTGATTACTGATTCAATTTCTCCACTTGTTATGAGTCTGTTGAGACCCACTATTTTATCCTGAGTCAGTGTAGGGGGTTTATGTGTTTCAGGGAATGTGTCCATTTCATCTAAGTTATCTAATTTATTGGTATACAATTGTTCATGGTATTCTCTTGCAATCCTTTTTATTTCTGTAGGATCTGTTGTAATGTTCCCACTTTTGTTTCTGCTTTTAGATATTTGCATCTTCTCTCTCTTTTTCTTTGTCACTCTATGCAAAGGTTTGTGAATTTTATTAAGCTTTTCTAAAATCCAACTTCTGGCTTTGTTGATTCTCTCTATTGTGTTTCTATTCTCAGTTTCATTTATTTCTGCTCTGAATGCACAGTGTTTTAAAATATTTTGAACATTTTAAAATTAAGAAACTTGAAAAAAGTAGGATCAGATAACATTGGGCAAGTTACCTACTCGGCAACAAATTGGTTATACTGAGTACTGGTTGTCACATTTGGACAGGATCTGCTCTCTCCAGGGTGCCACTTTCTCCACCGCTTCTTATTGCATTATACCCTGAATACTTCATGCATTTAGATTACTTATCTGGCTTCTGTAGGCCAGTTTATGATTCCTGGACTTTCAACACTCATCCTGGTGGGGTCAGCCCTAGGGAGAGATTCTTCTGCAGATTCAACTAAGTAGTAGGGCCTGAAATCAGACAGGAAGCCTGAAAGGCAGCCCAATGTCACCACTGGGCATCTTGTCAGGCAATGAGATCACAGCAATAGGAAGCCTGGAATCCAGCATTTTGTGATGATCCAGGCAGGAATCATTGAGGGCAGGGAGCTCTGCAAGAAGGGGGCTGGAGCCAGGCTGTCTGGGGTCAAGTGACCAAGCCATACTCTTACTTAAATTCTCAGTGAGTTCCCCTTCCTTTTAGGATAAAGATCGAACAACCTCACCATGGTCAATGAGGCTGTGAGTGGTTTGGCTTGACACTGTTGAACTTTAGCTGATCCCTGTGATTCTGGAAAAAGCAGCAACAATCAAGAAATTCTCCTACCTTTTTGTGACCCTTTTTGGTTCCGAGAAACGGCTACTTGCAAAGGACCACCCTACTCTACATATTTCAAGGCAAGATCCACTTCTACCCTTCTTAAGTGACTCAGATAAGATCCACCCCAAGGTTTTTTTTTAATTTTTTTATCTCTTCTTTGAGATATTCTTCATTAGCGAACATTCTCCCTGTTGAAGTAGAATGAATAAAATAATTTCCTTAATTGTCCATTGCATTTGGTCTTTTCACAGTTTTGGTTCCATGACTTGAATGGGATTGGACCTTGCCTATGGATTCCTGTTTACTTCACCCAGGTAAGAAGGCCTTTAGGAGCCCTTTGTGATTCTCTCCTAACTGGTGATCTGGGGACTCAAGGGTGAGTCCAGCTCCTGATCCTGTGTTCCAGATTCTTATCCATCAGTAGCATGGTAAGGATTTGATTTTGATTATTTCTGAATATGAGCTTGATTTCTGGTGCTGGCTTCTTTTGATTTCATGGTCTGATCATTCAGTGATTTCTGTAAATGGATTAATTGTTTATAGAGATCTTGCTCAAAATTATCTCTTGGAGCCCTGGTGGCACAGTGATTAAGAGCTTGGCTGCTAACCAGAAGGTTGGCATTTGGAATCCACTAGCCACCTCTTGGAAACCCTATGGGGCAGTTCTACTCTCTCCTATAGAGTCGCTATGAGTCAGAATTGACTCGATGGCAATGGCTTTTTGGTTTTTGTCTCTGTTGGGTGAAAGATGGCAGTATCTGGTTTGTTAGCCTTTTCTGTCTATTTGTATATTTTGAGCTCAAATAAACTAAGAATTTCATGCCTACTAGGAAGAGAAAAGCTCTTTGATACGGACCAGTGAGTTTTATAATTCTGTGTTTGCACTTGACCCATGGCTGAAATTTTAGAATTAAAGCTATAAGCTCTCTTTCATGTCTGTCTATAGGTAATTCAGAAAGGCTTTTACTTCTTATTGTGTGAGTGTATAATATTTTCCTACCTCTGTATGATATTACCAAAACTAGATTTTAAAATCTCTTAAAAGAGCTCTATTTTGATTGAATTAGAGATAAATAGGCTCTTATATAAATTGTTCCTAAAATTCCTAGAAATTAGGGAAATTGAACTTTCATGTTTTTCTAGGTGCTAAGTATTCTATTATTTAGCCATAAAGAGAAATGAAGTTCTGATACATGCTACAACATGAATAACCTTGAAAACATTATGCTGAGTGAAATAAGTCAGTCATAAAATGACAAATACTGTATAATCCCACTTATGTGAATTATTTAAAATAAGTAAGTGAATAGACACCAAAGTTTATTAGTGGTTACCAGGGGTGGGTGAGAGGGGGGAAAGGGGAAGTCATTGTTTAGGGGCAGGGTTTCTGTTAATGGTGGTAGAATAATTTGTAAAAGGATAGTGGTATTGGTTGCACAAGGAGCCCTGGTGGCACAATAGTTAAGCTCTTGGCTGCTAACCAAAAGGTCATGATTCGAACCCACCAGTGGCTCTGTGGGAGAAAAGACCTGGCAATCTGCTCCCATAAAGGTTTACAGCCTAGGAAACCCTATAGGACAGATCTATTCTGTCCTCTAAGGTCACTATGAGTCAGAATATACTTGACAGCACACAACAACAGCAATTCTTGTTCAACATGAAGAAAGTAATTAATGTCATTGAATTGTACATGTAAAAGTTGTTGAGTTGGCAAATGTTTTGTTATATATATATGTATTTTACCACAATAATAAAAAAAGTATTCTTATACAAACTAACTTAAATGTTTTAAGAATTCAAGTTCACATAATTTAGGTACATCTGGCAAATGAGACTAGTTCAATATTTTTGGCTTAATAAAAGCAACTATGCTTTCTCTGATTTATCAGTATTAAATATAATATAGGTATACCTTTTTATTCTACTTCTTCCTAAACTTATACAGGTTTGCTAATCAAATAAGCTAGCATTACTTCTACTAAATGTTTAAGATTATGAAAGATGTAAATTGCGTCTAACCAAATTGAATCACTATTCTGAAAAACTTTACCTCAAGAGTAATTATGTTTTTTAAAAAATAATATTTTATTGTGCTTTTGGTGAAGGTTTACACAGCAGTTTAAATTCCTATTCGATGATTTCTATGCAAGTTGTTCAGTGACAGTCTTCACAATGCATGAACATTCTCAATATTTCTGTTCTGGTTGTTCCGTTTCCATTAATCTAGTTTTCCTGCCCTCTTACATTCTCGTTTTTGTTTTAAAGTAATTGTTGACTGTTTGGTCTCATATAGGTGATTTTTTTAAAGTAGCACAGTACTTTTGGGTGATATTTATTATTTTGTGAGCCTATCTGTTATTTAGCTACAAGGTGACCTCAGGGGTTAGTTTTGGTTCAAGATTTGAGGAGCATCTCAAGGCAATAGTCTTGGAAGTTCTCCAGTCTCAACCAGTCCAGCTGGTCTTTTTTTTAATTTTTTTTAAGGAATTTGTGATTCTGTTTCATCTACGTCTGCTGGTCTCAGGGTAGATGAGGCTGTGGTTTGTGTAGTCTATTTTTCCTGTAGACTAGTTTCTTCTTTGAGTCTTTGGTTTCTTTCTTTCTCTTTTGCTCCAAATAAGTAGAGACCAATAACTGTATTTTAGATGGCCACTCGCAAGCTTTTAAGATCCCAAACACTACTTACCAAACTAGGATGTAGAACATAACTTTATGGATTATATTGTGCCAATTGACTGAGACGTCCCACGAGACTACGGTCCTAATCCTTTGAACCTGAAAATCCAAGGTGTTTGGTTACGTCTAAGAAGTATCCATAACTTTGCCCCCTCTGTGCTTTATTATATATATGAATATATGTGCAGTCACGTACACGCATATACATATGCATATACCTGTATATGCACACATATATTCATATTTATACACATATATGCCTACATACATATGTATATACCTGCACATATATTTTTTGGTTGCTTTTGCTCTTGTTTCAAAATTATATATGCCATAGCAATTTACAACAGGTCCTTTTTTCTTGTGTACTTCTTTAGTGACATCGTTTACCTTCATCAAGCTATGTACATGTCTCCCTCATTCTGTGTTACCTTTCCTGTCACCAAAAATAACAAGTGTCTACTATCTAGAGAGCGAATCCCCCTCTCCCCCGTGTGCCTGGTAACCACTAATGAACATTAGTTTCTGTATATTTACTTGTTCATGACATTTCATAAAAGTGAGAACATATAATATTTGCTTTTTGTGACTGACTTATTTCACTCAACATAATGTCCTCCAGGTTCATCCATTTTCCAGGATGTTTTGGGAACTTGTTTTTCTTCATTGCTGAGTAGTATTCCATTGCATGTATGTACCACATTTTACTTATCCATTCATCCACTGTTGGGTGCTTAGGTTGTTCCCATCTTTTTGCTATTGTGAGTAGTGCTGCCATGAACACAGGTGTGCATATATGTCTGTTTGTGTTATTTCTGTTAGCTCCCTAGGGTATATACTTAGGAGTGGAATTGCTGGGTCATATGGCAGCTCCACCGCTAGTTTTTTGAGGAACTGCCAGACTGTTTTCCACAACAGCTGTATATACCATTTTGCATTTCCATCAGCAATGGATAAGGGTTCCAATTTCTTCACATTCCCTCCAACACTTGTTATTTTCTGTTTTTTAAGTCTTGGCCAACTTCCCACCCACTGCTGTCCAGTCAATTCCAACTCATAGCCACCCCTCAGGGTTTCTGAGGCTGTAAATCCCTACGGAAGCAGACTGCCACATCTTTCTCCCGTGGAGACACTGGTGGTTTTGAACTGCCAATCTTTCAGTTAGCAGTCCATCACTTTAAACACCACACCACCAGGGCTCCCTCCTAGGGAGTGAAATGGTATCTCACTCTGGTTTTGATTTGCATTTCTCTGATGGCTAATGAAGTTGAGCATCTTTTCAAGTGTCTGTTGGCCATTTGAATATACTCTTTGGTGAAGTGTCTGTTCATGTCCTTTGACCAGTTTTTGATTGGCTTATTTATCCTTTTCTTGTTAAGTTGTAGAAGTTTTCTATACATTTTAGATATTAGGCCCTTATCAGTTATATTTTTTCCCAAATATTTTTTCCCAGTCTGTGGATTATCTCTTTACTTTTTTGATAAAGTCTTTTGAGGAATGTAAGTATTTAACTTTTATAAGGTCCCAGTTATCTATTTTGTTTTCTGTTGCTCATGCATTCATTATTGTGTTTGATAATCTATCAATGAAAAAAATTAGATCCTAAAGCTTTGCTTCTGTATTTTCTTACAAGAACTTTATGGTTTTAGATTTAATATTAGGTCCTTTCATGAATAATTATGTCTTGTAACATGTCAGCTTGAAGATAATTTCCAAGATATTTAGGTAACTGAAAACATTGGACTGATATTAAATTGAGTTTATTAGTGGATATTCATTAGATACCTAGGTCATTTCTAAGTAAGACATAATACTGAAATATTAATTACCAAACATAATTTTAAGTTTATATACTTTTGCTTTTTTATTATATGCTACAGAGAGGCTATATATATTTGGGTCTGTTAATGAATGTGTTCATTTTTGTCACTTTGAGAAGTTGTACTATAAGTGTTTTCTATGGATATAGAAAATTGTAGAAGGTTTGTGGAAAGGAAATTTTATTTGTTGTGTTCAAAGCTGCCTAAGGTTTGATGTGTTTTTTGTGGAAAATCAAATTTGCACTTCTCTGCCACTTAACTGTAAGGGTCAATTGCAATCTCAAATCAATTTATCATAAATTCTGTTCCCCTCTGTTCCATTTATGTTCTGACACCAGCTGTGCACTTCCTCTACTGACCCTCAAAATTTACAGGGCACAGTCCTCCAGATTGCCAAGTCTGCCTAACACCCCACCACACTCTCACTTTTGGCTTGCTGGTTACAAATTCAGGGATTCCTTCTACCCCCTCAGGATACCAGCCATAAGCTCAGGGTCCTCAGCATGCCCTCACTTCTGACCTGCTGGCTCCCACTACTGTCTTGGGTTTGATAATTCACTAGAATGACTTATAGAACTCACAGAAAACATTGTACTTATTACAGTTTTATTATAGCAAAATAGTATACAAATGAAGAGATTCACAGGGTGAAGTCTGGGAGGGTTCCCAACACAGAGCTCCCATGTCCCAAAAAGGCTGTGCTATCCTCACACCTGCATTAATGCTTTTCACCAACCAGGAAGCCCATGGAGCTTCCATTTCCAGAGCCTTTATTGAGGTCTCATTACATAGTTATGGTTGATTGAATCAGTTCCCTGCTCCCCCCTCCCCTTAGGTTGGGCTGATATTATTTGGTGGTCTTTCTGGCCTGGCCAGGCCCCACCTGATTCCCCTCATTAGCATAAACTTTCAGGTGTGGTCTGGAGGCCTATAGATAGCAAAGACACTTTAATTACTCAGGAAATTTCAAGGGTTTAGAGTTATATCTCAGAAACCAAGGACAAAGACAAAATTACTTTTGGTAAAGGTAAATTCTTTACCCCACAGGTTTATTTATAAGACTTTAAAAAAGAACATTAGTATCAGATAGTATAGTGATACAAAACTTTGTAAAAGTTTATTGTTCACATTCTGTGTAACCCGCTTAGAAGACAAAGATTCTGCACCTAAAACTATCTTTGAGATTTCCTAGAGGGTCTCTAGAAAATTAAAAAGGAGTTTTTTCTTTCACCTTGTAAAAAGAAAAGTGCTAGAGATAATAATATATTGATGATTTACATGGTGTCATGGATTGAATTGTGTCCCCCAAAAATATCTGTCAACTTGGCCGGGTCATAATTCCCAGTATTGTATGGTTGTGTAACATTTTGTAAATCTGATGTGATTTCCTTATGTGCTGTAAACTCTAACACTATGATGAGGCTATATGTGATTTCCTTATGTGTTATAAACTCTGTCACTATGATGAGGTTTAGATAGTGTCTTAATCCAATCTCTTTTGAGATATAAAAGAGAGCAGAGACATATTGGAACCTCATACCACCAAGAAAGCAGTGCCAGGAGCAGAGCACGTCTTTTGGACCTGAGGTTCCTGCGCTGAATGCTCCCAGACCTAGGGAAGACTGATGCATCACAAGGACCTTCCTCCAGAGCCGACAGAGAGAGAACGCCTTCTGTAGCTGATGCCCTAAATTTGGACTTGTAGCCTACTGGACTGTGAGAGAATAAATTTCTCTTTGTTAAAACCATCCACTCGTGGTATTTCTGTTGGAGCAGCACTAGAGGACTAAGACACACGGGAAGAATAGTCAAATCAGAGGATATGCTCAGTCTTCCCTAGGTTGAATTGGTATAGGTAAGATGTTGTTAATACAAATATTTCAGAAATTTTATGATCTCTAGGAAGTTCCAAGAGAATCGTCAATGCCTTTGCTGTCCATGATATGTTTCTGTCAGAGTCCTGGTGCTGCTTTGCCTAATAATAGATAACAACAGTATTGTGTGCTCAGTCATAATTTCAGTTATTTATTTAAAATGTTAACTTGGTCACAACTTGCTTCTTAAATCTGAATCTAGCATCTTCTAGGCCAGTGATTTTCAACTGGGGACTCACATCACTTATTCATGGAGTTTATTAATATTCAGATGTTTAGGACTTACTCCAGACTTAAGGAATCTCTTTAGTTGATATTCTGGATATATTCTTGGCATATTTTAAATACCAAAAAAACCAAACCCACTGCTGTCGAGTCAATTCTGACTCATAGAGACCCTATACTTTAACTACATGCTTGGTATAGTACTGGTATATTATGTCAGGATTATTATATATCTGAAGGTATTTTTCCTTTGTAAAGATTATATTCATCCATTTGTGTAAATTAGATGTAATATCCTCTCTTCTTTGAAAATAGGAGTAATCATTATGCTTATAGACATTTTGTTTAAAACTTATTTTTTAGATTGACTTTATTATCTTGTTTTTCATGCCACAGAAACAGTTAAATTCCCTTGTCAGTTGTATTATTTTTGTAATGAATTCTCATCAAATCTTTCAGTTTTGAAAATAATCAATAGTAATTTAATAGCAGCTGCTTTAAGTCTTTTTTGTCATATACAGGTAGCTTTTTGTTTGTTTTAATCTGATGCTTCCTTGAAAGCACTTGCAATCAGCTATAGGCCAGAGTGCTTTATCTGCAACAAAGAAGGACTGTCTCAGAATCCCCTGGAAAAGTACTATGACAGGTGCTTTTGGGTACAGGCTTCTGATGGCTTCATTTAAAGAACTTTGAGACTATACCAGTGAACTGAGTTAGGATTCCCAGAACTTTAGATGAGAAACATATGGGTTCATGATACTGCAACCCAAGATGGAGCAGAGCAAGAACTAGTTACATAGAACTGAATGAACTGACGAAATATGGTTGTGGATTTTATTTAGAATATTGTTGGTGTTTTAATGTTCTATTTTCTGGATGTCTAAGAATCCCCTTTCTGTTTTCCCTTAAGCTGTCTATAACTCATAACAATTTAGAGGACTATGCTTTTGTAAACAGAAATATTTGTAAATGATATCTTATTATTCCCATATGACCACTCCTCCCCCAGAATTCTGAGACTCTTATTGACTATTTTAATTTTCATGGCTATATAATTATTTTCATGAGCTCAATAAGAATCTGTCTTCCTTGTTACCAGGTCATAATTGGAAACATTGATTATGCAACCAATGCCTTGCCTGGAATGTCATATTGAGAATGATGCTTATTTAATCAGATATGACCAGATATTTTTTAGGACTAAGGTTTACTTTATGGAGCCAATGTGTATATAGCATCTGTGGAAAAACTGGTCTGGTTCCTGGCTTACAAGGTTCCTAGCCTTCCAGGTGAATAAGGGAGATCACTTACAATATTTTGGGGACCTCGAGAAGAGAGAAATTTGCCTAAATTTATGGGCACTACAGTGAAATCTGGTGGCAAGTTCTTGGCTTGGCTCTCCTAGCCTCAGAGGCTTTTAAAACTCCAATCTGAGATTCTTTATGAAAACTTCTAGCAAAGTAAGCTTAAAAAAATATTGCCGTAAGATTGACTGATGGTGACCTCATGTGTGTAAGAGTAGAACTGTGCTCCATAGTGTTTTCAGTGGCTGAGTGTTTCTATTCACCAGGTCTTTCTTCTGAGGTGCCTCTGGGTGGATTTGAACCTCCAACCTTTTGGTTAACAACCAAGCTCATTAACTGCTTTACCACCCAGGAACTCTTAAAGCAAGCTTAAGAAATCCTATATGGTAGATTATCATTTTTGCTGTAACTAAATAATCAGGCTGTCATGGATTGAATTGTGCCCCCCCCAAAAAGTGTGTTAACTTGGTTAGGCTATGATTCCCAGTAATGTATGGTTGTCCTCTATTTTGTGATTTTCCTATGTGCTATAAATCATAATCTCCGCTTGTGGTTAAAGAGGATTAGGGTGGAATCTATCACCCTTGCTCAAGACACATCCCAGATCCAATGTAAAAGGAGTTTCCCTGGGTGTGGCTTGCACCACCTTTTATCTTACAAGAGACAAAAGGAAATGATATATGTATATATGAGAATTCTCTCTTTATAGCTAAAAGAATCAGATGTCTTCATTTTCAGTCAATTTCCTTCTCTTTAGGTTAAGCTTTCTCAACCTTGACACTATTTACATTTTGGCCCAAATAATTCTTTGTTGTGTTTGTATGTGGGTGGTGGGAGGAGAAAGGGGGAGGGACTGTTCTGTGCAATGTAGGATGTTTAGCAGCATCCCTGGACTCTATCCACTAGATGCCAATAACACCCTGTCACCCAGTTGTGACAGCTAAAAATGTCTCCAGACATTGCCAAATGTCCCCTGGTGGATAAAATCATCCCCAGATGAGAACCACCATTCTAGGTCTATCCTGCCTTGGTCCCTAGTCCTTGTCTGATATTCCCTTCTACTCTAGTCTTATTCTAGCCTCACTGGGAGGTTTCCACCAACTTGGCTAATAAATTCAGCATGGGAGTAGTGAAGGGAACTCTAAACTTAGAGGCTTGGCTTCCATTGCTGGCTCCACCACTTACTAACTATGTGACCTTGGACAAGTTACTTAATCCTCAGTTTCCTCATCTATAAAATGGAAACATCACAGAGTTTTTGCAAGAATTAAATGCATTTCTTCTTCTTATCATCATTATTGCTAACCATTGCGTTTGCCATTCATGTTTCAAAAAGTAAGGTGGTAGTGAATGGAGCCAGGTGTAGAGCTGGAAGCCTTCAACAATGCTACAACCCACAGTGGCATAAAAGAAAAAAATCCCCATGCCTGGAAGGAAGAAAAACAGAAGTATTGGTCTGCAAATCTAACTGAGGATCGGAAATCAACTGAAGAATTTTTTTTTTTAAAGGACAGAGCCCTGGTCTGCACCCCAGGTGTCCTGAATACCAAGCTCTGGGTGCAGGACCCAGAAAACTGTACCAAACAAACTCTCCAGTGGATTCTGATGACAAGCCAGGCTTGGGAACCACAGAGTTAGGTCATCTCTAAGGTCACTTCCAGCTCTGATAGTCTGTGATCGTATGATATGTCTATATATCCCATAGCAGTATTATACAAACTGGAATTGTACCTTCCAATCATGGTCTTAGGGAATTTGCATGGGTTTTTTGAGACTGGAGTTGAAGAATGCCGTCTTGATCCAAGAGAATAAGGCAGCTTTTGGAGGCACTTTTTATCTTATAAGCAGGGAAAAAAGAAGCAGCTCCATGAAGCCTTAGTCAGCAGTTTTTTACACTTCACTAGTTAAAAAGCACAAACCTACAAAATGGATGGTGCCAGAGGAGAAGGTAAGATTTCCAGTGACAGGAGCCCTGAAAACCTGATTGGTGAAGGAAGTGACAGCAAGGTTGGTGCAGAAGGGCATGTGATCCCCAAGAATAATCTTTGGGACAAGAAAGGAAAGGGCATTTCTGTCCCAGAAGGCTAGGGGAGGCTTTGGAAATAAAGCAAGATGTAGCCAAGTGCCTGGGTTCTAAGTCTGAGTGGCTTGCTTTATCATTGACTCTTAGCTAGGAAGTGCTGAGGTATAAGAAGAAGCTATGCCAAACCAGCCAACCTGTGGGACTACTTGAGTTACTTTCAGATCAGAATTCAATGCTCTGTAAACTTAGCTTGGTCTGCTTTGGTGTTTGTTTTGTTTTCTCGAAAAAAATCTGTTCTTGACAAGCTCCAAACTTGTCTTTACTGAACTGCAGGAGAATAAGGATTTTCCACACTGCTAGTCTTCTATTGCTGCATAACAAATTACCACAAATTCAGTAGCTTAAAACTATACAAATTTATTATTTCACAGTTTCTGTGGGTCAGGAGTCTTGGTATGGCTTAGCTAAGTCTTCTGCTCAGGGTCTCACCAGGCTGAAATCAAGGTGTTGGCCAAGGTTGCAATCTCATCTGAGGCTTGGGATCCTCTCCCAAGCTCATTGGTTGTTGGCAGAATTTATTTCTTCACAATTATAGGACTGAGGTCACTGTTTTCTTTCTGGCTGTTGGCCAGAAACTGCTCTCAGCTCCTACAGGCCACCCGTAGGTCCTTGCCATGTGGCTCCATCCATAAACAGTTCACAGCATGATTGTTTGCTTCCCCAAGGCCAGCAGGAGAATCTCTGCTACTTTGAATGACATATTTTAAGTGCTCACTTGATTAGGTTAGGCCCACTCAGGATAATCTACCTAAGTCTAAGTCCACTGATTAGGGACTTTAATTACATCTTCAAAATCCCGTCACAGCAGCACCCATAGTAGTGTTTGAATAACTGGGAGAAGGTGAGCATACCAGGGGCTGAAAATTCTTGGGACCATCTTAGGATTGTGCTCACCACATGCAACTTGGTCAAAAAGAGGTATGGTGATGGGACCCAAAGAAAAACATGTCCTGAGTAGCTGGTAGAATGCGTTCCACTGGGCTTTTCCCACCCAGTTATATATAATAACAGGGAATGTGATCTGGTTGTTAAACCAAGGGAACCATCATTCCCTTTCTGATTGTCATCTCTAAGATGCAACACTGTCTTTCTTTCTGTCTTCTAAGCTTGAGAACCTCTTGGAGAAGGGAGAAATGCCTTTCTTTATGATCTGTGTCACTCCCTCCTTGCTACCCTGAGTTGCTTATTTGTCTTACAGTGCAAATGTTCTATTCAGTCTTTTCCTCCACCTGAGATTTCCCAGTTACATTGGATTGTGATTTGAAACAGAATCAAGGGCAGTGTGATGAAGTAGAAAGACACTTCCTTTGACGAAGACTTTTCCAGTCATTATCTCCAAGTGCCCCTACCCAAGGCTCAGCAAAGACAGACAAAGAAAGGAGTCACACAGCTGAGGAGGAAACCCTATTATTTCAGGCCAGAGCGACAAAGTGCCCAGAGTTGTATTGGTGAAAGGTGGAGGGAGTTGTCTCTTTTGGGAAAAAAGGATAAGCTCTTATTGGTGTGGGGACTCCAGAAGACCCAGGAAACAATTAATGGATTTATGTGTATGTGGGAGTAGGACATAAAGGAGGAGATACAATGCTGGCCAGCTGGCCTTCTCTCAAGAGTGATTGGGTGAGTGGGTTTTGCTAGAGTAATAACAATAATAGGTAACATTTTTTGAGTACTTACTATATGCAGGCAGTATTCTAAATGTTTGCATATATTAACCTCCCCCCAACTCTTTTGATGTAGGTACTATTATTATCCCCATTTTATAGACGAGGAAACTGAGGCAGAGAGAAGATAAATGTGAATTATCCTAACTCTAGGTAATGATATGCATACTAAAGTGTTTAGGGGAAGTGTACTGGTGTCTGGAGTCCTCAGGTGGTACAAATAGTTAATGTTCGTGGCTGCTAACTCAAAAGATTGGAGGTTCCAGTCCACCCAGGGGCACCTCAGAAGAAAGGCCTGGCAATCTACTTCTGAAAAATCAATCATTGAAAACCCTATGGAGTACAGTTTTACTCTGACACACATGGGGTCACCATAAGTCAGAACTGACTCAATAGTAACTGGTTTTTTTTTTTTTTTTTTTGGTGCTGATGTCTGTAACTTACTATGAAACACAACAACAACAAAAAGGATGGTTTGATAGAGGGATGGATAGAAGGATAGAAGTATGATAAAGCAAGTTCAGTAAAATGTTAATGGTAGAATTTAGTGGTGGGTGTATGGGTGTTCATTGTAAAAGTCTTTCAGCTTTTGTGTGTATTTGAAAATTTTCATAATAAAATGTTCAGGAAAAAAAGTGAATTGCTCAAGATCACACAGCTGGTAATGATGGAACCAGGATTCTAATCCATATAGTCTGGCTCCAAAATATGTGCTCTTAATCACTGTGCTAAACAGCTTCTCAGAAGTCAATTGCTATTTATAAACTTTGTTATGGAAGCTATGCAACAGTGTAGCACAGTCTCTGCCCAAGGAGCGCAGAGTCTCATTGGGGAGACAAGTGCACACGTCTCACTCAACCTAAGAGGAGATAAAATGAGGGAGCACAGCTCTGTAAGGGGGCCTGGTAAGAAGTGAATTGAAGGCATCGATTGGGGCACTGATGTTTTCTTCAAAGACAGGAGGTAAGGAGGAGACAGTGAGGGTATAGAGATTGAGATATTTGAGGTAGAGTGGAGGGATTTTAGGAGTCCCTGGGTGCCACAAGTGGTTAAATGCTCAGCTATTGTTAACCGAAAGGTTGACGATTTGAACCCACCCAGAGGCATCTTGGAAGAAAGGCCTGGTGATCTACTTCTGAAAGATCATAGCCATTGAAAACCCTATGGAGTACAGTTCTACTTGGAAACACATGGGGTTGCCATGAGTCAGAATTAACTTGATGGCAATTTATTTAGATTTTTTTTGTTTTGTTTTGGAGGGAGTTTGGACCCAATAGTCTTATCTTGTAGGTATAACAGAAGATGAGATAAGCTACCAAGGAGTGGGTGGAAGCCAGTGCTTTAAGGAAAGTGGAGGAGAATTGGAACCATTTCTTTGAGGAGTGAACACAAGGTGACTAGAAAACGTACTGGGCAATAGGCAGATCTCAGCTGGGGTCAGAAGGCAAGCATTTGCAGTTGTTTTATATTTTTTTTCAGTCAAGTTCTTTGTAGCCTATTAGAAACAGGCTATGACAAGGCAGGCAGCAAGATAGGCTAGGAGGAAGGCAGTAAGGAGACTAAGGAGCCTAAGGTGAGTCAGAGGGAGGACAGAAAGCTCAGGTCTCCCTATTCTTGAAAGTCCTCTGCTTGTCCTTGATGTTCATATAAGAACTTGGCTACTCCCTTCATCCTGTCATTGAGCTACAAACCTTTCAAACCTGGTTGCAAACTCTGGCCACCTTACCTCCTGGGTCTTAGTTCTTTGCTGTCTAGCTTTTTTTTAAAAAACATTTTATTGTGGTTTGGGTGAAAGTGTACAGAGCAAATTAGTTTCCCATTCGACAATTTATTTACATTTTGTTTCTTAACAATCCCCTCACTATGACATACTCTACCCCCTTCCTCCCTGAGTTTCCTGTTTCCATTCGCCCTTCTTTCCTGTCCCATCCTGCCTTCTGAAATTTGTTTTTGGGCAAATGCTGCCCTTTTTGCCTGATCTGGTTGATTGCTCTGATGAGCACACTCCTCACGGGTGTTACTGTTAACTGTATAGGTTTGTCTGTTGTTTGTCTGAAAGGTGATCTCTGGGAGTGGTTCAATTCCAGGTTTGAAGGGTTTCTGAGGGCCATAGTCTTGGGGATTCCACCAGTCTCTATCAGAACAGTAAGTCTAGTCTTTTTTGTGAATTTGAATTTTGTTCTACATTTTCCTCCCACTCTGTCCAGGGCCTTCTACTGTGATCCCCATCAGAGTGGTCAGTATTGGTAGCTGGGGACCATCTAGTTCTTCTGGTCTCAGGCTAGAGGAGGCTGTGGTTCATGTGGTCCATTAGTCCTTTGGACTAATTCTTTCCTTGAGACTTTGCTTTTCTTCGCTCTTCTTTCCTCTGGACCAGAAGAGACTAATAGTTGTATCTCAGATGGCTACTCACAAGTTTTTAAGACCCCTGTCACTACTCACCAAAGTAGGATGTAGAACATTGTCTTTATGGACTGTTATGTCAATTGACCTAGATGTCCCCCAAGACTATGGTCCAAAGCTCTCAAGCCCAGTGACTCTGTCCCTCGAGATGTTTGGTTATGGTTAGGAAGTTTTCATAACTGTGCCCCCTGTGTGCTCTACTATATACATGGATATATATGCAGCACATACAAATGTTTATGTAGAAATATCCTCTACCAAACCTATATGTGCTCGTGGGTGTACTCCCATATGTCATCTTACACCTGTTCAGGTCACATATCTACCTGTGTATCCACTCATAATTTATTGTTTGTTATTACTGTTATTGAAGGATTGTGTATGTAATAGTATTTGTCGTTGTTGCCTTTTACTCTTGTGTACATCCCAGTGTCTGCCTTGGTCATGCTGTGCTGACTTCTCCCATATTATGTATTGTCTTTCCCTTCACCCAAGTTAATACATGTCTACTATCTAGTTAGTGATTACCCCTCCCTCTCGCTCCCTTCCCTGGTAACCATCAAAGAATGTTTCTTTCTGTGTGTAAACCTTTTCTTTGTTTTTTTATCGTGTGTTAGGTGAAAGTTTACAGAGCAAATTAGTTTCTCATTAAACAATTAATACACATATTGTTTTGTGACATTCGTTGCCAATGCTGGGATGTGTCAACACTCTCCCCTTCTCCACCCTGGGTTCCCTGTTTCCATTCGTCCAGTTTTCCTCTCCCTGCTTTCTCGGCTTTGTTTTTGCGCTGATGTGCCCATTAGTCTTGTATACATGATTGAACTGCAAAGTATGTTCCTCACATGTGTTACTGTTGCTCCTATAGACCTGTCTAATCTTTGGCTAAGGGGTGAACCTCAGGAGTGACTTCAGTACTAAGTTAAAAGGGTGTCCTGGGGCCATACTCTTGGGGTTTCTCCAGTCTCTGGCAGACCAGTAATCCTGGTCTTTTTTTTTATGAGTTTGAATTTTGTTCTACATTTTTTTCCGACTCTGTCTGGGACCCTCTATTGTGATCCCTGCCAGAGCAGTCAGTGGTTGTAACCGGGCACAGTCTAGTTGTTCTGGGCTCAGTCTGGTGGAGGTTGTGGTAGTTGTGGCTCATTAGTCCTTTGGACTAATTTTCCCTTGTGTCTTTGGTTTTCTTCATTCTCCTTTGCTCCAGCCTGTATGGGATTAGTAGATGTATCTTAGACAGCCCACTCACAGGCTTTTTAGACCCCAGACACTACTCACCACAGTCAGATGTAGAACATTTTCTTTACAGACTGTGTTATGCCAATTGAGCTAGATGTTCCCCAAGACCATGGTCCCCAGCCCTAAGTCCAGAGGCTTGGTCCTTCAGGGCATTTGGATGTGTCTGTGAAGCTTCTATGACTTTGCCCTGGTCAAGTTGTGCTGACTTCCTCAATGTGTGTAAACCTTTTCTGGACTTTTTATAATAGTGGTCTTATACAATATTTTTCCATATGTGATTGACTTATTTCACTAAGCATAATGCCCTCTAGGTTAATCCATGTTGTGAGATGTTTCTTAGGATTTTTTTATTATTATTATTTTGTTTATTGTTGTAGTTTAAATGAAGTTTACATTTCAAGTTAGTATCCCATACAAAAATTTATACATACATTGTTATGTGACTCTAATTGCTCTCCCCATACTGTGACAGCACATTCCTCCTTTCCACCCCTGATTCCCCAAGTCCATTCAACCACCTGCTAGCCCTCTCTGACTTCCCATCTCTCACCTCCAGACAGAAGCTTCCCGTTTAGTCTCTTGTATCTACTTGAGCTAAGAGGCACACTCCTAATGAGTATCCCTTTATGTCCCAGAGTCCAGTCTAATCCCTGTCTAAAAAGTTGGCCTCAGAAATTGTTTTAGTTCTGGGCTGATACAGAATCCAGGGGCCATGCTTTCAGGGGTTCCTCCAGTCTCAGTCAGACCATTAAGTCTGGTCTTTTTACTAGAATTTGAGTTCTGCACCCCACCTTTCTCCTGCTCCATCAGGGAC
>NW_004443996.1:14469123-14470290 GCF_000243295.1 Trichechus manatus latirostris
ATCGTGAGCATTTCTTCCTGTGTCTGTTAGCCACTGAATATCTTCTTTGGTGAAGTGCCTGTTCATATCCTTTGCCCATTTTTTAATTGAGTTATTTGTCTTTTTGTTGTTGAGGTTTTGCAGTGTCTTGTAGATTTTAGAGGTTAGACGCTGATAGGATTTGTTGTAGCCAATTTTTTCCCCCAGTCTGTAGGTTGTCTTTTGACTCTTTTGGTGAAGTCTTCTGATGAACATAAGTGTTCATTTTAGGAGCTCCCATTTATCTAGTCTCTCTTCTGGTGCTTGTGCATTGTTACTTATGTTTTGTATTGTGTTTATGCCATGTATTAGGGCTCCTAGCATTGTGCCTATTTTTTCTTCCATGATCTTTATTGTTTTCAATTTTATATTTAGGTCTTTGATCCATTTTGAGGTAGTTTTTGTACATGGTGTGAAGTATGGGTCTTTTTTCAGTTTTTATCAGATGGATATCCAGTTATGCCAGCACCATTTATTAAAGAGACTGTCTTTTCCCCAATTAATGGATTTTGGGCCTTTGTCAAATATCAGCTGCTCATAGGTGGATGAATTTCTGTCTGGATTCTCAATTCTGTTCCACTAGCCTATGTATCTGTTGTTGTACCAGTACCAGGCTGTTTTGACTACTGTGGCAGTATAATAGGTTATAAAATCAGGTAGTGTGAGGCCTTCTACTTTTTTCTTCTTCTTGAGTGACGCTTTACTTATCCGGGGCCTCTTCCCTTTCCATATGAAGTTGGTGATTTGTTTCTCCATCTCATTAAAAAATGGCATTGGAATTTGGATCGGGATTGCATTGTATCTGTAGATGGCTTTGGGTAGAATTGACATTTCACAATGTTGCGTCTTCCTATCCATGAGCAAGGTATGTTTTTCCACTTATGCAGGTCTCTTTTGGTTTCTTGTGGTAGTGTCTTGTAGTTTTCATTGTACAGGTCTTTTACATTGCTGGTTATATTTATTCCTAAGTATTTTATCTTCTTGGGGGCTATTGTAAATGGTATTAATTTGGTGATTTCCTCTTCGAGGTTCTCTTTGTTGATGTAAAAGAATCCAACTGATTTTTGTATGTTTATCTTGAATCCTGAAACTCTGCTGAAATCTTCTATTAGTTCCAGTAGTTTTCTTGTGGATTATTTGGGGTTTTTT
>NW_004443996.1:14470682-14486583 GCF_000243295.1 Trichechus manatus latirostris
TCTATGAGATCAGGTTGGTTGATTGTAACATTTAACTCTTCCATGTCTTTGTTGAGCTTCTTTCTGGATGTTCTGTCTTTCATCGAAAAAAAAAGTGGTATGTTGAAGTCTCCTGCTACTATTGTGGAGCTGTCTCTTCTATTGTCACTGCTGTTAGAGTTTGTTGTATGTATTTTGGAGCTCTGTCGTTGTGGCATAAATATTTATTATACTTATGTCCTCCTGGTGTATTGACCCTTTAATCATTATATAGTGTCCTTCCTTATCCTTTGTGGTGGATTTCACTTTAAAGTCTATTTCGTCAGAGATTAATATTGCCACTCCCGCTCTTTCTGAGTGTCGTTTGCTTGATATATTTTTTTCCATTCTTTGACTTTTAGTTTGTTTGTGTCTTTAAGTCTAAGGTGTGTCTCTTGTAGGCAGCATATAGACGGATCGTGTTTTTTTATCCAATCTGCTACTTTCTGTCTCTTTATTGGCACATTTAGTCCATTTACATACAGTATAATTATTGATAGGTATGTGTTTAGTGCTGCCACTTTGATGTCTTTTTTGTGTGTTCACAGTTTCTTTGTTCCACTTAATTTTCTGTGCCAAGTCGTTTTTCTTTATGTATTTTCTTTTCATCTTTTCCATTGTTGTTGATTTTGCATTTGCTGAGTCTTTATGTTTTTCTAGTTTTTTATTTTGACTTGTAGGATTGTTAGTTTCCTTTGTGGTTGTCTTAATATTTACCCCTATTTTTCTAAGTTTATACCAGTCTTTTATTTCTTTATATCTCCTTGACTTCCTCTCCATATGAAAAATCTATGTCTACATGTTTACATCCCTTTTTTTTTGTTTTAATGTTGTTATCTTTTATATATTGAAGTCTGTTTCCTTATTTTCAGTGTTTTAGCTTTGATTTACTTTTGTGACTTCCCTATGTGGGTTGATATCTGGTTGCTCTGTCCTGTGTTCTAGTCTTGGTTGTTATCTGATGTTATTGATTTTCGAACTGGCGGACTCCCTTTAGTATTTCTTGTAATTTTGGTTTGGTTTTTGCAAATTCCCTAAACTTCTGTTCATCTGGATAGCCCTAATTTTACCATCATATTTGAGAGACAGTTTTGTTGGATATATAATTCTTGACTGGCAGTTTTTTTTCCTTCAATGTCATCCCATTGCCTTCTTGCTTGCATGGTTTCTGCTCAGTAGTCTGAGCTTATTCTTATTGACTCTCCTTTGTAGATGACTTTTCATTTATCCCTAGCCACTCTTAAAATTCTCTCCTTATTTTTGATTTTGGCAAGTTTGATTATAATATGTCTTTGTGAGTTTCTTTTGGTATCTACCTTACGTGGGTTTCAATGAGCATGTTGGATAGATATCTTGTCATCTTTTATGATATCAGGGAAGTTTTCTGCCAACAAATCTTCAACAATTCTCCTGTATTTTCTGTTAACCCCCTCTGTTCTGGTATTCCAATCACTCGTAGGTTATTCCTCTTGATAGAATCCCACATATTTCTTAGGGTTTTTTCATTTTTTAAAATACTTTATCTGATTTTTACTCAAATAAATTGGTGTCAAGTGCTTTATCTTCAGTCTCACTAATTCTCGCTTCCATTGCCTCAATTCTGCTCCTGTGACTTTCTACTGAGTTGTCTAATTCTGACATTTTCTTGTTAATCTTCTGGATTTCTGATTGCTGTCTCTCTATGCATTCTTGCAGCCTGTTAAATTTATCATTATGCTCTTCTGTAATCTTTTTGATTACCTCTATTGTGTGTTCTGCATTGTGCTTAATTTCCTTCCTAATCTTTTGAAGAGTTCTGTATATTAATCTTTTGTATTCTGCCTCCGGTAATTCCAAGAAATTTTCGTTGTCTGGAAAATTTCTTGATTCTTCATTTTAAGAGCTTGCTTACGCCAGCATGGACTGCCTGTTTATGTGATTTGATATTGACTGTTGTCTCCGAGCCATCAATAAGTTGTAATATTTATTTATTTTATGTTTGCTTACTGTGTCCTAGCTTCTTGTTTTGTTTTGATATGCCCAAATAGGCTGCTCGTGTGAGGTAGTTTGGTTATTGGCACCTTTGAAACTCTAATGTCTTGTCACTAGGTGGTTAGATCTGTTACTAGGTATGTGAGCTCAGGAGTCCGCCCACTTGTCCTGTATGGATTCAGCTCAGGTGCCCAGGTAGATAGCCACCAAGTGTGTAGTGCAGGCTCTCACCTACAGTCCTAGACAAGCATGGATGATTGGTGTAGGCACAGGCATCTGGCTGCAACAGGGGGACACACTCTGAGCAAAGTAGGTAGCTGACGGCCACCCCTGAGTGTCCAGGAGGAAGGTGTGTCCCTATTCCCTAGAGCGTGTAGGTGGGTGGGTTTTGCAGCTGGATTATGAGCACATAATGCTGTTGTCTGTAAGTACTAGGGGCCACCTCTTATTCATGGGCCCCATCGCAGGTGGCTAAGAGGCGTGGGTGGTGCCACCAGTCCTTTGTCCGCTGATGTAAGTAGGTGAAGAGGACCCTGCTTAATGGGCAGAGCAGTGTCAAATGTGCCACTTCACAGCTGAAACAGTTGAAGTTAGACTTCAGGTATATACCTTGTTGTACTGCAGTAATGAGGGCCTCCACTGTTGAAATGGGTCCACACAAGCCTATGCAGGGGGAAAGGCACTCAAAGTCTGTGGATCCCTTATGCCTGTGTCTAGACAAAGGAACTGTACCTACCCTGAGTTCCTGGCTAAGGGTAGCCGGCAGTTTATTTTTTCCCCTGTTTGTTATGTTGTTCACTCTCCAAGGCAGGGAGAATGGCTCAGGGCATGTGACGGATCCTACTTCTGGCCCAGGGGACTCAGCAATTTCTGAAGCTGGTCTGGGACCCAGTACTGCGCAGGGAGTGGGGAGGTAAATGGGAGAATTTTTTTTTTTTTTTTTTTTTTTTGCTGACGGAGGCGTTTTGATCCACGCAGTAGGCTGGATGCAAATACTCATCTTTCGGTGATAGAAGGCTGCTTCTCACTTGTTCTGCGTGGCCGAGTAGACTCTCAGTGGCTGGGTCTCTCCCTGTGTGGAATATGCCACTGGAGAACCCATGCTTGCCTGCCTTACCTCTCACCCCTGAGCTGATCAGGCCTGAAGGGCTCAGGCTCTCGCTGGGTCAGGTCTGGCTCCTCCTCGCTGCTTCCAAACTCTCTTCCTCCCCCTGCCAGTCGTTCTGGTTACTCAACATCGACTTTGATGTTCAGCGCTCCCAGATTGTCATATATAATTGAATCACTTGTTTTTTCTGGTCTTTGTTGTAAGAGGGTCCACCAGAAGGATCTGTCTACTCCGCCGTCTTGGCCCCGCCTCCCCAAGTTGTGAGATGTTTTGAGGATTCATCTTTTTTCTTTATCGTTGCATAGTATTCAATTGTGTGTATGTACCACAGTTTACCCGTTCATCCGTTGATGGGTCTGCTGTCTAGTTTTTGCCCTCAAGGCTTGATTGAAGCCATTTTCTCAAAGGTCACCAAACCAAATAACATTTATCCTGTGATCTTTTCCTTGACCACTTTTCTCTGTGCTCACTCTCTTTCTAGCAACTCTCCTCCCTTGGTTTCCATGATGATATTGTCTTGGTTTTCCTTCTACTTTCTAACTGCTCTTTTCCAGTCTCCTTGACTGAACCATTCTACCTCTTCCTCCTGTTTCTCAAAGTAATTTGACAAACAGTCTATCATTATCCCTCTTTTTTTCTTTCTTTAGAAGATATTTCTCGGCTCTGTAAGAGATCCTATTTACTTCCATAATTTTAACAGTGATATCTTTTAAGATGACTCTTAAATCTCTACTGCCAGTCTTTACCTTTTTATTGAGCCTCAGAGCCACATATCCAATTGACTGGTGAAACCTCCACCTAAATGTACCTTAGGTACATCAAATTAAACATATCTTAAACTGAGAGTCACTTCTTCAAGTCTGTGGGTGTCTCTTTCCTCCGTTGCAGGTATAAGCTCCTGGAGGGCAAAGCCTGGGCTCCTTGACTGTTTTCATACCCTTGAGCTAAGCTGGGATCAGAATGAGAAAAAGAAATCTTCCCTTTGCACAGGCCTCAGCAAAGGCTGGTCTTGTTGGAGGAGTGAGTTAATAACAGGTAGAAGAGAGGGCTGGGTGAGAATGGGCACAGCTGTGCTTTGTGCATGGATATAATTCACACCCTTTGGGAACATTAGCCCTTGTCTCTTGCCATCCCTGGTACCACTACTCCAATGTTTGCTTATACGGACTCTTGTCTGCTGGGGAAGCAACCTCTCACACATTCTTCACATACCACCTCCATCAGCCTCAGTTTAGATAACCTTCAGATGCAGGAAATGAGTGGAGGATGAGACCTGCAAAGATAACACATGTCCCAACTGCTCCATTGTCCTACTTGGAGCACACTTATCCCCTAACCAGGGACTGACTGTGCCCTTGGGCTGAGACTGAGGGATTGTGGAATAAACAAGTTTATTCCTGTTATGGATTGAATTGTGCCCCCCCCCCAAACATGTGTTGTAAATCCTAACCACTATACTTGTAGTTATAATCTCATTTGGGAATGGGTTTTCTTTGTTATGTTAATGAGGCAGTATTCGTATGGGGTGTGTTTTAAGTCAATCTCCTTTGAGAGATAAAAGAACAGATTAAAGCAAGCACAAAGGGAGGGGAAGATACATGCCACATGATCACCAAGGAACCTAGGAGTAGAAGCTGAAAAGAGACAAAGACTGAGTGGACAGAGAGAGAGAGAGAAAGCCTTCCCCTTAGAGCTGGTGCCCTGAATTCCAACTTCTAGTCTCCTAAACTGTAAGACAATAAATTTCTGTTCATTAAAGCCACCCACTTTTAGTATTTCTGTTATAGCAGCACTAGATAAGACAATTTCATAATTCCTGTCATTTGTTTTAGATGGGACTTCTCATTTTCTGGGCAAAACTATGTTGAGGTAGGCTAGGAAGTCATTATTAACTTTACTTTCTAGATGAGGAAGCCTAGAACACAAAAGGAGACATAATTTGAGGTAGATCTGGGGCTAGAGTCTTGGGCTTCTCATTTCCAGCCCAGAACACTTGCTACTGCCCCACACAGGTTCTTGTTCCTAATTCAAGCAAGCATGTTTGCACTTAAGGGATGCTCTGCTGTGGTCAGGCTGAGCTGGGATTCTGTTTACTTTGCTAAGGAGATGATGGGGCAATCAGAGAGCAAGATCCTGTGAGCTGCTGTGAGAATGGGAGGAGGGGCTTGGAATTTGAGTCCAGGAATTCCTTTCAGGAATGAAACTTTCCACCTGCTGCCACCTGAAGCAGCTGACTCTGACATGGAATTTGCATACAGACAGGTAGATGGGATTTTGGAAACAGAGGATGAAAAATGAGTTTCCTTCTTTCTGTTCAGAGGCCAGTCAACAGCCTTAGCCAGAGTCAAGCTTCTGGTTGTAAACTAAACAACAGAACTGGTTATTGGTTTCATGTCTGACTGTCTGTTTCTGTAAGGACTTTGAAACTTGGAGAGTCTCCCTCACCCTCTATAAACTGTCAGAGGGCTAGCAGTATGGTTGTCAAGACCAGAGAAGGAATGGTAGGTCTATCCAAAAGTGGACTGGGAGGCTGAAATTGCTGCTTGGAATATATTTAGTAATATTAGTAATATTAACAGAGAAGGAAATTAAGACTCAGAGGGGAGAGCAGACATGCCTTTTTTCCTTCTCTGTTAAATGGGGATAATGCTAATCTACTTCACAGGGCTGTTGGGAAGATTAAATAACTGCAATAGATGTAAAAAGGCTTTATAAACCAGTAAGCTTGGTGCAGATATGGGGGGCCAATATAATTGTTACCATATGGTCTGCTGGATTCACTTAATTAGCACCTCTAGGAGGGAATAAGGAAATCCCAGGATCAAGGAGAAATCCAAATGAGTCTATTTTAGTCTAGGTGACTTCTAAAGAGGAGAAATGCATGGTTGGCGGAGGCTGGTGCTCTTCCAATGATCATTCTTCCCCTGGGTGTTTGTTCACTTTGTCATCAGAGTGGGGGTGCCAAATGGGACCTTCAGTGATGGCCATAACTTCCTCTTGGATTTCATTCTCAGTTGTCTCTCTGTCTGGCTGAAATTTGAGCAGACAAATAAAACTAAATTCAGAGGTTAGAGTCCTATCAAAGGCCAGTTAGCTTTACTTCAAAATGAAGACTGATTCATAAACACTGTCTGGGCCAACAATCAGCCCAGCCAGAGAGGCAGTATGGCGTCAGGGAAGAGCACCTGACTAGGAGTCAAGCCAGAGGTTCTGGTCCTGTCTCTGCTCTTGACATGCTGTGAGATCTTGCCTGAGTCTCAAAATTGTGTGTATATTATCAAATGTGATAGAATGTGTGAAAATCGCTTGTAAGCTCTAAAGCAGCATATACATGTAAGCAATTATTTCTATTATGTAATATATTTAAATATAGGGAATTATTATTTTTGTTTTCTGTCCTCATATGTTATGTCTTTGGTTGCTAAGGGGACCAGGCATGTTGGATTGGTATCCATCTATTTATTAGATAAACAATTGCAAATGAAGACTCCATGGTTTTTATCATAATTGTCACATTTGAAGAATAGATTTATTCAGTAGTGGAGGGGGACCTTAGAGGTCTCTGTCCATGTACAGGGTTTCTTTTTGGGGTGATACAAATGTTCTGGAATTAGATAGTGCTGACGGTTGCATAACATCGTGAATATACTTAAAAAAACCCACTCAAATGAACACTTTAAAATGGTGAATTTTGTATTATGGGAATTTAATCTCCGTAAAAAAAAATCTTTGCCCAACAGTAGTCCAGGGACAAGGACTAGAAGGCAGAAGAGGACACGAAAGCTGTGACAGGGAACTCAAGGTTCAGTAAGGACAGTGTTGACATGTAGTGGGGTTCTTAACCATTGTCATAGGGCAATATGTATACTAACTGTTTAATGAGAAACTATTTTGGTCTGTAAATCTTCATCTAAAGTGAGAATAGCAGCAGAACTGGAAGTAGGTAATTGATGTCACTGAATTGTACATGTAGAAATTTTTGAAATGGTGTACCTTTGGCTATGTATATTTTCACCCCCCCAAAAAAAAAATGTCCTACTAGGCCAAAAGGGAGCGTGTTGACATGTCATGGGGTTGTTAACCAATGTCATAAAATAATATGTGTACTGACTGTTTAATGAGAAAATATTTGTTCTGTAAACCTTCATCTAAAGTACAATAAAAAATAAATAAAAATAAATCTCTGCCCAGAAATCACAGGGGCAATGAAACCTGGGTCTGAAGCACTGAGAACAGGCCCAGAGCAGGTAAGTCAAACATTGCTTCTTTTACTTCTTACTGTGTGAATTTTGTACTTGTGAGAGATAGGAGAGTCTTTTGGATAGTGTGTGTGTGTGTATGTGTGTGTGTGTCTATGTGTGTGTGTGAGAGAGAGAGAAGATATAAAAGCAATACATCCTAGAAGCAATTGTGATGGAGTAGCGTTGATAACAGTTATAGAAATGGTGGTTAGTTTCCAGTACACTTTTTGGGATCTCAACAGGAGGCTCCACTATTGGATCCAGAGATGAGTAGTCCACATTTTCTTATCTGAGGGATGGGGGAACCAATTAATGTTGTAAATACAAACTTAGGTTGACTAACTATTCTGGTTTTCCCAGAACTGAGCATTTCCTGGAATGTGGGACTTTCAGTGCTGAAAGTGAAAGAGTCCTGGGCAAACCTGGTTGCCCTAAAACTGGTGCCTTTGCTAGTAGAGAGGGTGAAGGGCCTGAGGAATGCTTCACAACCTCTGGTTTAGGAGCTAGTGGAATGTCAACCTTGGTTGGAATAGCAGAAAATCATTCAGAAAAGAGGCCAGGAAAAATAATAATAATAATAAGAAGAAGAAGATGAAGAAGCGTAAGAGGAAGAAGAAGGGGAAAAACATATATTTCTGAGGGATACTAGGCAATGGAAGCCATTGTAAAGATGCTGCTGAAAGGGAAATTGTGTCAGGAATGACAAAGAAGGTATATTGGTGTGCTCCTGGGGCTTTACAACTGATACATGGTGTCACACTCAGAGAGTGAAACTTTTTGAAATAGAATCAGCAGTTTTGCAATAGAGTACAAGGAATGTTTATACAAACTAGGAAACATGGAAGATTAGGTTCTTGTCTCTAAGTCTAGAGCTAGATTGGTGGCTCTATCTTGAGGCTGACAGAAGTTATACTTAGATCTCAAATGACCAACTGAAGTTATGTTTCCTTTGAGACCTGTATCCAAGGCAAGGCATTAATTTGAATGTTTACGGAATGCCTGCAAATGAACTAGGTCATATGCTAGAGTGTGTTAGCGATAAAATGGTAAACAAAATTGATATGATCTCTGCCCCGTCTTAGTTATCTAGTGCTGTTATTACAGAAATACCACAAGTGGATGGCTTTAACAAACACAAGTTTATTCTCTCACAGTCTAGGGGGCCAGAAGTCAAAATTCAGGGTGCCAGCTCCAGGAAAAGGCTTTCTCTCTCTGTCGGCTGTAGGGGAAGGTCCTTGTCATCAATCTTCTTCTGGTCTAGGAACTTCTCAGTGCATGGACCCTGGATCCATAGGACACGATCTCCTCCTCGTTCTTCATTCCTGGTGGCATAAGTTCCTTCTGTCTCTCTGCTTGCTTCTCTTTTATATCTCAAAAGAGATTGACTCAAGATCCAACCTAATCTTGTAGTTTGAATCTTGCCTCATTAACAAAACTGCCTCTAATCCTACCTCATTAACATCATAGAGGTATGATTTACACCACATAGGAAAATCACATCAGATGACAAAATGGTGGACAATCACACAGTACTGGGAATCATGGCCTAGCCAAGTTGACACACATTTTGGGGGGATGCAATTCAATCTATAGCAGCCTCCACTGAACTTGTAGGCAGGTAATCATCTAAGTACTACAAGAGAAGTATGGGGCTTGTGGGAGAATATAGGAGGGATGGATAACCTGGCTTGGGGAGTCAGGGAAAGCTTTCCCGAAGAAATGAGTTCTAAGCATAAGCCTGGAGGATACATAAGGATTAGCTAGGTGAACAGATGGAGGACAGGCATCCCAGGCACAAGGAACAGTATGGACAAAGACAATGGAAGAGAATATACATTTGGAGAATTACGGTATGGCCCAGTATAGCTGAACAAAATTAGAACAAGTCCACAAGAGCCAAAGTATGACCTTGAGAATAGCCCACCTGAATTCAGAGACAATTTCAAGAATAGATTTGACTCATTAAGCACTAATGACCGAAGACCAGATTAGTTGGGGAATAACATCAAGAACATCATACATGAAGAAAGCAAGAGGTGTTAAAAAGACAGGAAAGAAAGAAAAGGCCAAAAGAGATGTCAGAAGAGACTCTGAAACTTGCTCTTGAACATAGAGTATCTAAATGGAAAGGAAGAAATAATGAAATAAAAGAACTGAAGATTTCAAAGGGTGGCTGGAGAAGACAAAGTAAAATATTATAAAGAAATATGCAAAGACCTGAGAGTTAGAAGACCAAATGGGAAGAACACGTTCGGCATTTCTCAAGCTGAAAGAACTGAAGGAAAAATTCAAGCCTCGAGTTGCAACATTGAAGGATTCTATGGAGAAAATATTAAACAACACAGGAAGCATCAAAAGAAGATGGAAGGAATACACAGAGTCACTGTACCAAAAAGAATTGTTCGACATTCAACCATTTCAGGAGGTAGTGTATGATCAAGAACCTATGGTACAGAAGGAAGAAGTCCAAGCTGCACTGAAGGTATTGGTGGAAAAAAAGGATCCAGGAATTGACGGAATACCAATTGAAATGTTTCAACAAATGGATGCAGTGCTGGAAGTGCTCACTCGTCTATGCCAAGAAATTTGGAAGACAGCTATCTGGTCAACTGACTGTAAGCAATCCATATTTGTACCCATTCCAAAGAAAGGTTATTCAACAGAATGAGGAAATTATTGAACAATATTATTAATATTACACGCAAGTAAAATTTTGCTGAAGATCATTCAAAAGTGGCTGCAGCAGTATATCGACAGGGAACTGCCAGAAATTCAAGCCAGATTAGAAGAGGACGTGGAACCAGGGATATCATTGCTGATGTCAGATGGATCACGGCTGAAAGCAGGGGAATACCAGAAAGATTTTTCCCTGTGTTTTATTGACTATGCAAAGACATTTGATTGTGTGGATCATAACAAATTATGGATAACGTTGTGAAGAATGAGAATTCCGAACACTTAACTGTGCTCATGAGGAACCTGTACTTAGACTAAGAGGCACTTGTTTGAACAGAACAAGGGGATACTGCATGGTTTAAAGTCAAGAAAGGTGTGCCTCAGGGTTGTATCCTGTCATCATCCCTATTCGAGCCATATAAAAAAAACCAAACCAAACCTGTTGCCATCGAGTTGATTTCGACTCATAGCTACCCTATAGGACAGAGTAGAACTGCTCCATAAGGATTTCCAAGGAGCGACTGGTGGATTCGAACTGTTAACCTTTTGGTTAGCAGCCAAACACTTAACCACTGCATCACCAGGGCCCCAAATAATCCGAGAAGCTGGACTATATGAAGAAGAACACTGCATCAGGATTGGAGGAAGATTCATTAACAACTCTTGATATGCAGATGACAAAAATCTTGCTTGTGAAAGTGAAGAGGACTTGAAGCACTTACTGATGAAGATCAAAGCCCATAGCCTTCAGTATGGATTACACCTCAACATAAAGAAAACAAAAATCCTCACAACTGGACCAATAAGCAACGTCATGATAAATGGAGAAAAGATTGAATTTGTCAAGGATTTCATTTTACTTGGATCCACAATCAACACCCATCGAAGCAGCAGTCAAAAAATCAAACGACGCATTGCATTGAGCAAATCTGCTGCAAAAGATCTCTTTAAAGTGTTGAAAAGCAAAGATGTCACTTTCATAACTAAGATGCGCCTGACCCAAGCCTTGGTGTTTTTAATAGCCTCATATGCATGTGAAAGCTGGACAATGAAAAAAGAAGACTAAAGAGGAATTGATGCCTCTGAATTATGGTGTTGGAGAAGAATATTGAATATACCAGGGACTAGCAGAAGAAAGAACAAATCTGTCTTGGAAGAAGTGTATCCAGAATGCTAATTAGAAGCAAGAATGATGAGACTTCGTCTCACATACTTTGGAGATGTTGTCAGGAGGGACCAGTCCCTGGAGAAGGACATCGTGCTTGGTAAAGTAGAGGGTCAGCAAAAAAGAGGAAGACCCTCAATGAAATGGATTGACACAGTGACTGCAACAATGGGCTCAAGCATAACAAAGATTGTGAGGATGGTAAAGGACTGGGCAGTGTTTCTTTCCATTGTACATGGGATAACTATGAATCAGAACCGACTCGAAGGCACAACAAGTATAGCCAGAAACTCCTCCTTCTAAAAAAAAAAATCCAAACCTGTTGCTGTCGAGTTGATTCTGATTCATAGTGACCCTATAGGACAGAGCATAGGGTTTCCAAGGAGTGGCTTGTGGATTCAAGCTGCCAACCTTTTGGTTAGCAGCTGAGTTCTTAACCACTGCACCACCAGGGCTCCAGTATACCTAGAGTGGGCCTTAATTCTCCAAATGTGATCCATGGACCATCTGCATCAGGATTACACAGGCTGCCACTTAAAAATGCAGATTCCCAGACTTACTGAATCTCTGGTTATGTGGTCCTTGAATCTGTATTTTAATTTGTTCCCTTGATGATTCTGATGCATTATAAAGTCCAAGAACCACTGGCAGACATCTATACATTCCTGTATAGTAAAAGAATGTGAATGTGTGTGTGTGTGCGTGTCTGTGTGTGTATTTAAGAGCTAAATAGTAGATTAGAAAGGGTGGGCGGCACCAAAGTTTTGAAAAGCCTCTTTCCAAACTTTTTCACAAGTATAAATACTATTCTTCCTAAGGCCAAATTCTCTGGGGCTCAGATACCCTAGGCCTCTTCCCAGGGCCGAGGAAATTGATATCTGGGTACACTGTGATCCATTTAGGGCACACTGATTGGAAAGCTCTGCTCTTGGTCATGATAAGGAGTATAAACTTTATTCAGTAGGCAATGAGGATCTACTGCAAGTTTTAGGCAGGGAATAACTTGAATTGCTTTGTTGTTTAGGAAAATTACTCAGTTTACAGAGGGAAACTGGATTAGAGTGTGGCAATATTGGAGATGGGGAGATTAGTAAGGAGTATATTGATGTAGTCAAGTTCTTCAACTCATATGGCCTGATAAATAAACATATATAATTTCATTCAATGATTATAGGTTAACAACACACTCCTCATACCCTTGTTTTTTTCATGCCTGATATAATCAGGCACTGTCATGAGTGTCAGGAACGGCAATGAGAAGATTCTGTCCCATATTTGGATTGAACTGATTCTGATGGCAAAGATTCGTCTTCAAATGTGAAGATTCTTAACTTGGAAATCTGGGAATCTGAAGGTAATGGAGGTCTTCCCTTACCCAGTTGACTCTGGGATCTGCTCATGGGATTCACCTCATTGAATGGAAGAGGTGAGATCAGAATCCTTGAGATAGAGTGCAAGATCAGAAGCCAGAAAGACACCAATTGGTGCATAAACCTGAAGAAACAGTATGAGAAAGCAAAGGATGGCTGACAATGGAGAACAAGGTGCCCAAGGGAAATAGGGAACATTCTGGCTAACCCATGTTCCACTTTGCAGTTTCCTTGGAATCCATGGACAGTTATTCCTTGCTGTTATGGATTGAATTGTGTACCCCCAAAATGTGCGCCAACTTGGCTAGGCCATGATTTCAGTATTGTATGATTGTCCACCTTTTTGTCATCTGCTGTGATTTTCCTATGTGTTGTGAATCCTACCTCTATGATGTCAATGAGGCAGGATTAGAGGCAATTATGTTAGTGAGGCAGGACTCAATCTACAAGATTAGGTTGTATCTTCAGTCAATCTCTTTTGAGATATGAAAGAGCAGAGAGACAGGGGTACCTCATAGCACCAAGAAACAAGAGCCAGGGACGTGTGTCATTTGGACCTGTGGTCCCTGTGCTGAAAAGCTCCTAGACCACTGGAAGATTGATGACAAGGACATTCCCTCAGAGCCAACAGAGAGAGAAAGGCTCCCCCTGAAGCTGGCACCCTGAATTTGAACTTCTAGTCTCCTAGACTGTGAGAGAATAAATTTCTCTTTGTTGAAGCCATCCACTTGTGGTATTTCTATTACAGCAGCACTAGATAACTAAGACCCTTACCTTCTGTGGATGGTATCCCAGACTAAGGTGATATCCTCAAGGGTATAAAGGAATCTCCAGAGGGCAGTAAAGTATGAGCCTAGGGATTTGGAAAGCTAATTATCTACGAAACATTTGTCATTTGGGGAAGAACTCACTCATTTTGGGTCAAAGAACACCAGGTTTCTACCTGGCTTCTGGAGATATGTGGTGTGGTCTGACCTCTTGGGGCCAGCACAGCTTGCTCAGGGTCAGCCTTCCCACCCTGAGACTTTTACTGAAGGTAAAAGAAACAGCTGCTGCTATCCAGTGTAAATTAATCCAAAGAAACTTGCTCTTCATTCTGTCTCCTGGCTTCCCATAAATGGCTAAAGCCCAGTGTTGGAGCTGGTATGTAGTTTTAATTATTTCAAAAATTGGCATCACTTGCCTCAGAGTAAAAGTGTCATGAAATTACTGTAAGGTTGTGTGAGTTTGGGCCATAAATCTTATTCACCTCAGCTACATCTCATACCTTAATTCACTGGAGTATAAGATGCCATTTACATTGGTTCTTAGTTCGCTTAATCATAATTAAATTACCTCAGAGGGCAGTAATTTGTTGAGGCCCTAGCTTTGATGTGACACAAATAACTAACTTGGTTTTCCATGTGAACAGGTTCCTCCATACTTTTACGTTGGCCACAGACCTCGTGGAGCATATAATGTTGGCTTTTTGGTGCGGGCATGTGCTCTGGTTACGTGGAACATCTGGGCCACAGATGTGGTTGAGGGGACGAGCTAAATGGTCCCCTTTGGAATTTTGTTACACCATCTTTAGGCCTTTGGAGCCCTGGTGGTGCAGTGGTTAAGCGTTTGGCTGCTAACCAAAAGGTCCACAGTTTGACTCCACCAGCTGCTCCTTGGAAACCCTATGAGACAGTTCTACTCTGTCCTATAGGGTAGCTATGAGTTGGAATTGACTCGACAGCAATGGGTTTGGTTTTTTGGTTTTATCTTTAGACCTTTCTAGGTCCTCTCTTGATTTCTTTTAGATTCTTCAAAGAATGAATGTTTTCCATCTGTTGAACCTAGATAAGAGGTGACGAAGACACTTCCTTTTTCAGCTTTCATCCTTGTGTTATTCTCTTTCTAAAATGGTTCCCTCTAAGGGATCATCAGCCCAAGGGCTTTCAAACTTCAGATTTAGGTAGAATGCTCCCTCAGATCATGTTTGAAATCATGATATGTCCTCTGAGATCTAACCCCTCAAGACCAACCTCTCTGGGGACTATTGTCATTTGGACACTCTACTTGGCTAAACCTTGTTGTCTTCCCATCCAAAGGGATTCTACTCATCTTCTCCATCATTGTCAGTGGCACTGTCATCCTCCTGAGCTCCCAGCTTGTGGTAGGCAGATAGTACCTTCCACCAAAGATGTCCACATCCTAAATCCCCTGAACCTACTGACATATTAAGTTACACGGCAAAAGGGAATTACAGATGCTGGTGGAATTAGTTTTGCTACTCAGCCAACTTTGAGATGGGAAGATTATCCTAGATTATCTCATTTGTCCCATCCCAAATGTAATCACAAGGGTCCTTACGAGTGGAGGAAGGAAGCAGATAGAGGAGTGAGAATCAGAGGGAGATATGACTGTGGAAGAAAGGCACAGAGAGATGCAAGGTTACTGACTTTAATTGTGGAAGAAGGGGGCCATGAGCCAAGGAATGTGGGTGGCTTCTAGAAGCTGGAAAAGTCAAGGAAATTGAAACTCCCTTTAAGTCTTCAGGAAGGAATGCAGCACTGCTGACACCTTGATTTTAGCCCACTGAGACCTGCGTCAGACTTCTAATCTACAGAACTGTAAGATAATACATTTGTGTTGTTCCAAGCCACTAATTTTGTGATAATTTTTTATGGCAGCAATAGAAAACTAAGACAAATCCCATTTTGACTTTTCTCTTTCAGCATATCTAATTAGATGATAATTCTTGTGGGTCACTTTTCAGCCCCATTTCTTACTGTTACTTTCCTCAGCATTTTCTACCTGCTTTACAGCTAACTTGGCTTATTTCACTGACTCCAAGATTCTTTGCTTCAAATGATCCTATATACAGACGGTAGAAGAATTTTCCTCAAATATGATCTTCATTATATCCTTATTGCTCAGGATTAAGTTATAGCCTTATATTGGATCAACTTCTAAATTCATATTCTGGCCTACAAGGTATCACTCTTAGAATATGGAGTTCATAGAAAATAAATCATTTATATAAATCAAAGGGGTTATTATTAAAAATAGGGGATTTACAATATCTCTTGCTTACTAATGAGGCCACTATCTTGCTTTCTTCCCTGTCCATACAAGCTAGTTTCACAAAGGGAAGAGTCTAAGACATGATTCTGTGCTCACATCCCATCACGCTATCAATTTGCAAATACTCTCAATAGCTTAGTTTTTCAAGAGGTTTTTTAAAAATTTTTCCCATACAAAAATTTATACATACACTGTTATTTGACTCTAATTGCTCTCCCCATACTGTGACAGCACACTCCTCTTTTCCACCCCTGATTCCCCATGTCCATTCAACCAGCTCCTAGCCCTCTCTGCCTTC
>NW_004443996.1:14498955-14513646 GCF_000243295.1 Trichechus manatus latirostris
AAGGTGTTGTTCAGTTTCCATGTGTTTGATTTTTTCCTTGTTTTTTCTGTTACTGATTTCTACTTTTATGGCTTTATGGTCAGAAAAGATGCTTTCCAATATTTAGATGCTTTGGATTTTGTTAACACTTGCTTTAGGGCCTAATATGTGGTCTATTCTGGAGAATGTTCCATGTGGGTTGGGAAAGAAAGTATACTTGGCTACTTTTGGGTGGAGTGTTCAGTATATGTCTATGAGATTAAGTTGGTTGATTGTAGCATTTAGCTCTTCCGTGTCTTTTTGAGCTTCTTTCTGGATGTTCTGTCCTTCATTGAAAGTGGTGTGTTGAAGTCTCCTAGAATTATTGTGGAGGTGTCTATCTCTCTTGTCAGTGCTGTTAGAGTTTATTGTATGTATTTTGGAGCCCTGTCATTGGGTGCATATATATTTCTTATAGTTGTGTCCTCCTGGAGCATTGACCCTTAAATCATCATATAGTGTCCTTTCTTATCCTTTGTGGTGGATTTTACTTTAAAGTTTATTTTGTCAAAGATAAAATTTGCCACTTCTGCTCTTTTTTGAGTGTTGTTTGCTTAATATATATTTTTTTCATCCTTTGATTTTTTGTTTGTTTGTGTCTTTATGTCTAAGATGTGTCTCTTTTAGGCAGCATATAGACGGATCGTGTTTTTTTATCCAATCTGCCACTCTCTGTCTATTGGTGTATTTAGTCCATTTACATTCAGCGTACTTACTGATAGGTATGAGTTTAGTGCTGTCATTTTGATGTCTTTTTTTGTGTGTTGTTCGCAGTTTCTTTGTTCCACTTAATTTTCTGTGCTGAGTCTTTTTTCTCTATGTATTTTCCTTTCATCTTTTTCTTTGTTGTTGATTTTGTGTTTTCTGAGTCTTTGTATTTTTCTTGTTTTTTATTTTGACTTGTAGGATTATTAGTTTCCTTTGTGGTTACCTTAATATTTACCCCTATTTTTCTAAGTTTATACCAGTCGTTTAGTTTTTTATCTTGCCTTGATTTCCTCTCCATATGAAAAATCTGTGTCTATATTTTTTAAGACCCTCTTTTTTTTTTTAGTGTTGTCATCTTTTTACATGTTGACATCTGTTTCCCTATTTTCAGTGTTTTAGCTTTGATTTACTTTTGTGACTTCCCTATCTGGGTTGATATCTGGTTGCTCTGTCCTGGGTTCTAGTCTTGGGTTGTTCTCTGATGGTACTTATTTTCTAACCAGAGGACTCCCTTTAGTATTTCTTGTAATTTTGGTTTGGTTTTTGCAAATTCCCTAAACTTCTGTTTATCTGGAAATGCCCTAATTTTGCCATCATATTTGAGAGACAGTTTTGCTGGATATATAATTCTTGGTTGGCAGTTTTTTTTCCTTCAAGGCTTTATACATGTCATCCCATTGCCTTCTTACCTGCATGGTTTCTGCTGAGTAGTCTGAGTGTATTCTTATTTACTATCCTTTGTAGATGACTTTTCGTTTATCTTTAGCCGCTCTTAAAATTCTCTCTTTATCTTTGATTTTGGCAAGTTTGATTATAATATGTATTGGTGACTTTCTTTTGGGATGTGGGGTTCGATGAGCATCTTGGATAGATATCTTGTTATCTTTCATGATATCAGGGAAGTTTTCTGCCTACAAATCTTCAACAATTCTCTCTGTATTTTCTGTCCCCCCCTGTTCTGGCACTCCATAGAGTCCCACATAATTCTTTGGGTGTTTTCAGTTTTTAAAATCCTTTTATCTGATTTTTCCTCAAATATGTTGGTGTCAAGTGCTTTATTTTCAATCTCACTAATTCTGACTTCCATTGCCTTAATTCCGCTCCTATGACTTTCTATGGAGTTGTCTAATTCTGAAATTTTATTGTTAATCTTCTGGATTTCTGATTGCTGTCTCTGTATGGACTCTTGCAGCTTGTTAAATTTGTCATTATGCTCTTCTCTAATCTTTTTAATTTCCTCTATTGCATGTTCCGTGTGTTGCTTAATTTCCTTCTTAATTTCTTGATGAGTTCTCTACATTAATCTTTTGTATTCTGCCTCCAGTAATTCCAAGAAATTTTCTTCTTCTGGAAAATTTCTAGATTATTTTGGGAGCTTGCTGAGGCCATCATGGATCTCCTCTTTATGTGATTTGATATTGACTGTTGTCTCCAAGGCATCAATAAGTTATTATAGTTATTTATTTTATGTTTCCTTACTGTGTCCTAGATTCTTGTTTTGTTTTGATATGCCCAAATAGGCTGCTCGTATGAGCTAGTTTGATTATTGGCACGTTTGAAGCTCTAATGTCCTGTCACCAGGTGGTTAGATCTGTAACTAGTTATGTGAGCTCAGGAGTCCGCCCACTCGTCCTGTATGGATTCAGCTGAAGTGCCCAGGTAGATAGCCACCAAGTGTGTGGTGTAGGCTCTCACTTACAGTCCTAGACAAGTGTTGGTTATTGATGTAGGCACAGGCATCTGGCTGCAACAGCAGGACACACTCTGAGCAAGGCAGGGGGCTGAGGCCACCCCTGAGTGTCCAGGAAGAAGGTGTGTCCCTGTTCCCTAGAGTGCATAGGTGGGTGGGTTTTGCAGCCGGACTGTGAGCAACTTATGCTGTTGGCTGTAAGTACTGGGGGGCACCTCTTATTCTTGGGTCCCTATCACAGGTGGCTAGTTGGCGTGGGTGGAGCCACCAGTCCTCAGGGTCCTGTTGTGAGTAGGTGAAGACCCTGCTTAATGGGCAGAGTAGTGTCAAATGTCAAGAACCTACCACTTCACAGCTGAAAGAGTTGAAGTTAGAGTTCCAGTACATACCCTAGGGTTGTACTAGGGTTATGAGGGCCTACACTGTTGAGATGGGCCCACAAAAGTCTATGCAGGGGGAAAGGCAGTCAAAGTCTGTGGATCCCTTATGCCTGTGCCTAGGCAAAGGACCTGTGCCTACCCTGGGTTCCTGGCTTACGGGAGCCAGCAGTTTTTTTCCCTCTGTTTGTTAATTTGTTCACTCTCCAAGGCGGGGAGAATGGCTCTGGGTGTGTGACAGATCCTACTTCCGGCCCAGGGGACTAGGCAATTACTGAAGCTGGTCCAGGACCAGGGAGCAGGGAGGTAAACGTGACAGAGGTTTTTCCCTAAGGGGGGTGTTTTTGATCTGCTTGGTAGGCCGTATGCAATTACTTATCTTTCAGCAGATCGAGGGCTGCTTCTCTCTGCTTCTGGGCGGCCTTGTAGACTCGCTGGTGTTGGGTCTCTCCCAGTGCAGAAAACTCGCCTCCTGAGCATGGCTGCTTGCCTGCCTCACCGCTCACCCCTGGGCTGATCAGGCCTGAAGGGCACATGCTCTCACCGTGTCAGATCTGGCAACTCCTCGCTGCTTCTGAACTGCTTCTCAACTCTGCCTTTGATGTTCTGGGCCCCCAGATTGCCATATATAACCGAGTCACTTGTTTTTTCGGGTCTTTGCTGTAAGAGGGTCCACTGGAAGTGTCTGACTACTCCGATGTCTTGGCCCCGCCTCCATTTTTTTTTTAAAGGAAAACTTTCTGTTTCAGTTGCCTATTGTTATAGTAAACCTCCTCAAAATTTATTGGCTTGAAGCAACAGCAATTTATTATTTCTCACTATATTGTGGCTTGGCTGAGTTATTCTTCTGTTCCAGTTATATTTTGTTGGGATCACTCTTATGGCTTCATTTAGCTGGTGGCTGATCTGAGGTGCCTTGGTTCTCCTCCATGTATTCTTATCTAGATAGTGTCTCATCTTCCAGGGCCTTTTTAGATGGTCTGTCTCTCTCCATCAGGATAGCCCGGGCTTTCTTACAGCATGACAGCTGGACTTCAAGAAGGAGCATTTCAAGGAGACAAGCTTCTGTTTGCATCATGCTTGCTAATAGCCTATTGGCCCAAACAAGTCACAAAGTCAAGCCTAAAGTCAATGTGGGAGGGAACTACACAAGAGCATGAGTACTGGGTGTTGTTCATTGGGAGCCACCAATGTAAGTGTAGCACAGTGCCCTTTTTCTTCTTTTTTACACCTATTTTGGTTTACAGAAAAATTGGGCAGATAGTACAGAGAGTTTTCATATGCCTTTCTCTACCACACATAGTTTCCCCTATTATTAACATCTTACATTAATGTGGTATATTTGTTACAATTGATGAACCAGTATTGATATATTATTATTAATTATAGTCATAGTTTACATTAGGGTTCACACTTTGTGTTGTACATTCAATGAGTATTGACAAATGCATAATGTCATGTGTGAACTTGGACAAGTTAACTTCATTGTGCTTCAGTTTCCTCATCTGTAAAATGAGCATAATAACCTACCACACAAGGTTAGTGAGAGGGTTAAAATGATGTAAGTCACACAAAGCACTGATAATAATGCCCAGCTCATATTCTCAATTAATAGTAGCTGTTGTTATTATGTTATAGGGACAGACTGTCAGAGCCTGAAGGCAGCATCCTTTCTGGCCAGACCTCTCTAAGAAAGAACTTTCAAAAAATTGAATAAGTCTTTATTAAATCCTCCTGAGCAAAGTCAAAGAGGCTGATGTGGCTAAGTGAATTCAGGTGACCGTGAAGAGACCATTAGGGAATGTACTGAGAAGCCCTCAACCTGTACTGTTTGAGTTTTCCCATAATTAAACTCCTCCTTGCACTTCTCACCTTGCCTCCAATTGGTTCCTCGCCTAATAAGAGGGCATTGTGAGAATTTATTTGGCCCAGCAGGTAGACAGTTTGTCTGGCCCAAGTTCAGGCTCACTAAGGGCTGTTACAAAGTTCCTACCTGGGGTGTTCCTATTTATGCAAGATAATATATTTCCTTTATGCCGTAAGTTGGGATTTTCTGCTACCTGAAGCCAAATCATACTAACTGATAGACCAGAAATGTCTTATCCCCAGATAACCACTCTTCTGGAAGTTCCATGCAGTGCTGTGGTCTGGCTTCATGAAAATTTGTTTGACCTATAGGAGGCTGTTGGACACTGAGTCCAAGTGCTGCTTTTCTACCATTATCAACTTTACTTTTTTATGTTGAATAGTTGGTTTTTGCCTTTCTGAAATGGAACTATAGCTCCAGTGCCATCTGGTCCTGAACCTGTACTGAAGATGGGTAGAGATTTCTAAGGAAGGAGCCTAGGACCTATGCCCTGCCATTTCTTAGACTCAGAACAGAGATTGCAGAGGACAAACATATGCTGGATAGAGCAAAGCCAGTCAGACGGCAGTTTCAACAACAGAGAAGGAGATATGGAGTACACTTAGAAGGCCCTGCATTAGGCCTTCATTTGAGGGTGAGTAAAGTACCTAAGGAGCCCTGGTGGTGCAGTGGTTAAGAGCTACAGTGAGCTACAGCTGCTAACCAAAAAGGTTGGCAGTTTGAATCCAACAGTTGCTCCTTGGAAACCCTATGGGGTAGTTATACTCTCGCCTATAGGATCACTATAAGTGGGAACTGACGTGACGGCACCTAACAACAAAAACAACAAAGTACCTGAAGCTTTATTGCCACTGGGGCTGTGGGATCTTTTCAGTTTGCTCTTTTAATAAAGCTTGAGGCCAGGAGTCAGGCTAGGGAGTAGATGATACCACTCTAAGAGATAGATGAATAAATATAAAGATAGTAATCTTTTTGAGCATTATCTACAGTGCATACTGCCAGTACTACAAGGAACTTATTTTTTTACTCTTATCATAGATTTCTGGATTATATATAATTCATTTTCCAATCAATAACAACAACCAACCTAAGAGCTAATTATTATTACCTAGAATCTGAAAAGATGAGGAAACCAGGTCTCATAGAGGTTAATTAACTTGCCCAATATCATGCAGGTAGTAAATGGTGGAACTAGGATTTGAATCCTGTCAGTCTCTGTTCGACTCCAGAGCCTGTACTCTTAACCACTGCACTATATTCCCTTTTAACTTGTGGAGAAATCACTATATATATCTGTATCAAAACTTTTTTGTTTGGTGTATAATGAAATTGCATCATATGTGCATTTATATAAATGCAATTCAGCCATAAATGTTGGGGGCAGGTAGAGAAAGAGACCACCAAAGAGAAATTCATTTATTTATCCTCACCCTTTACTACCCTTTAAATAGACCCAGAGAGGAAAAGAGAGGCCACAACCAAAATACATAGAAAAGTAAGAGGTTAATTGGTTAATTCTTGGCTTTTGAGCCTTTTAAGTGACCAGGTTCTAAAAATTTAAGAGATTGTCAAGGGTAATTTTGATTGCATTAGACTTTCCCGTTCTTGATGGACTTGGTAACCTGACCTCCTCCATTAACCCTCATCCCCAGTGCATAAGTGGGAACCCCATAGTATCATTTTTATTAAAAAATTTTAAGTATAAAATGAAATCATGCTCACTGTAAAAATTCAAATAGTATAAAAAGATAGACAATGAAAATTCTCTTCTCTCTCTCTACCCCAATCATACTTCCCAGTGGTAATCTGGTCTAATAGCTTCTTGTGCATCTCGCCAGCAATGTTCTGTGCATATTCAAGCAGATATTTGTTGTTTATAGTATAAAAATAAATGTCTTGTGGAATTGGAAAGGCATGGCCTCTGCAAGAAGTTTCCGGCAGAAGTCAAGTTCAAAGCTGGTGAAAAACTGCTAGGATCTTTAAGGGACAATTTTGAGCAATTCAAAGCAAATTAACTTTTACACAGCCATGGGCTCCAAACGGCAGGGAAATTAGATAGGAGAGGAAGTAAGCGAAGAAAATATCTCTTGACAAGAAAGCAAAATCATGGGGCTTTATCTGTGAATATTCTGAAGCAACCAGCCTAAGTAAACATGGAATTGTGATATGGTGAAAATTTTTCTTTAACCATCTGAAACAGGGTGAAAGCAGAGAAAAATCACATGGAGCGGAAAGCAATTTTTCTCCTCTCTGCAAAGAAAATACAGGACAAGTGCTTCGGAAGTTCTGAAATCTAAGTGAGAGCATACTACGAAGGCCGCTTATCACCTTCTCTCTTGCAATTTCTAAGTATATGGAGCAAATAGAAATTGAATAGTCACAAATCAAATGGTGCAAAAATGTAACTTTCTTTTCCTTTATATCACAGAGCTCAACTTTGCTCTCCAGCCTCTAGACCCATTTATTGATTTTTTTCAGCAATTATTATGATTACTCTCTCAGACCACCTGGTCTTTTGAGTATTGTGCTTTCATTTGCTGCTGAGGACCATAGATGTTTCCCAGGCCTCCTCTAGTCAAAAGGTCCCTGCACTTTTTATCTCCTTTTGTGGTCCAGTGATCCTCCTCTTGGTATTTCTATGATCCTCTTCCACCACCAGGGCCTCAGGAACCCTCTGCTGCTTTCTCTATTTCCTGTAAAAGTGTGCAAGCCCATGTGAAACTGCCCTCCTTCCCACCTGCCTTGTCTCCTCATTTAGTCCTAACTATTCCACAGCTTTCATATCATGCTAGAAAAAGCTCCAGGGGCTTAGAGGCTTCTCTGTGAGGCTTGAAATCTCCCTAGGTTATGGCTGGGGAAGCAGGGCACAAGCCTTGTTGGAATCAACTGGATGGCAACTGATAACAAACAATAACAATAACTGGGGAGGAAGGGCACAAGCCTTAGATGTTCTTTAATTCCTTCAAACTTATCTGGGGGTTCTACCCCTGCAAACCCACATGGGGGTTTTTACCCTGTGGGGCAAGCCAAGAGAGTTGAGTCTCAATCCCTTTCCCTTCCTCTCTCCCCATCTTTTCCTTCTCCAGCACTAGGAGGTTTCCTATGCGGTGGGAACTTATGTTATAACCTGCATTCTCAGTTCTATGATTTACTCTATGGAGAGTCCTCCAAGTTTTTTTTTACTGAAATTCAAAAGCTCAGAGTTTGCAGTTCTAAGAAAAACTTTACTTTTCTTTAAAAGGCAGACTTTCAAGACTGTTGTCTCCATATGGACTTTCCAAAGCCTGGTTATAAAACTTAAAGCTAAGTATGACTTTTGTTTTAGGTATTATCTGTCCTCTTCTTCAGAAAAGGAAGCCTCAGCCTTTGGGATATGAGTTTAACCACAGAAGGTCTAGACCAGTGATGCTCAACTAGGGGTGATTTTATCCTCCAGGGGACATTTGGTGATGTCCGAAGACATTTTTGGTTATCACAACTGGGGTGGGAAGTGCTACTGGCATCTAGTGGTTAGAGACAAGGAATGCTGTTAAACATTTTACAATGCACAGGACAGTTCCCCACAATTTCAAGAGTGCTGACGTTGAGAAACTGTAGTCTAGGCTCCAAGCGTGAATGACTGAGAAGGGAAAACCTATTGGGTGATATTTTAATATGTTACCCTGCTGCTTTTACCTTGAAAAGTCTAACTTGCCAAGGAAGGATCAAAGTCTAGCTGACAGTCATTTGGGTAAACAAATAAATTTGGTAATGTGTTATAGATGCTAAGATTAGTAGTTTTAAAAAATCTTACTCTTCACTTTAAATTTATGAAACTGATGGTAATGAGAGATTAGCTAGTGTTTAAAATTTTCACTCTAACAAATATTATGCATAAGTATTAGCTATGTTCTAAGTTACATCCACCAACTCCCACCTACCCAAAAGTTTGCTCATAAAGCCATAGGCAGGCAACATCATCCGCTTAGTGGTAGCCTTCTGAATTGTAGGCATAATGCCTAGAAAGAACTAATTAGCCCTGGAGTGTTGGGCGTGGTAAACCGAAATGTATAATGTGATAACAAATGTCATGTTTAAGGTGATCATATAATTTATTTCCCAAACTGGGACATGTTTGAGAGTAAACGGCAGTGCTGTTAATAATCATGCCAGGACAATAGGTATAAAATGGGACTATCCAGAGCAAATCCTAGCCATAGCCCTCTTGAAAGTGACTACTAATGAGTATCCAAACAATCCTGCAAGAAGTAAAGTGCGAGCTGCCAATGTTTAGGATATATCTTTTTTTCTAGAGGCAGTTTCATTTTCCCGTGGGTCTTTGGCAGACCAAAGACTCTTTATCATCTAAAATAATACAGTCATGATGATGGAATTCAAGCTACTAGGATTGACTAGCAGTGGAGAAATTGGGAACAGGTAATACTGTTCTCAAACTGTACTAGGCTGGTGGTCACCTTCTTTGTCAATCTTTTGGTGAGGTTAGTATCTCTGGACTCCTATGGAACCCTCCTTTGATGATGACTCTCTTCTTTACAAGTGAATCATTCATTAGTGTCAGAAGATGCCCAGCCTGTAAGTAAGGTAGATAGTTGGTGTTTGGTTTCCACAATTAATTTAACACCAGCAGATGGTGCTAAAATGTAGTTTCTCTCTCTTAAAATAAATATCTGAAATTTCCTTAAAATCATAAACTAGATAAATATAGATACATTAACTAATTGCTCTGGAAAGTTCAGATGGGGATAATGCTCAGCACCATTTAGCTCCCTTGAACAGAGCTCCATCTGAAACCTAGGGGATCTTTCCACCCATGTCCCTAGGCTCCTTTCAAGCTAAATCAGTTTTCTTCCAGTTGGAACCTCACCTACAGGAAAGTAATTAGAGTACAGAAGTTATTTTTTCACCTCATGCTCCAACTGGGAGGCAAAACCCAACCACAGTTCTATCTACATAGTTTAGTAAAAGATGGTTCTTTTTTACTTCTTGGGATTTTATTACCTTTTATCCCAGTAGAGTACCAGTCTCCCAAGGAAAATTGAGCTTTTCTCAATTACTGACTCTTCATAGACATATAGAACATTAGGGCTTGTCGGGCACTTAGCAAGCATACATACCAATAGTTTTCCAACTGTTTTTAGCATTGGAACAATTTTTTCAAATGGAATCTTTCATGGAAGCCCAATATATAAAACAGGACCTGAGCTGTTCTGGTTGAAGAGTGTGTTGGGAGTCTGGACCTGTGCCCACTTGCCCTCTCCTTGCCTTTCTCATCCCTGAGGTAGTAGCCCTTGAGCCACCTTGTCAGAGCTCTAGGGCTCCACAGAACAGTTTGAAAACTATGATTTCATTTCAGCTCCCTCATTTACATATTGGGAAACTGAACCTAAGAAGGGAGAATGGTCAAGGTTATAAAAGATGGCTGGAGAGGCCAGTTAGTCTGGTCAGTGCACCAGAATCCATGTACAGAGTACATAGTGGAGTTCTAGATATCTGGGGCCTCTTGTGAATGGATGTAGATGTACACACAGGTCCAGCTCCACTATAACCATATTTGAAATTTCAGTAGAGCTCATTCACCTTATTCTCCTGGGATAAGGAAAACCTGTCCCACCTCTGCCTAGGACACCCTTGGGGAAATACCTCATGACCTTTTGATACATCCCTTGCTGTGTATAGGTGGTGTACTCTTGGTTTAGCCCAAGGAATTTTGTGAAGTCTTCCAAGTAGCTTAAAGCATTTGAATCTTACCTTTTGGTGGCCTTTTCTCCCTTATGTTCTTGGGCCTTTAATCAGGAAGAAGAAGACCTGCTGATCTTTTTTCAGGCCAAGATGCTCCCGTTCAGATGTTCTTATCTTCAACCAAATTGAACCTCTTTTTGTTCCTTTTATATAATCCATGCTATCCTTCCTTTGGACAGGATGCCACTCCCCGTGGGCTCCAAGTTTTTGAGGAGACCAAGACATCTATCTAGTGATCTATGTCTTCTCAGTGAAGAGAGTCTCAGATTTTTGAGTAGAGGGCTCCTGTGCAAAGTGTTCATGGGAAAACAGGCATTAAACCAACATGCATGGCCCAAGAATATATATGCCATGAGTCAAAATGTCTTTGTCAAGGCCTCTTTAAATATGATGCTAGATGATCTTAGGGCCTCAGGTAAGTGGTATGCCCCACAGTGTGAATGTTAACCCTTGGAGTTTTGCAACCCTGCAGTACTAAAGATGATGTTAACTAGACTTACAGCCCCACTTTCTGGGAGAGTGCATTCTAACATGGATGTGACTGTGTGGACAAATTATGATTATTAGGACCAAAAGGGTCCTCAGTGATTATCTAGTTCAATCTTTGATTTTATAGATGAATTAAAAAAAAACGACAAAGACTGAAAAGGGCCTACTCAAGGCCAGATAGATGATGGCAGAACTTAGGAAGCCAGGCTTCCTAAGTCCCACTGATTTCCCTGACCACCACACATACTACTCCTCTACATGTGTGTTGTTGTTGTTAGTTTCCTTCAAGTTGATTCATGAAAGCAGTCTACCTAGTGGGAAACAAAATTCCATGAATGGCACTAAAGTATTTTCATTCTTTACTTGTCTTTTGAAAGGTGACAAGCAAGATGAAGGTCATAAATGGGGTTGCTAGAGGAACTGCAGGAGTCCCTAGGTGGCACAAACAATTAAGTGCTTGACCACTAACCAAAAGGTTGGTGGTTCAAACTCACTTAGAAGCACCTCAGAAGAAAGACTTGGACATCTGCTTCTGAAAGTCATAACCATGAAAACCCTATGGAATGAAGTTCTACTCTGCACACATGGGGTCACCGTGAGTCGGAATCAACTGAACATAGCTGGTTTGGTTATTTTTTGTAGAGGAGTTGGGGGACCCAAAGCAGATGAGGAGCGCCACCTGTGTTCCTTGTTTCAAATCAGGAAGATCCAGCCAGGCCCAGGTAAGTGCTAGAACCTTTGCTAGGGGTGAGTTCAATGGAAAATAGATTTGAAAACTTAATAGGAGGAATATGAACATTAAAAAAACAATGTATCTCATGGCTCAGCAAACTCTAAAATTGCCCCGCCACCTGTGTTCCTTGTTTCAAATCAGGAAGATCCAGCCAGGCCCAGGTAAGTGCTAGAACCTTTGCTAGGGGTGAGTTCAATGGAAAATAGATTTGAAAACTTAATAGGAGGAATATGAACATTAAAAAAACAATGTATCTCATGGCTCAGCAAACTCTAAAATTGCCCCTAGTGCCAGTGGATAAAACCAAAACACTGGCTGATTCTCTTATCATCATAGTTAGACTTGAGTACCCGAAACAACGACAACAACAAAAACCAAACCTGTTGCCGTCGAGTCAATTCCTACTCATAGCAACCCTATGGGACAGAGTAGAACTGCCCCATAGGGTTTTCAAGGAGCAGTTGGTGAATTCAAACTGTAGACCTTTTGGTTAGCAGCCGAGCTCTTAACCACTTTGCCACCAGGGCTCCTGAGTACCTGAGATAACTTAATATACTGAAATAATGTAATTAAGTAGGCTCCTCAGGCCCAGCTTCCAGTCTCACTCACTTTAACAAATATAATTTGAATGACATCATGAAAAACAACATTCTTCTTATGAGTGGATGTAGATTACAAAAAAAATGATCACATGGCTTAGCCTTGGCAAGCAGAAAGAAGGCACTAAATTTGACCCTTATAAAAATATGTCCTGTAAGGCTGATTTTTATACAAATGATAGGGCTTGTGCTTGTTCAACACTGGGAGCGTGTGTATGTGCATGTGCTTGCGTGTATCTGCCAATGCATGTGACTCTGACTAGCATTCTTGCAATTCTAGGTCATAGAATGGCAGATGTCAGCTTTCAAAGCAAACTTATTTATTCCATTCCCCTTGTTCTACTGTTGGTAAAAACTGAGATCAAGAACTGGGTAATGACTTTTCCAAGGTCATGCAACACAATAATGACAATACCTGGGCTAGCACCTAAGTTTCCTGTCAGTCTTTTACTCTCCACTCCCTTCCACTTACTTAACACTGGGCTGAAGTGATTGGGACACTCTTCCCAGGAGTCATCACAGTCAACCTTGGTCATATTTCTACATTCAAAAGTAAAAAGTTATATCTTTTCTTTGCTTCAAACAGTAGCTTTTGCATGTCGTTCTTGAAACAATGTCTTTTACCATACCAACAGGGATTGTCTGGAGCCTTGGAACTGGACTGCATTAAGCTGCAAAAGTCTCTACTGCTCTGGAGAGAAACCCTTGGTGAGGAAGAAAGGTGTGCAGGAGAATAGTGTTCATATGGCCACAAGAGGCTATGTGAAAAATAGCACCAAATATGAAGGTCTATGACCCTTTGAAGTAGATGATAGTGGCAGAAAGGGAGTTTGGCGAGACCATTGATTGACTGCATCAACAAACATTTCTTTTTTAAAAAAAATTTGTTGTTATTGAAAATATACACAGCAAACATACACCAATTCAACCGTTTCTACATGTACAAATCAATGACATTGATTACATTCTTTGAGTTGTGCAACCATTCTCACCCTCTTTTTCCGAGTTGTTCCTCCCCCATTAACATAAACTCATTGCACCCTAAGGCTCCTATCTAATCTTTTGAGTTGTATTTGTCACTTTGATCCCATATAGGTAGTTGTTAAAAGAGCGTAATGCTCAAGGCAGACATTTTTTACTAGTTAAGCTAAACTGTCGTTTGGTTTTAAGGAGACTTTAGGGGACATTTTTAGTTTAAGGTTTAAAGATTATCTCAGGACAATAGTTTCAGGAGTTCATCTAGCCTTCATGGCTCGAGAAATTCTGGATTCAATGAGAGTCTGAAATTCTGTTTTGTATTTTTCCCCTTTTGATCAGAATTCTATAAAATCTTTGATCAAAATGTTCAGTAATGATATCCTGGCACCATCCAATTCTTCTGGTCTCATGGCAAAGGAGGCAGTTGTTCATGGAGGCATACAGCCACATATTCCATATCCTCTTCCTATTCCTGACTCTCCTTCTTCCTCTGTTGCTCCAGGCGAATAGAGACCAACTGTTGTGCCTTGGATGGCCGCTTGCGAGCTTTTCATATCTAAGCACTACTCAACAAACTAGGAGGTAGAACAGAAGCATTATTAGGCCAATTAACTGGGATGTTCCATGAAACCATGACCCTAAACCTCCAAAACAAGGAAACAAATCCCATGAGGTTTTTGGTAGTACATAAGCAGCCTCAGCAGCTACTTTTTGCTGTTATTGTTGTTGTAAATATATCTATCACACAGTTTTTGCCAGTTCAACTTTTTACAAGTGTACAACTAATTGACAGCAATTACAATAATCAGCTGTGCTTGTTGTTGTTGTCAGGTGCCATCTAGTCAGTTCCAACTCAGAGGGACCCTATGTACAACAGAACAAAACACTGTCTGGTCCTGCACCATACTCACAATTGTTGTTATGCTGGAGCCCATTGTTGCAGCCACTGTGTCAATCCATCTCGTTGAGGGTCTTCCTCTTTTGTGCTGACCCTCTACCAAGCATGATGTCCTTCTCCAGGGAGTGGTCCCTCCTGATAACTTGTCCAAAGTATGTGAGACGAAGTCTTGCCATCCTTGCTTCAAAGGAGCTTTCTGGCTGTACTTCTTCCAAGACAGATTTGTTCATTCTACTGCCAGTCCATGGTATATTCAGTATTCTTTGCCAACACCATAACTAAAAGACATCAATTCTTCTTCGATCTTTATTTATTGTCTAGTTTTTGCATACATATGAGACAACTGAAAACACCATGGCTTGAGTCAGGAGAACCTTAATCATTAAAGTGACATCTTTGCTTTTTAACACTTCAAAGAGGTCTTTCGCAGCACATCTGCCCAACACAATGCATCTTTTGATTTTCTTGACTGCTGCTTCCATGGGTGTTGATTGTGGATCCAAGTAAAATGAAATCCTCGACAACTTCAATCTTTTCTCCATTTATCATGATGTTGCTTATTGGTCCAGTTGTGAGGATTTTTGTTTTCTTTATG
>NW_004443996.1:14513746-14539394 GCF_000243295.1 Trichechus manatus latirostris
CAATCTTTTCTCCATTTATCATGATGTTGCTTATTGGTCCAGTTGTGAGGATTTTTGTTTTCTTTATGTTGAGGTGTAATCTATACTGAAGGCTGTGGTCTTTGATCTTCATCAGTAAGTGCTTCATGTCCTCTTCACTTTCAGCAAGCAATAGTCAATAAAACACAGGTAAACATCTTGCTGGTATTCTCTACTTTCAGCTATGATCCAACTGACATCAGCAATGATATCCTTGTTCCACATCCTCTTCTGAATCTGGCTTGAATTTCTGGCAGTTCCCAGTTGATGTACCGCTGCAAACACTTTTGAATGATCTTCAGCGAATTTTTATTTGTGTGTGATATTAATAATACTCTTCGATAATTTCCACATTCTGTTGAATCACCTTTCTTTGGAATGGGCACAAATTGGATCTCTTCCAGTAGGTTGGCCAGGCAGCTGTCTTCTGAATTTCTTGGCATGGATGAGTGAGCGCTTCCAGCACAGTATCCACTTGTTGAAATATCTCAATTAGTAGTCCATCAGTTCCTGGAGCCTTGTTTTTTGCCAATACCTTCAGTGCAGCTTGGACTTCTTCTTTCAGTACCATAGGTTCTTGATCATATGCTACTTCATGAAATGGTTGAACGTCAACTAATTCTTCTTGGTAGAGTGACTCTGTATATTCCTTCTATCTTCTTTTGATGCTTCCTGCATCGTTTAATATTTTCCCCGTAGAATCCTTCAATATTGCAACTCTAGGTTTGAATTTTCTCTTCAGTTCTTTCAGCTTGAGAAATGCTGAGGGTGTTCTTCCTTTCTGGTTTTCTAACTCCAGGTCTTTCCACATTTCATTATAATACTTTGTCTTCTTGAGCTGCCCTTCGAAATCTTCTGTTCAGCTCTTTCACTTCATCATTTCTTCCTTTCCCTTTAGCTACTCTACATTCAGGAGCAAATTTCAGAGTCTCTTCTGATATCCATTTTGGTCTTTTCTTTCTTTCCTGTCTTTTTAATCACCTCTTTCTTTCTTCATAGATGATGTCCTTGATGTCATTCCACAATTCATCTGGTCTTTGGTAATTAGTGTTTAATGAGTCAAATCTATTCTTGAGAGGTCTCTAAATTCAGGTGGAATATACTCAAGGTCATACTTTGACTGTCGTGGACTTGTTCTAATTTTCTTCAGCTTCAACTTCAACTTGCGTAAGAGCAGTTGATGGTCTGTTCCACAGTCGGCCCCTGGCCTTGTTCTGACTGATGATATTGAGCTTTTCCTTTGTCTCTTTCCACAGATGTAGTCAGTTTGATTCCTGTGTATTCCATCTGGCGAAGTCGACCTGTATAGTCGCCATTTATGCTGGTGAAAAAAGGTATTTGCAATGAAGAAATTGTTGGTCTTGCAAAATCCTATCAAGTAATTTCCAGCTTTGTTTCTATTACCAAGGCCACATTTTCCAGCTACTGTCAGTTTGTTGAACTGTGGTGGCTTGCATGTTGCTGTGATGCTGGAAGCTATGCCACCAATATTTCAAATACCAGCAGGATCACCCATAGTGGACAGGTTTCAGCTGAACTTCTAGACTAAGACAGATTAGGAAGAAGAACCTGACATTCTACTTCTGAAAATACTAGCCAGTGAAAACCTTATGTATAGCAGCAGAACATTGTCTGATATTTTGACTGAATATAAGCCCCTCAGGTTGGAAGGCACTCAAGATACAACTAAGGAAGAGCTGCCTCCTCAAACTAGAGTCGACCTTCATGACGTGGATGAAGTAATACTTTTGGGACCCTCAGTTGCTGATGTGGCACGACTCAAAATGAGGAGAAACAGCTGCAAATATCCATTAATAATTGGAAAGTGGAATGTACGAAGTATGAACCTAGGCAAATTGGAAGTCGTCGAAAATGAAATGAAAGCCGTAAAGATCCATATCCTAGACATTAGTCAGCTGAAATGGACTAGTATTGGCCAGTCTGAATCGGACAATCATATGGTCTACTATACCGGGAATGACAAATTGAAGAGGAATGGCATTGCATTCATCATCAAAAAGAACATTTCAAGATCTGTCCTGAAGTACAACGTTGTCAATGATACGATGATATCCATATGCTTACAAGGAAGACCAGTTAGTACAACTATTATTCAAATTTACTCACCAACCACTAAGGCCATAGAGGAGGAAATTGAAGATTTTTACCAACTTCGGCGGTCTGAAATTGATCGAACATGCAATCAAGATGCATTGATAATTACTGGTGATTAGAATGCTAAAAGTTGGAAACAAAGAAGAAGGATTACTATTTGGAAAATATGGCCTTGGTGATAGAAACAATGCCGAAGATCGAATGATAGAATTTTGCAAGACCAACGACTTCTTCATTGCAAATTGGCTGTGCAACTTTACCTTTAATCAATGCAATTTTTCTATCACCTCTAACCCCGGCTCCCTCCCATCCCTAATAACCACTAATAATCTTTGGTCTCTATCCATTTGTCTTTTCTTGTCTTTTTATATAAGTGAAGTCATACTATATTTGTACTTTTGTGATTGACTTATCTCACTTAGCATAACGTCTTCAAGCTTCATCTATATTGTAGCACGTATCAAGCCTTCGTTTCTTCTGCTGACTGAGCAACAAACATTTCTTTCTTTTTATTTATTTATTTTATTGTACTTTACATGAAGGTTTACAGAACAAATAGTTTCTCATTGAACAGTTAGTACACATATTGTTTTATGACATTGATTAACAACCCCACGACATGGTAACACTCTCCCTTCTCGAACTTGGGTTCCCTATTACCAGCTTTCCTGTCCCTTCCTGCCTTCTAGTCCTTGTCCCTGGATTGTTGTGCCCCATTAGTCTCATTTTGTTTTATGGGGCTGTCTAATCTTTGGCTGAATGGTGAACCTCGGGAGTGACTTCATTACTGAACTAAAAGGGTGTCCAGGGGCCATACTCTTGGGGTTTCTCCATTCTCGGTCAGGTCAGTAAGTCTAGTCTTTTTTGTGAGTTAGAATTTTGTTCTACATTTTTCTCCAGCTCTGTCTGGGACCCTCTGTTGTGATCCCAGTCAGAGCAGTCAGTGGTGGTAGCCGGGCACCATCTAGTTGTACTGGACTCAGTCTGGTGGAGGCTGAGATAGTTGTGGTCCATTAGTCCTTTGGACTAATATTTCCCTTGTATCTTGCTTTTTTCATTCTCCCTTGCTCCTGAAGGGGTGAGACCAGTGGAGTATCTTAGATGGTTTCTCACAGGCTTTTAAGACCCCAGATGTTACTCACCAAGGTAGAATATAGAACATTTTCTTTATAAACTATGTTATGCCAATTGAGCTAGATGTTCCCTGAGACCATGGTCCCCACAACCCTCAGCCCAGCAATTCGATCCCTCAGGGAGTTTGGAAGTGTCTATGGAGCTTCCAAGACCTTGCATTGTACAAGTTGTGCTGGCTTCCCCAGTGTTGTGTACTGTCTTAGCCTTCACCAAAGTTACCACTTATCTATTGTATATTTAGTGTTCCCCCCCTCCCTTGTAATCATCAAGGATTGTTTCTTTTTGTGAGCAAACCTTTCCATGAGTTTTTACAGCAGTGGTCTCATACAATATTTGTCCTTTTGTGATTGACTTATTTCACTCAGCATAATGTTTTCAACTAAATCCATATTGTATCATGTATCAAGACTTCATTTCTCTTACTGGGCTGAATACTATTCAATTGTATGTATGTATCACATTTTCTGTATCCATTCATACATTGACGGACATTTAGGTTGTTTCCTCCTTTTGACTATTGTGAATAGCGCTGCAGTGAACATTGGTGTATAAATATCTGTTTGAGTGTCTGCTTTCAAGTCTTTTGAGTATATACCTAGATACTTAGGAATGGAGTTGTTGGGTCACATGGTAGTTCTATTTTTGAGGAACTGCTGCATTATTTTCCACAATGTGTGTACTATTTTGCATTCCCACCAGCAATGGATGAGGGTTCCAATTTCCTCATGTCCTCACCATCATTTCTTTTCTTTCTTTCTTTTTCATCTTAGCCATCCTACTGGGAGTGAAATAGTATCTCATTGTGGTTTTGAGTTGCATCTCTCTGATGGTGAATGACATTGAGCATCTTTTCATATATTTGGTGGCCATTGGAATGTCCTTTTTTGTAAAATGCCTCTTCAAGTCCTTCAACCATTTTATGATTGGGTTGTTTGTCTCTTTGTTGTTAACTTCTTGATGTTTTATATATATCTTGGTTATTAGATTGTTATTGAGTATATGGTTTCTGAAGATATTCTCCCAGTCAGTAATTTGTGTTTTAACTTTTTTGGTAAAGACTTTTGATGAACAAAAGTTTTTAATATTTATAAGGTCCCATTTATTTATTTTGTCTTTTGCTGTTTTTACTTTTTTTTATCATATTAGATAATCCATTGTTAAAAGATGGCACAATAGCATTGCCCCTGCATTTTCTTCCAAGAATTTTATGGTTTTAGTTTTCACATTTAGGCCCTTAATTCATTTTGAATTTGTTTTTGTGTATGATGTGAAGCATGGATCCTGTTTCATTTTTCTGCATGTGGAAATCTAGTTTTCCCAACACCGTTTATGGAAGAAACTCCTCTTTCTCCATCAAATGGATGTAGCACCCTTGTAAAAAAATCAGTTTACCATAGATGTGTGGGTTTATTTCCGGACTTTCAATTCTATTCCATTGGTCTATGTGTCTATTGTTATATCAGTACCAGGCTGTTTGGGTAGCTGTGTAGTATCTTTTAAAATCAGGAAGTGTGTTCTTTGTTCTTCTCTTTCAACATTGTTTCAGCTCTTTGGGGCCTATTGCCTTTCCATATAATGCTGAGGATTGATATTTCTATTTCTGTAAAGAAGGCTGTTGGAATCTTGATCGGAATTCCTTTGAATCTGTAGATTGCTTTGGGTAGTATTGACATCTTAACAGTTTTAAGTCTTCTTATCCATGAACATTTATTTAAGTCATCTTTAATCTCTTTCAGCAGTGTTTTATAATTTTCGTTGTATAAGTCCTTCACATCCCTGGTTAATTTATTTCTAGGTATTTTATTCTCTTAGATGCTAATGTAAGTGGAATAGTTTCCCTAATTTTCCCTTAAGATTTCTCATTGCTGGTGTATGGAAATTCAACCAGTTTTTGTTTTTTGACTGTCTTAGGCTGGATTCTCTAGAGAAACAAAACCAGTGAAGTGTATATATATATACACATACATACAGAGAGAGAGAGAGATTTTTCTCTTGGAAATGGCTCATGCAGTTGTAGACGCTGACAAGTCCCAAGTCTCTGGGTCAGGTGTCAGGCTGGAGACTTCTCCTGACTCACGTAGCTGCAGGGGCTAATGAAACAAAGATCAGCAGGTCAGACGGCAGGCCACAGGCTCAAGGACTGCAGAGGCTGAAGCATCCAAGATGGAGGGCGACAATTCCCAAGATCAGCAGCAATATGGCAGGACACTTGCTCAAGTCCAAAGAATTGGAGGACAGATGATGACTAGACAGATACAGGATCCAGAGCAGGCAAATGAACTTTGCCAGAACGTCAGTATATATATTATATGGAGGCCACACCCCTGAGGAAACTTCCCTTACAACTGATTGGCTGATCAAAGCACGATCACATCACAGAGGATGATTACATCATTACATAACTGCCAAAACACTGAGAATCATAGCCCAGCCAAGTTGACACACAACCTTTGCCATCATAGTCTACCCCTTGTCAATTTGGCAACTGTACATGTCTCGTTGAACCATACACAGTCTCTATTTTAAATAAAGACAATCACAAAGTCATTCTTGTGCCTAATATCTTACAACTAACATGCATACAACCAAACACATACTAGGCCCATTTACATATTATATTCTATAAGTGACAGAGCAGAACTGCCCCATAGGTTTTCCAAGGAGTGGACTGTGGATTCGAACTGCTGACCTTTTGGTTAGCAGCCTGAGCTCTTAACCACTGCATCACCAGGGATCCTTATAAGTGAGGAAAACAACAATATTTGATGCACAATACAAAGAAGAAATAGCCATAACAGTTACAGTTCTTGTTTCTGCAACTGATTAAGTGGTTGTAACTGGTATTCAGAACTACCTTCCTCCACCACCTATTCCGTATTCCCTTTACCCTCAGCAAGCCCCTCAGCCATTCGTTGTTCTTTGCCTGGTGGAGAGACCCAAACCTTCATTCCTGAAAGGTCTGGGCCATTAGTAATATGTTGGAATTGGGTTGCTGTAATTTTCCACTGACTTTGATCACAGGGCATGGTAGTACTAAGAGAAACCTAAGGGATCGTCTGTATTCTAGACATACTCTTCTTTACCTCTATTATGCAACACCTATCCAATTTCCTGTTGGTACTCAGGATCAATCACAGCAGCCAATATGGTTACTCCCTTCTTTGCTTGTTGATCCAGAGGGATGAGGAGCCCAAAATGGCCAGGTGATATTCTTAATTTCCTGTTCATGGAATCCGTGTTGTGTCTCCTGGTGGGAGCATTCCACCCATTGGAACTAAGACCTCTAGACCTGCAGAGCATAGGGTAGCAGGGAGAGAAAGCAAAAATTTAGAGTGAGTCACTAAGGGTAATAGTGACTGGTGCTGCTCCCGTTTCCACTCCTTGATTCCTGGAACCATGAATCCTGGCTATGTGAGAAACAGTACCATATATTGGACACTGGTTTAGTGTATATACAGACTCCTAGATAACATTATCCCAACACTGCAAAGTATTGCCACTTAGCTGGCACCATAATTGTGTCTTTAGAAGGGCGTTCCATCATTCTATTAAGCCAGTTGCTTCAAGATGATGGGAAATATGGTACTACCAGTGAATTCCATAGGCATGGGCCAACTGCCACACTTCATTTTCTGTGAAGTGAGTCCCTTGCTCTGAGGCAATGCTGTGTTGGATACCATGATGGTGGGTATGGCATTCTGTAAGTCCATGGATCGTAGTTTTGGCAGAATCATTGCATGGAGGGAAGGCAAATCCATATCCAGAGTAAGCATCTATCCTTGTAAGAACGAAATGCTACGCTTTTTTATGATAGAAGCTGTCCAATGCAATCAACCTGCCACCAGGTTCCTGGCTGATCACCTCGAAGAATTGTGACACATCGGGGACTCAGTGTTGGTCTCTGCTGCTGGCAGATTGGACACTCAGCAGTGGCTGTATACAAGTCAGCCTTGGTGAATGGAAGTCCATGTTGCTGAGCTCATGCATAACCTCCATCCTTGCCACCATGGTCACTTTTCTCGTGAGCCCATTGGGCAATGATGGGAGTGGCTGGAGAAAGAGGATGGCTGGTTTCATAGAATGTGTCATCCTATCCACTTGATTGTTAAAATCCTGCTCTGCTGAGGTCACCCCATGGTGAGCATTCAGCATGAGACACAAATCTCTTCACTTCTTTGGCCCATTCAGAGAGGTCTATCCACGTACTTCTTCCCCATAACTCATCGTCACCAATTTTCCAATCATGTTCCTTCCAAGTCTGGCCATCCAGCCAAACCATTGGCCACATCTCATGAATCAGTATACAATCACACATCTGGATATTTTTACCTTCCAAGCAAAGTGAACAACCAGGTGCGCTGCTTGAAGTTCGGCCCATTGGGAGGATTTTCCTTCACCACTGTCCCTCAGTGAATTTCCAGAAAGGGGCAGTAGTGTTGCTGTTGTCCACTTTCAAGTGGTACCTGCATATGGCACAGATCCACCTGTAAACTAGGCATGAGTTTTCTCTTCCTCAGTCAACTGATCATATGGAACTCTGCATGAGGCCATAGGTGCAGACTGGTAGAGGGTAGGTAATGTCGCTAGTGGAGACCATGAACATTTGGGTCACTTCTTCTTGCAACTTACTTGTGCCTTCTGGTTTGGCTTGGGCCCAAACAAGTATATAACACTTCTATTTAATGATGGAGTGATGCTGTGCACATCTGACTTTATGGCTTTGTGGGTCAGACAACATTCAGTTCATGATGAGTGGGTTAGGCTGCATGGTGACTTGGTGTCCCATGGTTAGGCATTCAGTATCTACTAAGGCCAAGTAAACAGCAAAAAGCTGTTTCTCAAAAGGACAGTAGTTATCTGCAGAGGGTGGCAGGGCTTTGCTCCAAAATCTTAAGGGTCTGCACTGTGATTCACCAACAGGAACGTGCCAAAGACTTCAATCAGCATCTTTATCTGCCACTGACACTTCAAGCACCGTTGGATCAGCTAGATCATATGGCCCAAGTGGCAGAGTGGCTTGGATGGCAGCCTGAACCTGTTGCAGAGCCTTCTCTTATTCTGGGCCCCACTCAAAAATAGCAGTTTTTCAAGTCACTTGATAAATAGACCAGAGTAGCACACCCAAATGAGGGATATGCTGCCTCCAAATCCAAAGAGGCTTACCAGGTGTTGTGCCTCTTTTTTAGTTGTAGGAGGGGCCAGATGTCACAATTTATCCTTCACTTTAGAAGGAATATCTCGACATGCCCCACACCACTGTACTCCCAGAAATTTCACTGATGTGAAGGCAGCAGAATTTTCATCAGATTAATTTACCAGCCTCTAGCACGCAAATGCAGCACTGGTGGTGCAGTGGTTAAGAGCTCAGGCTGTTAACCAAAAGGTTGGCAGTTCGAATCCACCAGCTGCTTCTTGGAAACCCTATAGAGCAGTTCTACTCTGTTCTATAGGGTTGCTATGAGTCGGAATCAAATCGATGACAACGGGTTTGGTTTGGTTTTGGAAGCACACAAATATTTTACTAATAAGTCCAATGTCATTGACACTTCTACCTTACTAGGTCCAATCAACATAATAACATCAATGTAATGGACCAGTGTGATGTCTTGTGGAAGGGAAAGGTGATCAAGTTACCTGTGGAATAAATTGACATAGAGATGGAGAGTTGATATACCCCTGATGTAGGACAGTGAAGGTGTATTGTTGGCCTTGCCAGCTGAAGGTAAACTGCTTCTGATGGTCCTTCGAAACTGGAATTGAGAAAAAGGCATTGGCCATATCAATAGCTGCATACCAGGTATCAGTCAATGTATTAATTTGCTTCAGCAATGAAACCACTTTTCTAACAGCAGTTACAATTGGAGTCACCATGTGGTTAAGTTTATGGTAATCCACTGTCATTCTCCAAGATCCATGTTTTTTGCCAAATAGGTGAGTTGAATTGGTATGTGGTGGGAATCACCACCCCTGCGTCCTTCATTTCCTTGATGGTGGCAATAATCTCTCCAGGAATCCCTCTAGGAATGTGGCATCACTTTTGATTTACTATTTTCCTAGGTAGGGGCAGTTCTAATGGCTTCCACTTGGCGTTTCCTACCATAATAGCTCTTACTGAACTTGTCAGGAATCCAATGTGGGGGTTCGGCCAGTTATTTCCTTTTCCTTAATGAATAGTCACTCTCATAAAAGGCCACAGATCCCTTTGGGGAAGGCTGGGAGAAAGAGTAACAGTATAAGTTTTTGGCAGTGTATTGGAGTCCCTCCTCAGGGGGAACCAGCCTCCCCTTCATTCAAGGGGTTGTGGGTCTTTAGCTCAAGTTTGGGAATTGATTGAGGGGCTGTGACTCTCTATTCTGGCAATTCAAGTTAGACTGCTGTTTACTTGACCTAGAATTCATCCACTTGTACACATCAAGTAAATAGTAGATATCCTATCTAATTCACTCCTAGGGACACCATGACTAAATAGCCAATGACATAATGAATCAATATGAGTCGGACTATTCTGATTACTGCTTTGACTCCGCTGTCCATTATTGTAACCACACCCACCCTTTCTTTGTGGACTGAGTGCTGCCACTGGCCCCTACTACCACGGGGTCCAATCAGCCCTATTGTAGTTAGGTGTCTTAGTTCAATTAAAGCAGTTCCCACTGTCAAATCTGACTTACATAAAATAGCAACCACAGCAGTCTTTGAGGATGGTGGGGCTGTCTTCATACCTTTGTTCCTCACTGTTGTGGTAAAAGGTGTGTCCTCTGGGCACTCCATGTGTGGGACTGTGCATCTAACCTGATAAATCCAGTCTAACATGCCGGTTTACCTAAGCCTTTGGATACCTTCTTCTACAGTATACCAAGGCAGGTCTGCTACTTCAACTTGATTCAGTGTAGGCCACCGCATAATCCATGCTTCAGTGAACCAACCAAATAAAATATTAGATTCTTTCCTAACTTCTCGAGCTGAAGCATTGAATGAAGAATCTGTGCTTAGTGAGCCCATATCAATAAACTCAGACCAGTTCACCTTTATGTTTCTTGCACCATTATCCCACATATACTCCCCAGGTTTCTGTTTGTTTATATTACAAAAGTCAAGAAGTTCTTTTGGAGTGTAGCATACCTCCTCCTGGGTCACACTTTGTACTTCACCTTTTGGGACTTGCTGAGACTTAAGTCTAGTTATAGGTCTAAAAGCAAAAATGGATGTTGGTGGTGGGTCTTGGGAACATTCAGCAATGTCTTGTGAGGCACCTTTCCCAGGCTATGCCCCAGACAATGACTTCGATGCCACCCCAGGCAATATTTCAGACAAAGGCTCTTTAGACTAGGCTGGGTTAATCTTATCAGATGGGGGTGGAGGGGATAATGGTTTTACGGGGGAGCATGGCTTAGCCGACAAAGAAGGAGTCATCTCTTCAGATGGGAGTAAGAGGGCTGGTTGTGTTGGCAGGAGTGATTCAATGGAATTAAGAGGCTCAATATCCACAGCTTCCTGCCCATATGTCCTCATCCCAAGTTTTGGGATCCCATTTTTTTTCCAATCAATGTCCTCACTTTAACTTTAGACACCATTCAAGGTTGGGAATTCATTTGGCATTGTAATTCAGCCACTTTTATGATAAGGTTCGGGGTTTGGTTTCGGCAATATCAGCTCTGTTATCACAAGAAATGAGGCTTTCTTTCAGGGCACAAGTGACAACTTTGAGGTCTTTTATGAGACGCTTGAGCTGTGACTCTGAAGCCTTAAATACTTCTCTTTCTTTTACAACTTTGTCTAGCCAAAGTAGGACTAACCACCCAACTTCCTTATACTTCTCATTCTGACAAAATTGTAGAAAATTACCAAATATGGGATCACGCAGAGCCTTGCTTCTCACCAATACTTGGTTTATTGGTGGTGATATTTTGTGTCTTTCTACTGGAACCTCATGCCGTAGATTAGCAGCACCCTCTTTACTACAGGAGGCAGAGTCATCAGCGGCTTTAAGACTAGTCAGTTTGAGAACTAATTTAGTAAACTCAGTCTTATGATTCTGTTTCTCTAGAATCACTCTCTGTATTAAATGTCTTAGGCTGGGTTCTCTAAAAAAGCAAAACCAGTGAAGTGTGTGTGTGTGTGTGTGTGTGTGTGTGTGTGCAAGGTAATGGCTGGCAAATACCAAGTCAATGGGTCAGGTGTCAGGCTGGAGGCTTCTCCTCACTCGTACAGCTGCAGGGGCCAATGAACCCAAGATTGATAGGTGAGATGGCAGGCTGCTGGCTCAAGGACTGCGTAGGCTGACAAATCCCAAGACTGGCAGACAATACGGCCCACTGCTGGCTCAACTCCCAAGATCTAGAAGTCGGATGATGACCAGCCGTACACAGGATCCAGAGCAAGTGAGTGAGCTTTCCCAGAACGTCCATGTATGTATTGGATGCAGGCAACACCTCAAGGAAACTTCCCTTACCTCTGATTGGCTGATCACACTTGGAGGATGATTACATCATTACATAACTGCTAAATTATATCACTGCATAACTACCAAACTACATCATTACATAACTGTCAAACTACATCATTACATAATTGCCAAACCACTGAGAATCATGACCCAGCTAAGGTGACACAACCTTAACCATCACATTAACCTTGTAGCCTACAACTGTGACAAATTCTTCTATTATCTCTAGAAGTTTTCTTGCAGACTATATGTAATATGTCATCCGTGAATAGTGATAATTTTACTTCTTCTTTTCCAATCTGGATACCTTTTATTTCTTTTCATTTTGTTAATGATCTGGCTAGAACTTCTAATACAATATTGAATAGAAGTGGTGATAGCATGCACGCTCATCCTGTTCCTGATTTCAAGGAGAAAAGTCTTAGTCTTTCTCCATTAAGTATAATGTTGGCTGTTCAAATTTTATATATTCTCAGAATCATAATGAGGAATCTTTCTTCTATTCCAATCTTCTTGAGGGTTTTTATCAAGAAAGGATGTTGAATTTTATCAAATGCTTTCTCTGTATCCATAGAAATGACCAGCTGCTTCTTTTCCTTTGTTCTATTGATGTGGTGTATTACGTTGATTGATTTTCTAATGTTGAACCATCCCTGTATTCCTAGAATAAGTCCCTCTTGGTCTATGCTGCATGACTCTTTTAATATGTTGTTCAATACTGTTTGCTAGTATTTTGTTGAGGATTTTTTGCATCTATATTCTTAAGAGATATTGGCCAGTAGTTTTCTTTTCTTGTGGTGTCTTTGAATGGTTTTGATATCAGGGTTATGTTTGATTCATAGAATGAATTAGAGAGTATTCTTTTCTTCTCTATCTTTTGGAAGAGTTTAAACAGGATTGGTGTCAGTTATTTTCTAAATGTTTGGTAGACTTCTGCATTGAAGCCATCTGGTCCAGGACTTTTTTTTTTGTGTTGGGAGGTTTTTGATCATTGATTCAATTGCTTCACTTGTTATGAGTGTGCTGAGACTTTCTATTCCTTCTTGAGTCAGTTTGGGTAGTGTGCTTTTAAGAATTTTCCATTTCATTCAGGTTATACAGTTTGTTGCTATACAGTTGTTCATAATATTATGTCATAATTCTCTTTATTTTTATCAGGTCAGTTGTAGTGTCTCCTCTTTCATTTCTTATTTTTCTTATTTTCATCTTTCCTTTTTTTTTTCTTTGTCAATCTAGCTAAAGATTTGTCAATTTTATTGATATTTTCAAAGAACCAACTTCCGGTTTTTTTGATTCTCTCTGTTGTTTTTCTGTTTTGAATTTTATTCATTTCTGTTCTGATCTTTGTTATTTCAGTTCTTCTGGTAGGTTTAGGCTTAGTTTGATCTTCTTTTTCTAGTTCCTCAAGTTGTTGAGTTCCCTGTTGTTTTGATATCTTCTTTTTTCAGGTAGGCATTTATTACTATATGTTTCCCTCTGAGTACTGCTTTTGTTGCATTCCATAAGTTTTGGTGTCTTGGCCTTTCATTTTCATTTGACGCTAAGAAGTTTGTGATTTCTCTTTTGATTACTTCTTTGATCCATTGGTAGTTCAATAGTGTGCTGTTTAATTTCTATAAGTTTGTGTATTTTTCAGTTTTTTTCTGTTATTTCTAGCTTCACTCTACTGTGATTAGAGAAAATATTTTGTATGATTTCAATCTTTATAACTTATCAAGACTTGCTTTGTGACCTAATATGTGGTCTATCCTGGAGAATGATCCATGTGCACTGGCGTGGAATGTATATTCTGTTGCTGGGTGGAGTGTTCTATATATGTCTGTAAAGTCTAGTTGGTTTATAATGTCATTCAGGTCCTCTCTTTCCTTGATGATCATCATTCTAGATGTTTTTTTTTCCAGTATTGAAAGTGGTGTATTGAAGTCTCCAACTATTTTTGTAGTGGTATCTGTTTCTTCTTTCAATTCTTTCAGTGTTTGTTTCATATATTTAGGTGCTCCAATGTTGGGTCCATATATATTTATGATTGTTAAATCTTCTTGTTGAAATGATCCTTTTATTACTATATAATGTCTGTCTATCTCTTCTAACAGATTTTGTCTTAAATTCTGCTTCGTCTGATATTAATATTGCCACCCCAGCTCTCTTCTGGTTATTATTTGCATGGAATAATTCTTTCTGTCTTTTCACTTTCAACCTATATGAGTCCTTTGGTGTAAGCTGTATCTTTTGTAAACAGCATATAGTTGTATCATGTTTTTTAAAATTCCTTTTGCCATTCTTTGCCTTTTGATTGGAGCATTTAATCAATTTACATTAATTGTAATTACCAATAAGTAGTGATTCTCTTCTGCCATTTGTTATTTTTTCCTTTGTGTCTTAATCTTTCTTTGTCTTTGTCCTTTACTACCTGCTTTTGTGTTTTGTTGGTTTATTGTGAGCTATTTTCATGCCCTTCTCCTTTCCTTTTGTGTATGTTTTTAAAATATTTTCTTAGTGGTTACCATGAATATTACATTTAACAGCTTTTATTTATAACATTCTTGGGTAAGTTGGTACTAACTTAATTTCAGTAACATACAAGAAATTCTATACATATACCATTCCTCCCCCACCTCAATTTTATTGTTGTTATCATAATTAGATCTTTAAATTTCATGTGCCCTGTAACATAATTTTATCCTTGTCTTTTGTACATTTTTATTAAAAAGCATGAAGGACAAAACAATTAGAATTATCAAGCACGAATATCTTACTAGCCCTTATACCTGTCTGTACAATCCCCTTTATTAGGGATCTTTCTTTTCATGTATAGCCTTGAATTACTTTCATGTCTTTTCCCTTCCATCTACAGAACTCTAGTATTTTTTGTAGGGCCATTCTAGTAGATATGAACTCTCTCAGCTTCTGTTTGTCTGGGAATTTTTTAATTTCACCCTCATTCTTGAAGGACAGTTTCACTGGGTATAGTATTCTTGGTTGACAGTTTTTATCTTTCAGTATTTTTAAGTGTATCATTCCATTGCATTCTGTCCTCCAATGTTTCTAAGGAGAAAATGACACTTAATCATATTGTGGAAACTTAATATGTGACTGCTTGTCTCTCTCTGCCTTCAAGATTGTCTCTTTATCCTTACTTTTTGAGAGCCTGACTATGGTGTGTCTTGGTGTAGGTCTCTTTATGTTTATTGTGTTTGGTGTTCTTTGGACTTTTTGGATTTGTAGATTCATGTCCTTTGTCAGATTGGGGAAATATTCTGTCGATATTTCTTCAAATATTCTTTCTGTCCCTTTCTCTCTCTCATCTCCATCTGGAATTCCCATGATGCATATATTAGGTCTCTTTATGTTGTCCCACAATTCCATTAAACTGTGATCAGCCTTCTTGTGCCTCTGTTCTTGTTGCTCATCTGCCTGTATAATTTTGACTATTTTATTCTCTAATTCACTGATTCTTTCTTCTGCCTGATTAAATCTGTTGTTAAACCTTTCCATTGTGTTTCTCGTTTCAGTTATTTTTCCTTTCAGTTGCAATATTTCTGTTTGGTTGCTTTTTATCTCCTTTTTGATCCTCATTTTGTTCTTGCATTGTTTTCCTTATTTCTTTTAGATCTTTTCCTATGGTATCTGTCATGGATTGAATTATGTCCCCCCAAAAATATGTGTATCAGTTTGGCTGGGCCATGATTCCTGGTACTGTGTGATTTTCCTGTATGTTGTAAATCCTGCCTCTATGATGTTAATGAGGGAGGATGGCTGGCAGTTGTGTTAGTAAGGCAGGACTCACTCTACAAAATTGGATTGTGTCCTGAGACAATCTCTTGAGATATAAAAGACAGAAGTGAGCAGAGAGACAGGGAGACCTCATACCACCAAGAAAGCAGTGCCAGGAGCAGAGCGCATCTTTTGGACCTGGGGTCCCTGTGCAGAGAAGCTCCTAGTCCAGGGGAACATTGATGAGAAGAAGGCTGACAGAGAGAGAAAGCCTTCCCCTGGAGCTGTCTCCCTGAATTTGGACTTTTAGCTTACTTTACTGTGAAGAAATAAATTTCTGTTTGTTAAAGCCATCCACTTGTGGTATTTCTGTTATAGCAGCATTAGACGACTAAGACAGTATCCCTTAACTCTTTAATTATGTTTAACGTTGTTGTGTTATAGTCTTCCATTCTTTTCATCATTCACTCTTTCATAGGTGTACTTTCACTCCCTTCATCATGTTTGTTTGGATGGGCCATCGTTTCTCTTTTCTTTGTTTGTCTTATATTTTTTTGTTGTAGAGCTGGAAGTTTTCAGGCTATTCACTTTCTCAGTTCTCCCCAATATTTGTGGTTTTTGCCTGCCTTATTTTTTGCAAAAAACTTTTAGGCAGGCAGAACCTTTGGCCTTTGCTTACCACTTCTTCTCCCTCTCTGTGATCACTCCTTCACCCTCACTATTTCAATTAAGATTTGAAAGTTCTAGATCTCAGTTTTCAACTTTCGATATCACCCAAACACACCAGAGAACATGTGGTTGATCTGTCCGCCAGTGGGCATCCCCACTCAGGTGAGATGTCATGTACTAATTAATATGTCCACCATGGGCCACAGTCCTCTCTCTCAGTTATTACTACCTTCCCTTCTTTGTTTCTGCAGCTACGTTTTCAGTTGGAAAACCCACACCCAGCAAGCCCCCTTTCAGACTGGATGTTGCCCTTCTGTTTTTCCCACACTTTCCCTGCCCTCTGCAGGCTGCTTATATCTGAACTGGCATTCAGGGGAAACACAGGCAGACTTTCCTCCATTTTAAGAGTCGTTAGGGATCCACTCTCCAGAAGGACCTCTGAGAGATCTAGCTTGTTGGTTTTAGATCTCCAGTGGCCCTGTGGTGATTTAGGGAGCAATCACCACTTAAGTTACCTGCATCCTGGCTGTACTGCAGTGTACCTTCTATAGGAGTATGTATTAGACCAGCAGCCAAACAAATGTCAGATAGGGGAGGTGATGCATGCTCCAAACAGACACACCCAGAGAGGTCTGCCTTTTTGTTGTCAGAGTCTTCCTGGTAGATTGTTTTCTGTGAGTGCAGCCTCTACTCAAGATTCCTGTTTCCTAGCACATAGTAGCCTCAGTCAGTAGTCCTCAGCGCCGACCATAAGAGGGGACAGACAGACCTGAACTGACCCCCACGGAGGTCTGTCCTGTTGGGTTTTGGGGCCTGAGCTGTCGTATGTGCAGGGAGGTAGGCAGAGTGCTGCCTATGGGAACGGACTCCACTGCAGGGGCCTTCTGTAGCAGTTTGTAGAAATCTGGCAACCAACAGTTACCAGGTGGGGAAGGGGTGTCATGCTCTGATTAGACCCCCATGGAGGTCTGCCTTGTTGGTATTAAAGTCCTCTCCCTTCCCCCTCTCCCGTAGATTTTTTACTGTGAGTCCAGTTTCCATTCAAGATACCGTAGCAGCCATGTTTTAACAAGAGATATCGTGGAGCTCTTGTATCTGCCCCGGACTGCACGCCAGCAGACTTCTGGTTTCATGAGAGAATTAAGATTCTTTTTTGTTTAAGTTGTTTGACGTGGGTTTCTAGTACATCCAGCTGAATACAATCCTAAATGCTACAATAGAGCTTCAGAGATTGTTTTCATATTTGCTGAAATTTTCCATTAGAATTAAAGGAATGTAGCAATTATTCTTTAGGAGGTCCATGTTTTTGCAGATAGCTGGGCAGTTTCATCTGAGCTAGAACAGAAAGATATTCTCTGACCATATATCTTAGCTCCCAATGCAACAAGAAGGCCTTTGTAAGATGCAGAAGGGTACTGAAGACGATACTGTGGGCCAGTATCATCAGGAGGGTCCATCTATAACAGGAATTTTGTTGCAGTGTCATCTTGGATCCAGGTATACTAATGAGAATTAGAGGGTGATACCAAGGCCTAGCCAATGAAATAACCAAATAATAATGGGTTTAAAAATGAGAAGAGAGGCTCATTGTTGAAAGCATCTTAATGATAGAAACTAGGGTATTAACAACAGGGAACACTCTTGGAGTTATCTGGCTTTGTCCCTGATCATCATTCCTAGGGACCCAAATTCCTTCTGGAGTGCCTTAGTGCCAGTAATAAGAGTCTGCTTTCAGAATAACCTTTATTCTTTCTGTACCCTTTCTCCTGACCCTTCTCCAGAGAGTATAGTCTAAGGTAGAAAGGGCTCATGAAGGCTCAGAAAAAGGGTATAGGAATACAGATACTGAAAGAACATAGAAAACTTCTTTGTAAAGGTGACATTAGAGTTAGGACTTAAAGGATACACAAGGGGAGAAAGTAGTGGCAGTGGGAAAAGGATACCCCAGGTAGAGTGAAAAATGATGCATAAAAGCAGAAGTGAAGAAATGTGGTCTTGCATGATGAGTAAGGATTTCTACTTTGGGGAGTTAAAGACATTAAGGAAACTTCAAAAGGACCTTAGGTGGCCTCACTCAGCTCCAGAGTTTTTCTTGGGGTTAAAAATGTTTTCTAGTTATAGGAACCATTCAAATCAGATTACATCACCTCTTCCCCAGTTCAAGACTGTCTGATGACTTCTCCTCACATTTATAGCAACATCCACTTTCCATACTATAACCTTTAAGACTCTATATTGGCTGGCTTCTTCCTCTCTCTCTAGTCTTGTCTTGTTCCACTTACCTTCTCATCATTATACTTCAGCCATGCTGGCCTTTCTGTTCCTTAAAAATGCCAAGCCCATTACAGCCTCAGGGTCTTTGCACTTGCTGTTCTCTCTTCCTGGAATGCTTTGTCCTTCCTTCCTCCATCCCTTGTAATATTCATCCTTTCTTCAAGGAAGCCTTCTCTGACCCCCTAGTCTAGATCAAATCCCTCTGTAATAATGCATTCATGGTTCTCAATTCTGTGAGCACAAGGACTGGGTATTTTTTCACCATTAAATCTTCACATAGAAGGCACTCAGTAATTATGTTGAATGGATATATGGTGATTGGTGAGTTTATGGCAAGGAGTGCAGGAGAAGGGAATACTGGTAGCCTTAAGGTGTAGAAAAAGAGGAATGAGGTATGAGAGAGGAAAATAGAAGAACTAGGGGATAAAAAGGAAAGAGAGAAACAGAAAGAATGCAAAGAAGAGAAAAAGGAGAATGTGGTGGGTGAAGGGGTAGAGAAAAACCCTACCAATGTCCTGCAAAGACTTTCTGTGCTGTGAGTGCCAAGATTAAGCCAGATGTGCCTGTCCTTGTGCTGGGTTCTGCAGGGGCTACACAAAAAGCATGGTTTCTACTTAAAAGTCAGCCTGGCTGAGGATGCAGAACCTATATTCCAAAAACAGTAAGTGCTGGGTATGTCATTGTGGACAGTCAGGGCCATTGGAGTGCAGAAGGAGGGGGCTTGAAGGATAAGAAATATGTTATAATGCAGGGGGAGTGGGAGAGAGCAAAGAGAGAGGTATGCAAGCCTGTGCATGGTCTGTTTGAAATTATAGGTTGGGGAGCCTATGTAGAGACTAGCTTTGTAGGAACAGTGGGCAGAGTTTGGTTGTGTCAGTCTCCCATAAGACCTGGGGAAAAGCAATATGGGTTTGGTAACCTGAAACAAAATTCTTAGATGCACACAGGTCAACTGTTTATACTGACAAGTGGGAGAGGTTTTATAAGAATGCACTCTCTGCCTCTTTTTTTTTTTTCTCTCTGAAGTTTCTGAGTTGTCTTGCTCCAGCTCTACTGTATTTTTCCTGGTTTCCCACCTCTATTTATGCAATAAATTAATCACATGGACAAGACATGAAAGCTATCTCAGGATAATAAGTCCATTGTGTCTGAATGTCTTTGATGGGTTTTCACACATAAAGAATACAGATGCACACAGCACTAAATACAATTTAGTGCCATTGCTAGGAGTTTTGGTCTATAAATAGTGATGTGGAGTGTGAAGGTGGGGAGAAAAGTTATGGTTATGGAGCCATTTATTTATTTACTGTGACTCATTCATTAAGCCAAACAGTAGGACTGTTCCATTGTAAAAATGAATGAGCTGCACTTTGAAAATTTATAGCCTTGATTTGGTAAGTTAGAACTTTCAACAGGAGACAGACATCATCACTGATAGACTGCCATTTAAATTAGTCAAAAAAAAAAAAAAAAAAAATCAAAGCTGTTCCCATCGAGTCAATTCCAACTCATAGCGACCCTTTAGGACAGAGTAGAACTGCCCCAAAAGGTTTCCAAGGAGTGGCTGGCGGATTCTAACTGCTTTAACCATTAGTCAGAGAGACTGAAAAAAAAAAAAAAAAACCACAGGATAAGTGAATTGAACATAGTAAAAATTTTTCCCAGACAAAATAGGGCAGTTTTTTTTTATATTGTACTTTAGATGAAGGGTTATAGAACCAATAGTTTCTCATTAAACAGTTAGTACGCATATTGTTTTATGACATCGGTTAACAACCCCACAACATGTCAACACTCTCCCTTCTCGACCTTGGGTTCCCTATTACCAGCTTTCCTGTCCCCTCCTGCCTTCTAGTCCTTGTCCCTGGGCTGTTGTGCCTCGTTAGTCTCGTTTTATATTATGGGCCTGTCTAATCTTTGAATAGGCCAGTAATTTTGATACAACCAGAGCGGTTTGAATAATCCAAAGACTTCTGGAAGGAGTCATTTGGATATAGTTAATTTTATTTCTAGCCCAGTGATTTTAGAGGGGATTGTCACACCCACTGCAGTGGCAAACAGGCTGCCGGCTGCAGGTTTCATGCTGCGTTAAGATGTTCAAAAAAGGAATGTTCTTTGTTCACTGACACGTTTTTCATCGCCATGGTGAAAGACCCCCTCTTTTCTCACACTATTCTCAGCTGAGTCTCCTCATCAATTTATGGGAATGGGAAATAAGACAGCCTTGGCCGGGCTTGTCTAACTTGCATAGACACTGCAGTGCCTAGGCAGAAAACAAGAGTACCTCCTATCTGAAGCTGCAGGAGCAACACTTTTCCTAAGCTACAGGGGTGAGAAGTGAACACATAAGTACCAAACTGAATCTGAGAGAGGGCCAACGGTCAAAGCCTGAAGAGTGTATCCAAATAGGTTATCAAAGCAAGGGGAGATTGAAGTTGTTTAATGGCAGCTGAGGCGCAGAGGGAATCAAAGGGTAGGAAAGCCAAATTTTTCTGCCATGTTTAGTGCAAGAAGTTGGAGCAGAAAAGCAGCTACTCTTTCTGCTTGGGATTGATAGTGTAATGGTGAAAGAGAACACAAAGCTGAAGTCTTCAACACCTATTTTGCTTCTCTTTTCTCTATTGAAGAGATTTATCTTCAAACTAGAAAAGTAGAACAAACATGGTTAAGCAGGAATTGAAGCAGGAATTGAGAACACCTCTGCTCTGAATAATCCCAAATTTCCAGACCCAGGTCCAGATAAAATTTGTCCTTGGAGCTGGAAAGAGTTTACATATGCTATTTGTATCACTCTTGTAAAAGCTCTTTGAGGAAAGGTGCCAAAAGACTGGAGTCAGATTCTAGAAAATACAGACTAAAAAACTAGATGTCAACGCTCAGTAACATTTTAGAATTGATTAGTAAGCTGATGGCTTGTGGACATCTAGAAAAGGAAGTGATCACTAAGGGCTGGTTTAGGAAAGGAAGCTAGTTTCCTGTCTGGATGTGGTTACTAGACTTCTAGACAAGGAGAATGCTTTATTCATGTGTTGTGATGGTTGAGGTCGTGTGTCAACTTGGCTGAGCCATGATTCTCGGTGTTTATATGTGATCACTCCCATGATTGAATATACTGTGAGTAGCCAATAAGATTAGGAGGAGTTTCCTTGGGGGTGTGGTCTGCATCTGAATATAAGCAGACGTTTGGGCTTTTGCTCGGCTCTGGATCCTGCGGCTGCCTCCTGTCATCTCATCTCTAGTTCTTGGGACTTGACCTGTCAGCTTATCTGCTGAACTTGGGATTCATTGATCTCCACAGCCTGTGAGCGGAGCCCTGCTCTCTGATCTGCCGATCTTGGGTTCGCCAGCCCCTGCAGCTATGTGAATCAGGAGAAACCTTGTGGTCTTGCCTGCTGATCTTGGAATTCATCAAACTTCACAGCCTGTGAGCGGGAGCCCTGCTCTCCAACCTGTAGATCTTGGACTCTGCAGCTGCATGACTTGGGAGAGACCCCTACCCTGATCCACAGACTTGGGATGTTCTAGCCTCTACAATTGGGTGAGCTGTTTCCTTGATATAAATCCCTCTCTGTATATATATTCATATGCTTTACTGGTTTTACTTCTCTAGAGAACCAAGCCTAAGACGTGTGTATTGAATTCAGTAAATTTTCTCTATGACATCTTTGTGAACAGAATGGAGAAACATGGGCTGAATGAAAGAACAGTGTAAGATTCAAAACTTGAAGTCAAAGATGGCTTATTCATGTTTTATGTAAGCTTAATGGATATCCCCCAATACACATCTGTCAGTTTATCGTACTGTGGTGGCTTGCATGTTGCTGTGATGCTGGAAGCTATATCACTGGTATCTCAAATACCAGCAGGGTCACCCATGGTGGACAGGTTTCAGCTGAGGTTCCAGACTAAGACAGACTAGGAAGAAGAACCTAGCGATCCACTTCTGAAAAAATTAGCCAGTGAAAACCTTATGAATAGCAGCAGAATATGAATACTGTTGGAAGATGAGCCCCTCAGGTTGGAAGGCACTCAGAATATGACTGGGGAATTGCTGCCTCCTCAAAATAAAGTTGATCTTAATGATGAGGATAGAGTCAAGCTTTTGGGACCTTCACTTGCTGATGTGGCATGACTCAAAATGAGAAGAAAAAGCTGCAAACATCCATTAATAATTGGAACGTGGAATGTACGAAGTATGAAACTAGGAAAATTGGAAGTCGTCAAAAATGAAATGAAAGGCATAAAGATTCATATCCTAGGCATTAGTGAGCTGAAATGGACTGGTATTAACCATTTTAAATCAAACAATCATATGGTCTACTATGCCAGGAATGACAAATTGAAGAAGAATGGCATTGCATTCATGGTCAAAAAGAACATGTCAAGATCCATCCTGAAGTACAACGTTGCCAATGATATGATAATATCCATATGCCTACAAGGAAGACCAGTTAATATGACTATTATTCAAATTTACTCACCAACCACTAATGCCAAGGAGGAAGAAATTGAAGATTTTTACCAACTTTGGCCATCTGAAATTTATCAAACACGCAATCAAGTTGCATTGATAATTACTGGTGATTGGAATGCGAAAGTTAGAAACAATGAAGAAAGATTGGTAGTTGGAAAATATGGCCTTGGTGATAGAAACAATGTCAAAGATTGTGATAGAATTTTGCAAGACCAACAAATTCTTCATTGCAAATATCATTTTTCAACAACATAAATGGTGCCTATACACGTGGACCTCACCTGACGGAAAACACGGGAATCAAATTGACTACATCTGTGGAAAGAAATGATGGAAAACCTCAATATCATCAGTCAGAACTAGGCCAGGGGCCGACTACAGAACAGACCAACAATGGCTCATATGCAAGTTTAAGTTTGAAGATGAAGAAAATTAAAACAAGTCCAAGAGAGCCAAAGTACGTCCTTGAGTATATCACACCTGAATTTAGAGGCCACCTCAAGAATAGATTTGACACGTTGAAAATTAATGACCAAAGAACAGACAAGGTGTGGGATAACATCAAGAACATCATCCATGAAGAAAGCAAAAGGTCATTAAAAAGACAGGAAAGAAAGAAAAGACCAAAATGGATGTCAGAAGAGACCCTGAAACTTGCTCTTGAGCATAGAGTAGCTAAAATGAATGGAAGAAAAGATGAAGTAAAAGAGCTGAACAGAAGATTTCAAAGGGTGACACAAGAAGACAAAGTAAAGTATTATAAAGAAATGTGCAAAGAAGTGGAGTTAGAAAACCAAAAGGGAAGAAAACGCTCGGCCTTTCTAAAGCTGAAAAAAATGAGGATAAAATTCAAGCCTCAAGTTGCAGTTTTGAAGGATTGCATGGGCAAAATACTGAACGCTGCAGGAAGCACCCAAAGAAGATGGAATACACAGAGTTACTTTACCAAAAAGAATTATTTGATGTTCAACCATTTCAGGAGGTAGCATATGATCAAGAATGGATGCTATTGAAGGAAGAAGTCCAAGCTGCACTGAAGGAACTGTGAAAAACAAGGCTCAAGGAGTTGATGAAATACCAAATGAGATGTTTCAACAAACGGATGCAGAGCTGCAAGTGCTCACTCATCTATGCCAAGAAATTTGGAAGACAGCTACCTGGCCAACTGACTGGAAGAGATCCATATTTGTGCCTATTTCAAAGAAAGGTGATCCAACAGAATGTAGACATTATCAAACAATATCATTGATATCACACACAAGTAAAATTTTGTTGAAGATAATTCAAAAACGGTTGCAGCAGTACATCAACAGGGAACTGCCAGAATTCAAGCCGGATTCAGAAGAGGATGTGGAATGAGGGATATTACACGGATCTTGGCAGAAAGCAGAGAATACCAAAAAGATATTAACCTGTGTTTTATTGACTAAGCAAAGGCATTTGATCCTGTGGATCATAACAAATTATGGATAACACTGTGAAGAATGGGAATTCTAGAACACTTAATTGTGCTTATGCAGAACCTGTACATAGACGAAGAAGAAGTCGTTCGAACAGAACAAGGGGATACTATGTGGTTTAAAATCAGGAAAAGTGTGTGTCAGGGTTGTATCCTTTCACCATACTTATTCAATCTGTATAATGAGCAAATAATCCTAGAAGCTGAACTCTATGAAGAAGAAAGTGGCATCAAGATTGGTGGAAGACTCATTAACAATCTGCAATATGCAGATGACACAACCTTGTTTGCTGAAAGTGTGAAGAGGACTTGAAGCACTTAATGATGAAGATCAAGGACTACAGTCTTCACTATGGATTACACCTCAACATAAAGAAAACAAAAATCCTCACCACTGGACCAATAAGCGACATCATGATAAAGGAGAAAAGACTGATGTTGTGAGGGATTTCATTTTACTTAAATCCACAATCAACACCCATGGAAGCAGCAGTCAAGAAATCAAACGATGCATTGCATTGGGCAAATCTGCTGCAAAAGACCTCTTTAAAGTGTTAAAAAGTGAAAGTGTCTCCTTGAGGACTAAGGTGGGCCTAACCCAAACCATATTTTCAATCGCCTCATACACATGCAAAAGCTGGACAATGAATAAAGAAGGCTAAAGAAGAATTTATGGCTTTGAATTATGGTGTTGGTGAAGAATATTGAATATACTATGGACTGCTAGAAGAATGAACAAGTCTGTCTTGGAAGAAATACAGACAGAGTGCTCACTGGAAGCAAGGATGGTGAAACTTTGTCTCACGTAATTTGGACATGTTATCAGGAGGGTCCAGTCCCTGGAGAAGGACATCGTGCTTGGTAAGGCAGAGGGTCAGCAAAAAAGAGGAAGACCTTCAGCGAGATGGATTGACGCAGTGGCTGTAATAATGGACTCAAACACAGCAACGATTGTGAGAATGGCACAGGACCCAGCAGTGTTTCTTTTTGTTGTACATAAGGTCACTATGTGTCATGGTTTGAATTATGTCCCCCAAAAAATGTGTATCAATTTGGCTGGGCCATGATTCCCGATATTGTGTGATTTTCCTATATGTTGTAAATTCTGTGCCTCTATAATGTTAATGAGGGAGGATAGGCGGCAGTTTTGTTAGTAAGGCAGGAATCAATCTACAAGATGGGATTTTGTCCAGAGGGAATCTCTCTCTTTTTTTTTTATATATTTTTTAGTACTTCAGGTGAAGGCTTACAGAACAAATAGTTTCTCAAGAAACAATAGTACACATGTTGTTTTATGACATTGGTTAAAAACCCCAAAACATATTAACCCTCTAACTTCTCAAAC